>NC_087517.1:35398614-35716342 GCF_963921805.1 Phalacrocorax carbo | reverse complement strand
AGAAAGCTTTCTCTAACAGCATTTTAAGGTTTTTCTGCAAAATAAGCTAACTACTTTAATCCTTCCTGCAATGAACAACATAACACTGGTTTTGTAACACATTTTAATAGACTGATAGTTCTTCAGTATATCACCTTCATTGTTTTAGTCAGTCTCCTACTGCAATAGAGAAACCCAACCCTGTATTTCTTGTCTCTTATGTATTATTCCAATAATAAAGACCAAATATATGCTTCTCTTGGCGCTATATTGTTGATTCATTTTAGATTTGATTCCATTAGTCCTATAAATCTACCTCATTATTTCTAGTCGGTATTTTGTATTTGCTTGTCCTTAAGTGTACTAGTCTACTGAATTCTGTTTTATTTGGTTTTTTGAAAACCAAACATCATTGTATTTGTAAGTAGGTGTTCAGAAGTGTTAGCAGCTGCTTTCAAAATGGTATAAGCTGCAATTTCTCCACTTACTTTTATGCTTTCAATTTTCAGCCACAATTAAAAAATGTACAGAATGAGACACTGAAGCAAACCGTTCAAGACCTTGCATGCTATATAATCACGGTTCATCAAAAGGCCATCAATAACTACTCACTGAGCAGAGATTTTTCAACCGTGTGATTTTTTTTATTTCATTTACTGAGATAGGCCAGGAAACTGTCATGATAGCATTTCTAATTCCTTGTTGCAAGACACCTCCACGTAAATATTTCCAAAAGTCTTTACTACAATTACTTGGGGTATTGTTCACATATACTTGTTTTGGAAGAGCTTTAAGGTTTTTTTTTTTTCATTAAAAAAATAAATCAGTGTTGCTGTATAAACTCTGAGATGAGATAAACATAATAGTGATCTGTTAACTGTATTTGTGGTACCACGCAAGAAAGCTTCTGTGGTGTTAGAATCAAGCTCTCTGGTCCGAACAGTAGTTTTGGGAGGCTTGGTGTGCTCCACTTCCAGTTCCTTAGGATGGGTCCCCAACAGGAAGTACGTATGGGATTTTATCAGCATTTGTTACACAAAAAACCACAGCTATTTAACAATGCTTTCCTCTTCAACGTTCAGAAAGTTTGGAAGCAGGGAGAGACTTCTGAGCAGCAAGACTGACTGGCTTGTTGATCCCAAGGAAGGCAGGACCAGCACTAAGAACTGGGATAATGGAGAGATTAGGTGTAATATGGAGGAAAAAAGGGTTTGCTCACTGTTGGTTTACAAATTCCAGTCTTTCATCTATGTTTAAATCAGTGAGCCACACATATAAACACATACTGCTGCACAGGGCCTAATGTATTAAGTGATATATTACTTTATCAAGAAGATAAAACTGCTTAATGGTACAGATAAACTACTGTACCAAAAGATAAATTAATTGTAGTTGAAAACCCATGAAGATGAGACTCCAGCAATGCTACGTAACAAAATGTAAATACTATGCACTCTGGCAATGCTTTCTGTTCAATGAGGGATCTTAATTTTTGGAAGAAGGTTAAGTATTGGTGAAAAAGTAATGCATGTACCTTGTTGATTTGTTACATCTTGCCCTTGAGTCAAAAAAATAAAATTTAAAAAACTGTAAAAAACAGACAGCTTGTTTGTCTGTTTATAACTGTCCCACAAATCCCAATTACTTGTTCATATTTAAATGGCAGCAATTTTAAACATATGCATTATGAATTAGAAAACTCTTATTGTCATCCAAAATGAAGAGGTACTTAATACTTACTCATTCCAGTAAATACCATTGCAATGAATAATAATGTGAGAGTATTACATTGATTATCAAAAGGCAAGGTCAAATAAAGCATTATTGACAAACCTCAGAACCTGCATATCAACAGCTCACTTAACACTGTGATTAGCTTTACTGAGCTGTTTCTAACAAAAAGAGAAAATTAGAAGGCACTAGCCCTATACCCCTGATTCTTTTTTTGTATAAGTAAGAATAGGCTTCTCTCCCCAGCAGCAGAAAATTAGGTACTGTTGAAATTCAGTTGTACTGGCCCAGGTTAACACATTGACATGTTCTGGAAAACCCATGCTCTCTCATGTTCGCTTTCTGTAACTTCTCAGCCATGGAAGGTATGAAATTTTTTTAACATGTAGTGTATATTATAACTCTCATATGAGTTATATATTATGATATATATTATACATATACACACTTTATAACAAGATTTAAACGATGGGGATTCTAATAAAATTTACAGAAATGAAAGTAAGTACAATTTTTTTTGGCTATTGTTTTAATACCTAGAACTCTTAGACATTTGTGGAACAGTAACTGGAATAATTTTGGTGATGTCACACAGCATTTATTTCTCTGACAGATGATTTTTCAACACTTGTAAATCAAGTAGTGTCAATAAATGTACAGCATTGACACAGCTTTTATTGAACAATTTATAGTTGCATTTGCTTTAGTAAGTTACTTTTTAAGATGCCAACCATCGTATCTTCTTTTTTAGTTTTGGCACCTTGATGGCATCTTCTTCAACTCTTTTTGAAATATCAATTCCAAGGGGAGCTCTAGAAAATAATAAAAAAAGATGTATTAAAAGCAACATTATTGCCATCACACACACGTGCAGATTCACAGACGTTTTTTACAAGGAGCATGGGAGTCAAGAGATTCCTTGCCCTGTAAGACTGCATTAAACCACCGTGTTAAGATGACTCTGTGTTAAAGACTGTTAAACCTGCGATGGACCATTAAAATCGTCCATCTGAAGCTGCACCTAGAAGCATTGAGGAAATGTTTGCAACTCAGGGAAACACAGTTGTGATTTCAAAGCGATCTTTTTGGAACATTGTTTTATTCAGCTTCTGATTTAGTTGATAATTCATTTTGTATATCTCACTGACTAATGCAAGACACACTAGAGATTCACAGGTATCTCGTTATGTGACCATCTTAAAGAATGTATAGTCTACGGCAAATAAGACTTAGTATTTTATTCACTGAGAGATATAAAGCAAGTGATTTTTGAAGAGTATTTTTTAATTTTTCACGTGAAAATTACAAAACAATTTTTTTTTTGTCCTGAGACCTTCCAAGTCTGTTTTCCTGGAAATGGAAAGGGGTAAAAACCTGGAAAAAACAAGTTTAAGACCAGCTGGTACTCTTGAAATACCTGAACTTTATTTGGCCTTAAGCCTAGGATCTACTTAAATCCACAGAACAAGTCTTACCTAACAAGTAATTTAAAAAATCAGTATTATCAGTTTAAAAAAAAAAGAAGTATTACCAGATGTTATGTGGGCCAAATTCTTTTTTTGAATTGATTGCTCATTATGAATACACAGTTTGACTTGGAGCATTTTGATTTATGTCTCCAGTGACTGACAAGCCAGGAGGAGGTGTATTACAGCTTAACTTGCTCCAGTTTTCCCATATGACAATGGTCACAGGAAAATACACAGAACTGTTATGATGTATGGCAATTTAAATTCCTGAGCCAAAACAAGCATAAATGCCAGACACAATCATTTGTATTTCACAACTACACTGGAAAGGAAGTGCTGGTAACTTTTAAAGCTTATATGCACTGCAAAGATACTCCTCAGCAGCTTCTGCTACTCTTTTTAGTCTACACCTCCTTCCAGTTGACCACTTCCACTATTGACCATAGTGAATAAGTGAAGAAACAGACTGTGAACCAACTGAGTCACTTACTTCGGTTCATAGCGGATGCCATCAGTACTATGTAAAACACCAACTCCTGCACGTAACTTCTCAATGCCATTCCTAAGCAAGAAAGCAATTATGTAAAAATTGTGTCATAACTATCTGAATATGTGTATATGGTTCAGTCACCATCAACAGAAGTTCTTGATTCTGATGTCAGCTTCTAAAGAATGTTATAGAAACACATGCAAAGAGAAACAGCTCTTACCATGCGATCATAACACCGTTATCGGTGCACAGTCTTGGAGGAGGGCAAAGAAAAGCAAAATCATTTGCATCTGCCAAACTCTGTAGACCTTTTCGGATATACTGATTACTTGCAACTCCTCCCGATAAAACCTGACAACGGTTTCCAAAAGAAAAAAAAAAAAAAAAAAAGCATTAACTCAAAAGTACTGATGGGTCACACTCAACTAATTCTCTTTTAAAAAACATTACCAGATAATGTTTTGAAGACAGCAATAAATAATGCATTTTAAGATTAAAACATATCTTCAAAGATGAAAACATATCAGGAAAGAGTACAATAAGTGAGCTTATTACACTAGAAGAGATTCCTGAATAAAAGCTTGTTACAACTAGAACAGCTCTCAAGTATTGGGGGGCACTAGGTCAAATTATGTGACCTACATTGTTATGGAAGGTCAGATTAGATGGTAAGAAAATATCTTTCTAGCTGAAAGCCAAACTAGGAAAGATGTTATTGTGAATATTTATATGAATATTACTTTAATCCTGGTATTTTAACAATGTAATACTTACTGACATCCTCTTCACCTGTCAAGGGAGAAAGTACAACAAGGCACCTGCATCTGCACCTGCATCTTCAAATGCAGGTCAAATATAAAAAAGAAAAAAGGAATGTATACCCACCAAAGTTGCATTTTTTGATGATAATATGCTGTTTTTTCTGCAGAACAGCATGGCTCGATATGTCCGCTGGAAAATATGAACAGCCACCGCGTGCTGTGCAGCAGCAGCAATATCTTTAACACAGGACAGGATCTCACCTTCTTGAATACCTATAAAAATGTATGATCAAATGGATTTACCCGAGTATAGGTCATCAAAAACATGGTTTGTATCTGGCTGTGTTTGAAAATACCTTCTTCTTTTTCTTTTTGTGTAATGGCTTTATTGACAAGGTTCTGAAGTCCAGAAAAAGAAAAATCACAGTTACGATATTGTTGCATGGGAAGTCTGAACGTGTGCTGCTGCCGGTTTCCAGTCTGAGCCAAGTGCTCTATCGCCTTCCCCCCAGCCATGCTGCGGCACTCTGGGTGCTTTCTCAAAGAGAGTCTTCTTGCCACCTAAGGAGATAATAAACAACAGACTCTGAATAGACAGCTAAATTAATTCCTCCTGTAACTGCATCATCACTGTATTGTAGTCCGTGGAGTAAAATTAGACACCACAAAATCCAACTGAACGTGAAACTACGAACAGGGCAGGTGGGGTTTTTTTGTTTGGTTTTTCGTCGTCGTTGTTGTTGTTTGTTGGTTTGGGGGTTTTCTGGTTTGGTTTGGCTTCCCCCCCCCCCGAAAATGCAATTCTAAAACAGTTTGGGCAAACATGAGGATCAACACATTTTGCAGGAAACATTAATTACCCAATTTTTATGCTATAGGAAAAAACACACACAAACTGCCATGTTGTATTACCAGATAAACAGGAACAAAGTTGGTTTCAACTTTAAACAATCCCCTTTCTGACTCCATTCACTCACCCACTTTTTTAATTAATACACACAACATTGTTTAAAAACTCTGCTTGTGTTTGAGAACAAAACATTGTGATCTGTTTTACAGGTTGTTCTCGGTGACCCAGAAGACTTAGATGCTGAAAGCCAAACCAGCCTTTTCAAGCTGTAGAAAAAAAACCTGGCAAGAAATGTTTTAATATGTATTGTTCTAAACCTGACCGCATCCTTTAAAATATCACTATCAATCTTCTCAAATTCATACAACTCATTTGTATAATGGGTGTCAATGAAACTTCCAAGACCAGTTTTGGCTATTTGCTAAAAATATAATTAATTTACATATGTTACAGCTGATGCTATGCACAGATTTTTAACAGCCTCTTGTGTCTTAAATCTATGGTATTTCAAAATAAAAACTTAAGTAACACTCATATTACACTGTATTACTGTCCTTGGGCTGATGACAACACTACCATTATGTAGTATAGCTGCAATAAGAAGAAAAAAACCCCTAGATTCACTTATGTAAGGAAATGTTACCTTATCCAGCATGTCACCCGGTGCTATATCTATGGACTGTCCAAGCAGAAGGAAATCCGAAACTCCTCGTGCTACTGCCAAGATGCAGTGGCCTCCAGAGAGTAAAAGAACTAAGAAAGGAAATTCCACGTGATGTGTCAGTCTGATGGTCAGTGCGTGAGCCTCCATGTGATGAATGGGTATGAACGGCTTCTGGTACCTGTTCACCAAGTTCAGACTGTACTGCAGCCCCACTTCAAGGCTTAGCGCAAGTCCTGGTTTTATTGTAGTTGCAATAGCTGCAAGGTCACGTACCGAAACCCCACTGACACTAAGCGCTTCTTTTACTACTTGCTCGATGTTTTCTCTGTGGAGTTGCTGTGCCACCAGAGGAATTATTCCACCTGCTCTAGTAAACACAAAGAATTACAATACATTTGTATTTCACAACAGATAGAATGGCATAAAAACAGATTTTAAACACCTCTTAACCTTGCCATATCCTGCCTGTTTCCTTCGTACATTCTCAAATGCCTTGTTTAGTGCAACGGGCACCTATGCACTGCAGAGAGCATAATTATCACTGGAAGGTCAGAAAAGGATGTAACTTTCCCTTTTTGGTACACATGCCTCTTAAATGTATCTCAGCACTGTTCCAAGACAATGTCTGTAACAATATTCATAATCCCTATCTTGTCAGTCCATGTACTTAGCCAACAAAGCCTATATTTGATTAATTTTCCCGTAAAAAAAATTGAGACATTTTGTGGTTTTAACAGTAATAATGGTTTCATCTTTAATTCAAGCTAGATAAGTAATCTGCGTCTTTGGGAAAGAAAATACTGGATGAAACTTGTCAAATGCACAGCGTATCTTTCCTCACCCTTAGTAACCCCTCAGACAGAATGCGGTGTGGCCCCAGGGACAGGTCTTTACGCCTACCCACTTCTTACTGAGTTTTGTGGACATTAGATTTTTATACAGGTGATACTACGAGGAAGAACAACAATAACATCACTGTTAAGGCAAAAGCCCCGAGAGAAGTACATTCTCACTCTAAATGGACTTCCTTCTGGCAGTGCAGCGCCTCTCCCAGCACGCCGCCGGCGTCGTCCACCACCGCCGCGCCGGTGTCATCGCAGCTCGTCTCTATCCCCAGAACCAGCTTCCGAGAGTGCCGGTGCCCGGAGCCAGCAGAGCTGCCCCTCAGCCACGCAGCTCGGCCGCGTTTAACCGATGTCAGAAGGCTTTTGGCAATGCCGTTCATTGTTAACGATCTGTCTGGCGGTTACGTCTAGGACGGAGCCGTCCCCGCCGCGCCGTTCCACCGACAGAGGCCTACCTCCACCCGCCGCCGCTGCAGGCCTCAGGAGCCGCCTCCCGCCATTCCCCGTCCCCGCCCGGCCCGCCGGCCCCCGCCCTGCCCCGCCCGCCGCCGGGGCTCCCGGCCCGGCAGCCGCCGCTCCTGCCGCCGCCGGAAGGCGGGGAAGCAACGTCCGCCGCCCGCGGGCGAGTCACTTGCGTTCCGCGAGCGGAGAGCCGGGCGGGAGCGGCCCGGCGCCCCCGGCCCCTTCCCCTGGGCTCCGGCGCCGCCCCCGGCCCCTTCCCCTGGGCTCCGGCGCCGCCCCGCCGCGACCCTCGCGGAAAATCCTGGTCGCCTGAGCACAAACCAGCCATTTCCGAGGGCCAGCACAGCCCTGGGGTGGTCGCAGTTTAAAAATCGGGCAGTTAGCACTTCCTGTACCAATAACACGAAGAATTAATTACTTCCAACTGCAAAAAAAAAAAAAAAAAGAATCCGTAACTCATTACTTTTTTTTTTAACAGCATATTTATCGATAAAGTAAACAGAAAATTCTCTTGCAAGAAAAGAAGTATGACACTGTGGGTTCCCCCCCCCTTCTTTTTTCCAGCTCACTGGCTGTGACTACAACCAAAATGTAAATCAAGTCTTAAATGGAGTCTTCCGTTAAATCTGAGCCAGTTTTGGCTGGCAGACACATGGTAAACTTCAAAATTCATTTTCCAAAACAGAGAAATAAGTGGCTCACAGCTCTAGCTGGACCTCCTCCACACTAGTTCTATCGTTTATCACATGTAAGATGACTCCATACTGCATGGTACCCCTAAAACATGGCATTCCTCCACATTTCCAGGACATGCAAATTATCTATACCTTTTTTTTTTCTGCAGAAGCATACAGTTAGTCCATGTGATTTGCCTACTTACCTACTTCTACTTCAGCTTCTAGTCTAACTTATGACCCACACAGAGCTTCTCTTGCGTGTTCTGACATTGCTGCTCTACAAGAGCTGCTCCACAATGCTTCTCCTACAAGAGCAGCAACCCTTTCCCCCACCATTACAGGCCTCTCAACTATTGAAAAAATAACCCATCAGTCAAGTATCAGAGAAAACAGTCAAACACCCACACCTTAAAAGAAATTCCAATTTTTCAGGATCTCCCATTTACACACAGAAAATTCAGTATCCTGGTAAGCAAAATTAAACAAACGTAACAGTAGCAACCTGCAAAAGCGTACATAAACTGGAGCTATCAAGTTGATGTAGAAATCCCCTGAGCTGACAGTTAAGGACTTTCATCAGTCTTCGTGACAAAAAAAAAAAAAATCACAAGAACAGATAAGGCATGAACACCACCATCAGTTTATGCTAGCCATCACAGTATTTACTGTGAGACAAACTTCTACAGTGCAATAACAAGCACAACCACCTACAATCCACACAGCAGAAACTAGCTACTTTCACTTAATCAAAGAATGAGGCCTCACCAGTCGTTGGCATTGAGGATCTTGGATTTATACATAAGGTTACCCTTTGCATTATTGCTGACTGGGTATTTGCAAAATGTTGCTCTCCATTTCAGCTGTTACTCACACACTCCTTATGAGTCACTTGCATCCACCAGGCATACATGCAGTCTTAGTGGTGATTACACTTTAGAGCTGGGCCTGCCCAGTTCTTCATGGAAATCTTTCTTCTGCAGGTTTCCGATTCACATTAAAGTATTTGAAGGTATCTTCTTACAAACTCAACTTTCATCCCAATGCTGCAGGAAGTAGGAATTTTATCTCTGATGTAGAAGCATCTCTCACTGAATACGATTAGATACGTGGCACGGCAGACTACTCCTTCAGCTGGGGAGCACCAGTAGCCACGTCAGCGGCAGACAGTGCCAAACCTTCTGCTTAGTATTTATTATTAGTATTTATTGATGCCAAAGATTCGAACACCATGCAGTTGTGGCAGCTTGGGGATAAGCACGGTCAGGAGAGAGGCTGTGTTGAGGATAAAGTGTGTTGGATCATACTTGGTGTAGAAACTCGCCAGGAAGTACCTGTGGGAGAAAAGGGAGCAAGCTTAGCTGCTAACACCCTTATCTAAAAAATAAACAAAGCACAGCTGGAAAAAGTGCTTTAGTGACCAGTCATATTTTATTAATTAACAACTGAACTACTCCTGTATTAAATATCTCACCTGATGTTCTAAAATATCTACAGCAAAATTATGGGCTAACTCTCTTCTTCCCAGGCTTCTCAAGCAACTCTCGGCTAGTATTTTCATCCAGCATTTCTCCCTGCCCCTCAGGTTGGAGTCTCTGACCTCTGCAGCTACAAGCCTGATTTGTGATACAGGTTTTAAATGGTGTTAAGATCTGTAACCAGAAAACTTGCAGTTCTACTCTCCTAGCAAGCTCACTGACAAAGCATTGGACATTTTTCAGTGCAAAAATCATCTGTGCTGAGCACATCTGCGATCAGTGTGATTTTAAAATGCTTCCCGTCTGGCAAATGTTCCCAGCACACTTTTCTTTTAAGCTAGTCCACAACCTGTTCAACTGGAAGAATAAGAAAATGGACCTCACAAAATCCAATTTGCTACCAACTTCTTTAAGCTTTGAGCCAATAATTTCACCTCATTCTTTGCAAACACTAGTCACAGAAATGAGGCTATTGGATTGTTGGGTTTTTGTTTTTCTCACAGCAAAACAGAGATGTTTGTTTAGCTACTTATGCATTATTAGTGCAGGAAGAAAACCATATGTAAGTGTTATAAATACAAGATTCCCACTGGAAAGTAGGAAGCTATCTTTGAAGAAAGAGAGGATAGTTTTGGAGTTGTATATACTTTTTCAGTTTCTATCCTTTGTGAACCAACTTCCTCAACATGATGCAGGATCTTCTTCCCCTCCCCCCTGCCCCCCACTCTGCAAGTGGACAACTTCCTTAAGGGAAAAAAAGAAAGACTTTTTAGAGTTGGATATTAAATACTTATCTGATTTCCTTTAGTTACACAACCATACTTTTGTCAACAGAGACAGGCGGTGTAGAATTTCTCATCTACTTACATAACTAGTGTAAACAAAAAACAATCTGTACAATGCAAAACTGACATGTAAAATCCTGATCCCCCCCATTCAGTGAGGACTGCCACACTACTCGTGACTCCCAAGTTGCAGAATGTTTAAAAAGTGCTGTCATGTTGTAAAGACAACTCGTTTAGATTTGATATTTATGACTTCACAATCTCATAAAGAACTTCAAGAGTTAACAGTAAGTTTTCCTCATAACATTTCTAATCTTTAATACCTGCCCCGCTAATAACTGTTTACAAACTTTGACTTCACTATGTGAATTAGAGTGTTGAAAGCTGCACGAAGAGAAGTTATTGACTATATGGCCTGTAAATACATACTCCCTTTGTATGATGTGGAAACAAACAAGCAAGCAAAAAAAGGGAAAAAATGCTTTCAGAACGTAAATTGCAACTCATTTGGTTGCAGCTTTTGAAATCACGGTTTTATGACTCAATTAATCCATAATATGGTTTTGAACTCACAGAATTATAGGAGAGATTGTGAAGAATTTCCTTGAAGATGTAAATTGTACTCCATAATCCAGTTGTTCCCAGTGTGTTAGTAGCCTAGCTTTCCCCTGATCAGGTGTTTCAAAAGGAGTTCCCTTTACTGCATGCAAAAACACATACATTCCCTGGGGAAAACAAAAAGCAAATACAGCGGCACTTTTAGCTGTACCTTTTTTTTTTTTTTTTTTTTTTTTTTTTTTACAATTGTTACATTGTTCAAGGCATTGTAAAAAAAAAAAAGAGAGAGAGAGAGTAAACGAGTTCTCACACAGAAGAGCTGCTACCTGTAATGACAAATTATAGAACAGGAAGGAAGAGACAAGAAGTGATTTGCCTGAGGTCGGGCAGTTAGTGGCACAGTCAGAATTAAAGCTAAAGTCTATGTGACACCTGATCCACTGCCTTGTCTTCTACATTAGATGGCAAAAATTGCATGATATCAACAGAATTTTAACAAGCACTGTAACAAGTTGAGGGCTGCCAATTCATACTACCACTTTCCTAAGACAATGTTAAATGAGTTATGAGGCAGAGTCTGCACAAAGCAAAAATACCTACAAATACTGGCAATATTACAAGAACTTCTGAAAGCTTCTCAGCCCCCCAGTAGTTTCAAATACTTAGAAGCTGACTACCAGCCATCTGTTGAATACCACCTGTCCATCTCTCTGCTGCTTCTCCTTAACCACACTGGACTGTTCTTTGCTGTTGTTTCTATTTGATGGGGACATCCTATGTCTGGTCTGTTCTGAAAGATCAATTTGGGCCCAAGGATCGGGCAGGGGAGTCCACCCTCTTCCAGTTTTAATGAACATTTGTTTTCTATCAAACAGAGCTCAACAAGCAAGAGTCTCTATCAGAAAATACGAAAGACTTCCATTTTCTTTTGGGTGTGTTCTTATTTCTTATGCACACAGAAAAATTGTTATAGAAAGCTTTATCTAGAAAAAAAATCACATTTTTTCTGAATTCTTATGAAGGAGGTGAAAGTTAAACAAGTGACTTCACAACTTCTTCTACTTCCTTTTGGAACAGCCCCCTGAACAGAGAATTAATTTGCTTAATTAACTCTTCAGTTCATTATGTTTGCAGCATCTTGGTTTTAATAACTTAACCAGAAAGGCACTTTTAGGATACATCTAAATGCTTACATTAATTACATTTGGATAATGCTTACATTTTATTTCATGGTGGTACTTTCAGAAGGACCACCAAAATGCTTTCAAGGTCAGATAAGAGTTTTCCATTAGGAGAAATCCAATTTTTTTTTGTTTGTCAACAACTCAAGAATTTGTTTCCAAAAAAGCGCCACTTATATGCTGAAATATCCAAAAGCGCCATTTACACTCATCTTCCGGTGTACCACTAGAAAATTACTTGCCAGTGCATGTTCTCACCCCTGTTGTCATTATAGCTACTTGCAATGAATTCAGTAAGGCATTTGGGAAATATTTAGTAATACTTGCCTCTGACAACATCTTCTGAAGTCAGGCATGTCTGATGCTGTCAGAGGTAATATACAAAATGCTCTAATGATGCTTAGAATCCCACTGTTAGTTTTAAACCTAGCTACAAAAATAAAAAGCTTGAATTTCAAAAAATAATTTTTTTACAGTATTCTAGAGGGTATTATCCAACCTCAGACTTTAGAGTGAGCTATCAGTTTCCTAAATAAGGAAAAAGCTATCTTTTTGTCAAGACTTCTTTGCTGTTAATCTTTGAAAGCTGAGTTAGCAAACCTCAAGCATGATGTAAATTGCTGGATTACGGCCCGCTTTCCTCTAAACTTGGCAGGACCAATATACGTTCTTCCATTATTTTAAATGATTATAACAAAATTATAGCATCCTGGGTAGAGGAGGCAGAAAGATTCTTAAGGTCTTCGGCTTCCAAATCCTTCTGCATGCAAAAGTCATCATGCAAATCACACTCCACTGAATAACAAACTGGGTCAAGGTATCCCAGTTTTTCCCACTGCTTTCAAATAAGATTTTTCTTATGTCATGTATAGTAACAAAGTTGTGCGCTGAAGTAGTTCTGAGCTAAACTTTATCTAGCTTGACCAGAAATCAAAGCAAGAAGAAAAAGAACACAAATGTTTCTGTCAAAGGAAACAGGTACAGTGCTGAAACTAAACATTTTTGGATACTAACAGATTTATGTAGAAACATTAGTAGATAATATCCAAGCATTACAAATGTAATATATTTTATGGATTCAGCACAGCTCTCTAATAATAAACAAAGAACTGTAAAAGTCGGTTGGCATGATGATGTTTGCGAGATTCTAGATTAATTAACTGCCTTTTTTAAAAGAACACATAAAAGATTTAAGGTATCTTTCATGTCTTTTGTGCTCAAGCCCAAAGTGATCATGTATCACTCCTCCTCCCCAGAACAGCCAACTCATTTACTAGTGGATAAGCCAAGCAGAGGTGGTATTTTGGCTAGCTGGATTTCATTACCCACACAGCCTGGCTATTTTCCTCGTGCCCTGCTACTAAAAATAAATATGTATGAAGAACTTTTCAAATTTTGTTACAAGAGAGGGTACCTACCAGGTTGTGAATCACATTTGTTAAAGTCCAGGCGACGGGGACACTAAAGAAGGGAATGCTGAGCAAGACAATGTGCAGCATGCCAACTCCGAGCGCGTACGTCAGCCACATTCCACGACTGTTCATCACCCGTGTGTTTGGATTTACCTCGCTGTGGGCAACTCCTACATTCATTTTTACCCTATAAAACAGAACTGTTTGAAGACTGAGACTACTGTTATAGAGAACTACTTAACATATGCAATTTTTGAAATTGGTAAAAGGCCATTTTAAATGAGCAGGTCTGGAGGGAACACAGTGCATAAGTGAAGATGTACCTCAAGATCTTCAAAGTATGGTTTATAGAGAAGTCAGTACAAAGGGACTGTTGGGAACAGTTTGTTGTTTTGTTGTTTTTTTTTTCAAAAAAAAAAAACCAAATAAAACCCACAAGCCTGCTGCAGAAGGGATATTTTTAAAAAAATAGTAAGCTGTGCTGTTAGAAGCTGAAGTTACAAACGTGTAAAAAACCAAGCTTTGTAACTTTTGTCCTCTAAATTCCTTTCTCCATCCACTACAATATCCGCAGTTCTTTTCCACTTCCCATATCAGACAATTTTCCTCCTGTTTCTCATTCATGTAAGAATTCTGCATAAAACAATTGGCCAGCCACCTACTGCTTGAAAGAACAAATGAGGTCTAATTTACGCCTGCTTTTCTTGCAGCAGAGCACAGATTTCAGATTTTCCTCCTCTCCCCATCTGTTAGTTTTCAGACAGGCATTTCTGTCTTTCAAATATGGCTGAAATTAGCCAACGGGTTCAAAAGTTTTCTAAGTGACAGACACGCGCAGAGATACTCAGAACAATTTCATAATGCTGATTTCTTCAGGAGATTGACAGAGCATACTGGAGGTGACATTCGAGCTGTTGTACTAGAATTTGTAACGATAATTAAAAAAACCTCATTGCATACTTCATGTGATCTGTGATGCTATTTATATTCATTTATGGGACTGGGATGGAGACTTTTTAACTTCCTTCTAAACGGGTCTACAAAAACCAGCGAAAAACCCCGCAAAAATAGTTTGCTTTTGGTAGGAAGTTTGTTTCTCACACTTGCTCAGTGCTGTAAATCGCTGTTATTGCCCACGTATTTTGCGCTATTAACGGTCGGCTGTCGAATAAGGCGCGATGAACCTGAAACTGAGCTGTGGCAGTGCTGATTTTAATCAATACTTGCTGCAAGGTATTTCACAAAGGAGCCGGAGCAGGGAACACACTACCTGAGGCGGGTGAGGCGAGACCGTTCCTCCGTCCCCGGGGTGCAGCGGGGCGGCGAGCGGGTACCCACGCAGCCCTCTCCACACAGCCCACCAGCTCTTCCCACCTTTCCCTCCCGCTTCTCGCCGCAGCGGGCGAACACCCGTCCCAGCGCTCCGCGCCCCTCCGCGGCCGCCTCACCCGCCGCCGGGAGCCCAGCCGCAACGGCAGGAGCGGGGGCGCTGTGCCCGACGAACCGCTTCCCTCCCCGGCCGCCCACCGAGCGAGCTCCCCGGCAGGGCAGACCCCCTCCGGCAGGCACAGAAAGACTCCCTCCCGCCGCCCCGGCCCCTGCCGCTGGTCTCAGGGCCGGGCCCGGCTGCAGCCGCCGGGCGCCCCGGGGCCTGCCGGCAAGCACCGGTGCCCAGCCGGCAGCGGCTCGGCCCAGCCCGCCTTCCCCATCCCCCGCCTCCCAAGCGCGGCCCCACCTTCCCGGAGACCCACCGACCGCGCTGTAGCCGCTTCTGCGGAGCGGGAGTAGAGCGCGGGCCGCCGGCCGCAGGTAGAGACCCCCCCCGGGCCGCCCCGTGGGCAGGGCTGCCGGCGAGGGGCGGAGCAGGGCCGGGCCGGGCCGGGCCGCCTGCACCGCCCACGGGAACGGCGGCGGGAGCGGGGACGCAGGTAGTGCGGGCCCGGGGCCTTGCGGGGGGCGGGCGGAGGGGAGAGGGGCGGTGCAGGGCAGCTGCCCGCCAGCTGCTCGCCTGCCGCGGGGAACCGCGCTGGTAATGCTGCTGCTGCTGCTGCCGCCGCCGCTGCTGCCTCCCCCGAGGCCTCGGCCGGGCGGGGACGCTGCGTCCTCCGGGAAGCTGGCGGCACCGCGGCGGGAACCGCTGCCGCTCCGGGCTGGGCCTAGGCCTGGGCCTGGGCCTGGCGGGGCGCGGTGGCCCCCAAAGCGGGGCCGGGTCGTGCCGGGGAGCGAGGCACACTGGCCGGGACGGGAGTGGCGCGTCCCTCCCTCCCCGTGGCTCCCCTCGGCTCCCCTCCCCTCGGCGGCCCTGCTGCCCGCGTTGTTTCGGCGCGGCCCCGCCTGCTTTTCTTAATGAAAAGCAGAACCGGGAACTGGGGGCTGTTCGTGTGGTTTTAGGTGAACTCAAGGGTGACCCTCCGCAGGTTTCATCTGCGGCTTTCCTGTGGGGTTTCTTTTTTTTTCCTTCGTAAATTGAAGCATTGCGGGAGTACGTGTTGTGGGGGGGCTCCCAAGAAAGGCGGCTGTTGGGGCGGGGTTTGTGTGCGGCTTTAGAATCTGTGGGGCTGCAACTGTGAAGTTCAAGGGGTTTTTGTTCGCGGTGTACCTGATGGTGTGCAGTATTATAGCTATTTACCCCCCGCTGCTGGGGTGTCCGACTTTGTTTAGAGGAGCAGAAGGACTACATTGGTGACGGTGCTCAAACATAGAAAATGCTGTGCCTTCCGACTGAGCACAGATTATATGATGTCCGGTCAGCGAGGAGTTATAGCAGTAACGAGGCTTGTGGTGAAATATGTGTCTTTTAGCTAAAAGTAATCAGGAGTTGGATGCACTTCCATAGATAAGAAGGGCTAGAGATCTCTCTCTTCCCTCCCAGCAGGTGCCCCCGAGACGTGGCCAGCGTGGCTGCGTGCCCACGCACGCTGTCCCTCTGCCATCCAGCGAGCAGCCGGCAGCCCTGCACGGGGTGGTTTGGGTCCGGGGAAGGGGAGGGCACACCGGGGGCTGGGTTCCTCTCCCAAAGCGCCTGCATCAGTCACACCTCGTAGAAAATTTTACATTGGGATCTGCAACATTTTTTGTTTTAAGACTAAGACACACACACACACACACACACCCCCCCTTGTCTCAGTTGGTGTTTTTTGATAAAGGTATCCAGCTCTGATCTGGCACTGGTCACTAGTAATTTATGAAACATTTGACACAGGTGTCCCATATAAGGTGTGAATGCATGAGGAAACTGCCATCCTGAATGCATATACATGATTAATATTGGTCTGTCTTCAGCAACTCACGTCTTCCCGTGCTTCTCTTCTTTTCCAGTTTGTTTGGTGGAAGACTGATTTGTCAGATCTTTTTACCACATCTGAAAGGCAAACTTCCTTTGGAATGCAAATAACAAGTATAAAGAGAAAAACTCTTTGTAGCTGTTCTTAGAAAAGTTTTACTGCTGCTGCCTCTTCAAAACACTGTACCTTTTTTCCCCCCAAGTAACCATGTTTTTGCTTTTTCTTTTATGGTTAAAGAGTGGCAGCCTTTAGAAGGATATCAAGGCAGAGAAGTGTCCTGTAATTGTTTTATCAGCAGCGCATACCCTGCAGGATAGTGGTGCTCTGGGGTGTTGGCTGCAGTCCCCCACTGTGTCCTGACTGCGTCAGGAGGAAATCTGGGTTTGCTCCATTCCTCCACACGTGCTCATATCCTTGGGATGGGTGCTGAGTGTGCGGTCTGTGTTCTCCAGCAGATAGCTTGGACTGAATCGATGGTGAAGCCAGGACCGCCAGGATTGTTTGCCTGTCAGTGTAAATAACATTGCATAACATAAGCCAGGAGGGAGTACTGCTGTGGAGGGAAGAAACGTTCCTTGTAGGACAGAGTACAACCCAACTCTGAACCATTTTTGAGGTGCAAAGAGCTGTCTAGCAATGATCTTTCTCTCCTGCTCTCACATGTATGAAAAACTGTGGTCAAGTTCCTTGTGTCATGCCACAAGCATCAGCAAAGATTTTTCCTGGAGCTTGGTTAATTGTGTCTACTTGGGTACTTAAACAGCAATGCATTCAAAAATTTGCAGATCCACTTACAGTCTCTTCATGGTAAGGCATCTCTGTAATGCAGCAGGAGTTTTATAACCCTCTGTAAGTGGTTTTCAGTGATTAGAAAAAAATCTCAATTTGCTTATTATGAGGCATCTTCATTTTCAAGTGGAAGATGCAGAGACGTAGAAATAAAGTGACCTGCCTGAGGGCATGCAGTAAGTCTGATCAGAAAGGCAAGGTTATAGTGCAGAAGTTGGGGGTTTTTGTTTGTTGGTTGTTTTCTTTCCTTTATTGCCAGTAGATCACGCTGCCATTGAATATAACTTTTGCCTCACCACCACTGTGCTTCCTCCCCACTTATTTCCCAACTCCAAAACAGTTTCTTTCAGGTCATATTGCTTCTAAGAATTTTTGGATACTGGGAATTGCACATGCCACACAGCAGTGCTGAGCTCAGAAATTTTAAATGCAGGGAAAACACAATGCAAGGAGTTTGGGGGAAAAAATTGTCAAAATTCCTATTTTTTTGCATCAGTGGGGGAATTAGACCCAGTGCTGGGTAAATATCCTATCTGAAAGTGTTTCTTATCAGCACTGTGGGTTACCATCTGGTCTGTCTACTCTGTTATAATTGGAAGATCACAACCACATGTTATAGTAATTTACAGGAGATGACTATATACATGTGGGATACTGTTTTGATTAATGTATCTCTGAATTATAATTTTTTTTCTGTTAGAAGTTTAATCTGCTTAAAATAACGTTTTCTAGTCTAGACCTGTGCCTTGTTTCTTCCACAAGTCAAACTCCCATTGATTGCAGAGGAAGCTGGGTCCTACTGTATCCTGAAAATTACACTCTTTAGCCATAGTATTATGTTTCACCTACATTTAAAAGTTGCTGTAAAACAGTTACTTAGAAATATGTATTTGTAATGTGCCTTTTACATTCTTTTTCTGTTATCTTTCTGTGCAGCTTCTCTGACTCTTAATTCCACTATGAAACAGCTGTCGACAGAAACTATTCGTCTCCTCTCAAGTTCTCAGGTGATTACATCAGTTGTCAGTGTGGTGAAGGAGCTGATAGAAAATTCCTTGGATGCCAGTGCCACGAATATTGATATTAAACTGGTAAGTCCTCTTTCTTTCTCATATGAAGAACTGGACGTAAAATAAGATGCCAGGAAAGTTGTTCCGCCGCAAATTTTTTTTTAGGCTATCGTGGTTAGGGCATGGAAGGGTACTGATAGTATTTATACATATATATTTTAACGTCAAATAAAAATGGTCCAAAATCAGTTTCCAGTGATGTTGTTGAGGCCTCACTGAAACAGTGAGGCATATTTGTGCTCCTGAGTGCATCTTGGGGAAAACTGTTGAGTTCGTTAATACTTCTTTTTCTATGTACTAATTACTTTTTCTGTCTAGTTGTTTTGAAAGATGTTGGACCTGAGTTTCACTGCTAGACTGGCATATTTAATGCTCATTAAAAATACTGTCAGGAAGGTGAAAATGGAAACAACAGAAAAGGTTGATGGCCATGCTAGGTGTTTTTGTAATATAAATTACCACATGGTCCCTAATTAGCATGGTGAGCTCTGGCTATGTGTAACATCATATTTTTACAAGATGTTAAAAAAAGTTGGCATGTCACTCAAGGATAGTTTCTGAAAAAAGAAAATATTGCTTATAATAAAGAACTTGTGCTTTTTTCCCCAAATTGGGTAAAATGGCTAATTGATCAGCTTCTCTTGCTGCCATGAGTATTTTGGGTTTTGCAGTATTTTGTCAACAGCTGCGTAGTGGCAGTATCTCCTACTTGGTAAGAAGGTGTGTTGTTACAATCTGTATAAATGGATGTATCCAGAATTGCATCCAGTTTCCTTTCCTGCAGGTAACAGTGAATGTATAAGCTATTCTTGAATTAAGTGTTAGACAAATGCTCTTAATTAGGAGGGCGATTCAATTTCTACTTGTCTCTTTGTCCATGTCACTGCTATCTTTTCTGAATGAGTCTCAAGTGTGTTCCATCTGCGTATGGTTTCCTGCAGATGCCTAGGAACGTGCTTATTTGTTATTTGCCTTAAGTGAGCTGAAGATACTCTGTCTTCACTATGGTCTGTGATGACCTCTATCTTCTCAATATTTAAACTGCGTAGTATCATGCTTCATGAATAACTCCAAAGTGAGTAGCATGTGCACAGTTCTGGGGGTAAGGGTATCAGAATGAGATCCTGTGAGCTGATCAATAACTGCAAGAAGTCAACAGAAGGTTTTGAAGCCTTCAAAAATTGTTAGAACAAACCTTGTCCCTCTTACTGCAGTGCTGATATAGAGCCATGCAGGTAGCAGGAGGAGAAAGCCCTCTAATTGGTGTGGGTTTCACAGTGCAATAACCAGCTGTTTCCATAGTGAGAGGTCCCAAATCAAGTAAAAAGAGCGTTTTCAATCATCTCAGTGCATGAGTCATCTACACTACTGTTACATTCTGTGTCAGTTCAGCCAATCCAAATGAGTGTATTTCCAAAACAAACAAACCTGGCTTTACACAGGTTGTCAGTGAGTAAACAAGATTTGCTGATTGTTCTGCTGTGGGAGAAGAGGAAACCTGCACTTTGCACAACTGTACAGGGTAATATTGTAAAACAATGTTGGTTTTTTTTTTCTGGGATTTTTTTGGTGATAAGAATATTTTTATATGAAAATACTATTTTTATTGCATGAAATTTTAATAAGGTCAACCACATAAGAGCTCAATGACCACATTAACTCTGGATTAGTTCAAAAGCATAATAGAGAACAGAAACTTTGAAATTTCATTTTACTGCTTGATGGTTTTTGCCTGAAACTTGCAGCATTTTCATTGTTTCAACCTTTTTGAGGTGGGTTAGGAAGGCTAACTGATTCATTCAGACTTGTTACCCAGTTTACCTGAACAAAGACAGGAGTGGCTTTTTTTGGAGACAGGCAGACAGGAGTTAGCCTGCAGGTGGAATGGTTCTTGGGTAGAAACCATGGCAGTGGTCAGGTTAGTGGGAAGCTTTGGCTAGTATTTTATTCCTGTTAACTTCTTGGTTGACCAACTCCAAGAGGTGATGTTATTGAGCACCTTTGCACTGTGTATCAACTAGCTTTTACACAACACTGGGAAAAACATTAGCTTATATTGTAGTTTTAGATAATGTGATATTACTTTAATTAAAATTAAAAGCCAGTCATTTTATTAGAAACTGAACTGTGGCCTTTCTATAAGGTGTTGAGTGGTATCTATTTATTAATTTGAACCTCAGCTTTTTTGCTTTTAGAAATACAAACATGGTGGAGCTTGCCTTGTTGCTAGCAGAGAGGGGTCAACTGCCTCTTTAGCATGGCAGTGCATTAAGTGTATAAAACCTTATGTAGAATGATGGTTTTATTTTTGACGTGATGTTCTGGCTTCAGGTTAAAGTATGCTAAAAACCATTGATTCAGCAATATAATTGCTTGTGTATGGATAAAGAGACTCCATGGTCATTAGTCTATCAGTTTCCCTGACTGGCTGTGAACAACAGGAATTTATGAGAATAGTCTGCACAGGCTGGCTGAGAGCTGCATATTTTAATTAATAGAGGAGATGAGCCTGTGTTAGTAGTTGGAGAAAATGTTGGGATTCAGGAAGGACAAATCTTAGCTACAGGTTTACTGCTGTTATATGAAATGGCTATTATAAAAGGCAGACACTTGTGTCTGCACCTTTTTTTCCAATGTATGAACTAGGAGCTTTAATTCTTAGAACCTTCTCAGAGAACATTTAGTTCAGGCTGAGGTTCTACTGTATGCCTGATCCATCTCATTGCCTGAAAAAGAAAGTCCTACATCCATCTGTGCGGTGTTGTTAAATGTTTCTGCCTCTCATGAGGCACTCATCTTGCTAATGCTGCCGCGGCCAAGAAGGCCAACAGGATGCTGGGTTGCATCAAAAAGGGCATCGCCAGCAGAGGGAAAGAAGTCATTATCCCACTCTACTCAGCGCTTGTCAGGCCACACCTGGAGTACTGTGTACAGTTCTGGTCCCCGCTATGCAAAAAAGATGTGGACAGGCTGGAAGGGGTCCAGAGAAAAGGAGGCTCAGAGGGGACTCATCACCGTGTACCAGTACTTAAGGGGTAGCTACAAAGAAGATGGAGACTCCCTTTTTACAAGGAGTCACATGGAGAGGACAAGGGGGAATGGACAAAAGTTGCTCTTGGGGAGATTCCGACTGGACACCAGAGGGAAATTTTTCACAATGAGGACAGTCACCCATTGGAATAATCTCCCCAGGGAAGTGGTTGACTGGGCTATGTTGGACACCTTCAAGAGTCGTCTGGACAGGGTGCTGGGCCATCTTGTTTAGACTGTGCTCTTCCCAGAAAGGTTGGACTAGATGATCCCTGAGGTCCCTTCCAACCTGTGATTCTGTGAAATTAGAATTCAGTATGCATTGTATATGCATAGAATATGTATTGCATATATGTAAAGGTAAATTACAAAGATACTTGGCTTCCTTGAAAGCTGGTTTTAAAAGAGCCTCTAGGAACCTTTGCTTCTTTCTGCAAAGTATTGTACCTCTTTACAAGCTTTTTTCTTTCTGTCCCCATTCATGCCTTGCTCCCATTAGAATTTCAGCTTCTGTATATTGAGACACAGTATAGAGACTGGAAAACTACAGAAGCAGTGAAATGACAGAAATTAAGACTGACATTGAAAACAGTTCTAAGTGACGACCCAATGGATGCAGGGCTGAATTTGAGGTGATTTCAAAAAATTTGATGCCAAATAGGTAAGAGGGATCAAAAGAGGTGGAAAAGTCTTTAGCTTTCCAGCTATAGATCACTTTCTGAGCTTAGGTTTGCAAATTTCATCATAGTTTTTTAAAAAGTTACTTAATTCCTGTTTTAATTTTTACTGTATTTATATTAATGTGCTGTTTCCAAACCACAAGGTATGAATTACATTATTTAATTTGAGAAGCCATCACTACTATCCTAACATTTTGGGGTTTTTGTTTGGGGTGGTTTTTTTTTTGGTTGGTTTGGTTTTTTGTTTTGGGTTTTTTTTTTCTTTTGTTAGCAGAGGCATTTAATGGCTGCTCTGTTTCTCCAAATAAACAAAACTCTGGATGTCTAGAAGCTGTAACCTTAGCTGCTTCAAACTTGCATCTTATTTCATTCGGTTATTTAGCTGCTTCAAACTTGCATCTTATTTCATTCGGTTATTTAGCTGCTTCAAACTTGCATCTTATTTCATTCGGTTATTTTACTGCTTCATTATGTTTTCTTTTTAGGAGAATTATGGGTTTAACAAAATAGAAGTAAGAGACAACGGCAATGGAATCAAGGTTGATGATGTTCCAGTTATGGCAATTAAACACTACACCTCAAAAATAAGCTCTTCTGAGGACCTTGAAAGGTTGACAACATACGGTTTCCGTGGGGAGGCTTTGGGATCAATTTGCAGCATATCAGAGGTGAGCAGTTGCTATAAGTGAGTCTAGTCTTCTGTGTTGTGATTTTTTGTTTGTGTGTTTGTGCAAGTTTCATTACAGTATCAGTGCAAAGACTCTAAATTGTTCCAGCAGCCTAGCAGCAATATGTTTTCTGAACAGTTTGGCTTGTGTATGCTGCCGTTCCCTTCCTCCCCAGAAGCCATGTTGCATGGTTAGGAAGCAGTATGGATTTCTTGTTAGTGGCAGTCCTGCCTTTCTGTCATACTGGTTACAGCAGCACTGTAGTTTCCTCAGTCAGAATAGATGAGATATAGATTGCTTAGTGTTTCCTTTTTTTTTTGTATCAGGATATAGATATGTGATTCCTTATACATACATGTATAGATACATGATTTCTTAGAACACTGGCTTATCCTTTTTAGTGTTATCAACAAATATAATGTCAAAGACTATGGCTGAGTGTGCTACTTGACTTAGGGTAAATCAAAATGAGGAACAGGTGGTAGCCGAGAGAAATCACTTCAGGGAACTGATGGCCTACATAGCTACTGTTCCAGTAAGGATTTTTACCTTGATGTTATCTAGGCAATCAGCAGTCATGGAATCCTGCTGGGCTCCATGTTGCTCCTTGGCATGTATGTGACTGCAGTTGCACAAACTTTGTTGTCCCTATGAGTAAACAGGAACCTGCTTTCTGGCCTATCTGAGCCTGATCCATATGTTTGTGTTAAGAGGACTGACAGTGTACTGATATTTAGGATTTAACTTGTTGGCTGAAAGTAAATACATTGGTTCAAAACCATCCGAAAAATGTTCAGGCTATTAAGAGCATAGCATCTACCTCTTCCATTTTCCTCTGCCTTTCTGTACTCGTGCTGTGCCAAGGTCAAGTTTTAGATTCTTCTAAGTCTGCCAAGGATTAGATCCTGCAAGAAGATACCAATATCTGTGTGTGACTGGAATGGTCAACTGTCGAGGCCAGGAGAGATGTCAGAGCTTAACTTCTTGCTACCTTAGACTACATTCACCTTGCACTAAGCAGGAGTGGGTTGTGTGTTTGGACAGAGATTTCCAAAAATGCTTTCAAAAGTGTTGGTGTTTGTACCAATGATGACAGACCTCAGTTTTTTAGTTTCTTCTAATGAGTTGGCAGAGCAGGATGCCATCTGTTCTAAGCATTTAATCAGTTCTATGGTATGTTTCATAAGAGATGGGAGGTGGCCTGAGTGTATTAAGTACCTTAATAGGTATTACTTTAATCCTTAGATCACTAATTATGTTCATTAAACACTCCCGGCGTTAATTTCATTCTGGCTACCCAAACTGCCCCCTGAAGTTTCAGTTAAGAGGTAGTTTACTATTGACCTTTAAATAGGTCTGTACTGTTGTCACTTCCTATTAATCAATTGCTGTTTCTTCTTACCAGGGGCCTGGCTGAACTCTGAACGACTCATATGAGACACTAAAATAAACCAAAATATCCTGAAGCTCTGTATGTGTCATAACCTTTATATCTTTCAGGTGGTTAAAGTCCAGTGGCTCTGTTGTTCAAACTACTGATACCTGAACTGAGGGAATTGTGATTTTATTGAACTTCTGATGTATGACTAGTCTTGCAAAAGCCAATCTGTGTATTGCCTTAATAGCTTACAAAACACACAACTACCAGTTGCTAGATATATTTGGGTGTGGAATGATAATATACAGTATCTTTCATAGTAGTCGGTACATTTTGTGGAATCTCACATGAATTTAAGACGTTGTCATAGTATACCTATGGATGAAAATGCAAAATTATAAATAATTTTTTGTTGTTTATTTAACCTGTATTTAGAATAGAAGATATAGGAGTGTGTGTTGTAGGCAGTAGGGATTGCTATGCTTTTTGTGTATTAGTGTGATAGAAATGCGTGGCTTTTAGTTAAATGGATGGAGAAATGAGTAATAATGCAGAATGTTTCTGTGATATCTGTGGAAGAAAAACGTTATAAATTAATTGTGGTGACTAAAATAACGCAATGGAAAGAGTAGTAGCAAAGCTTATCTAAGCTCATTTTGAACTTGGTAAATCCCTGATTAACATGATTTTTTTTTTTTTAAATTACCCTTTTCAGGTTTTGATCACAACGAAGACAGCCGCTGATGAATTCAGCACTCAGTATGGTTTGGATAGCAATGGGCATATAACTTCTAAAAAGCCTTCCCATCTTGGGCAAGGTAGGATATCATTGTTGTAGTGTTGCACTGTGACAGAAGTGTTCTGTGTTTCTCTGGGGCTCTATTCGATGTTGAAATACCTGTTCTGTACTTGAAGGCAGAGTATGAAATCTTTGCAGCTGTAAACATTTCTTGCCTTATGTCTGTCAGCTGACATGTGTTGTTATCATAAGAAATAATATGTCTTAGAAGTTGCTTTAGATAATAATTACAAACTAGTTTCTCCTTCTCTGACTCACTACTTCAAGCTGACAGCAGAAATAAAAGCTATAAAATTCAATGCCCCAGGTCCAGACAGATAGTAAATATGAAAGATTCGTTCAGGACCAAAATAACGTTTATGAACATAGAAAAATCCTTGCTTAAAGGAGAAAGAGTTGCTCTACTGCTATACAAAGGAGTTGCTGGAAGCAGCATGGCTGTAGGACCAGGCAAAATCACAGTTCTTTTCTAACCTGCAGGAAGAGTATGTCACTAGAAATCCTCCTGCATGTTTGTGTGGAAGATTAAAGGTTGTCCTCACCTCAGAGGTGGCCTTGGTGATTCAGACATGGTGTAGGTTTAGGGTAGTATCTGTTCTACTTTGTGCTCTGCTCAGCTAATTGTTGCTCAGTGAGGACTGTTAGAAGACCACACTGTGCCCTCACATTCACGCTCCAGCTGGTGTGTATTCCCAGAAGAGAGGTGGTTTGCTCCTTTCTTGTGACAAGGATGCCTCCTGAGGAAGCAGTTGCAGCTCTTCCGTAAAGCTCAGCTTTTTCCTGTTGTGCTGCAGCAGCTGCTTGTCAATATTGTGCCCACAAGCTGCCCCCAGCTGGCTGCAGTGCTTGTACACCCGATGGGGAGCTGACTGCCAGGGCAGCTTCCTTCCTCCTCAGTGCTGACTGGCCGTAGGGGGTCATTAAGCCAAGGACTAGTCAATGGCCAAATACTGAAGAAAGAGCTGAAGCCGAGAACTAGCTAATTTTAACCAGGGACTCTTTTTAAGATTTAGGTTGTAGTGTTTTCCACAGCTGGAAAGCCTGTGGGTTGCGTTGCCTTGTCTTCTGTCAAAATTGTTGAATGATGGACTGGATTCTGTGACATACATTTAATACTTTGTAATATCCCTATGGGCTGTGAGTTCATGTGATTG
Source organism: Phalacrocorax carbo (assembly GCF_963921805.1). Lineage (NCBI taxonomy): Eukaryota > Metazoa > Chordata > Aves > Suliformes > Phalacrocoracidae > Phalacrocorax > Phalacrocorax carbo. Next base: position 35,690,151 of record NC_087517.1, on the reverse strand, counting down.
TGTTGATAGATGAATATTCCTCCTCTTACTATGTACAGTGCCTTGAAAAGAGGTATCGGGCTTTTCAAGTACTACCCAAAAGAAAATGCTTGTGAAGGGCCTTGATCAAGCTCAGTGTTCCTTTGCCTCCAGATGTCTGATTAGATTCTAGTCTGTTAATCATTTTACTAAAGAGAGTTAACTTAATATGCACTGATAGAGTCTTCAGCTTTATTTAGTGCTGATTCTTGCTGTTGTCAGTGTGTACAAAAGAAAGCTTAATGCTACAACCATAACTCAGTAAGGGAGGGGAATCACAGCTCTTGAGATCTATAGGTACTTTTTGCAGGAGGATGACTGCTGATCTGGTATATTTCTTCCCACACAAATATATTGTAATTTAGTGTTAATAGGATTAATTTTGGATGCAGCAGCATATAGACAGGTCTCTTCAAGTAAAAATGAAGTTCCCTCAATATCCAGTCAGTGGCATGCTTTCAGTGTGATGTCTACTTGTTTTTTGTCACCTGCTTGCAGGTACTACAGTAACAGTCCTAAAGTTGTTTAAGAATCTTCCTGTAAGAAAACAGTTTTACGCAACAAATAGAAAATGTAAGGAAGAACTGAAAAAAGTCCAAGATCTACTGACAGCATATGGTATCATAAAACCAGACCTGAGGATTACCTTAACACATAATAAGGTAATAGTTTTTCTCTATCAGCTATCATAAGGATCAGTTTCTGACAGATTTATGCAGTTCATCTAATACTTACATAAAATCTTTCATTCCTAGGAATTTTCTTTCATCATAGGTTTGTTTTGAACTCCATTTTTCTCTTCATAGATGTGTATTTATGATGGTTACAGATTTTAATCCTAAACTTGTAAAACGCTGGCTCAGATCTGCCCTTTGGTCTACTCCCAACAGATGTCTGGTTAGATACACGAAGTATAGAAGTTACTTTACATGCTAGCAGTATAAGAATGATTTTACATGCTAGTGGTTAGTAAAGATGGTGGTGATGTTCTGCAGAGCAAAGCAGTGATCAGGCCACAGGGGCTGATCAAGTGTTAACCTAAGCCAACTAAAAAAATTCTCAAAACTATTTGGTTAGGCTATATATCTGGATAGACCCTAGTACATACAGGTAGCTTGCTATATGCTGAGTCGTGAGAGCTTGATACATAATGATGGTTTTATTTGAAAGGGCTAAAAAAGCCAAAACAATTTTCTACATTGGTGTAAGTAAGAGTAACGTATGAGGCCTTAGTTGGGATAGATAGCTCTTTGTTTAGACTTTGGGGAACAGATTCAGAGGCTGCTTGGAGGCTACTTCGACTTCACAGCATACTGAACAGTAATTTTGTGACACAACTACAGAAATTGCACACACAGCTACAGAAATGACACATTGAGCAGTTCTTCTTTACCTGACCCCAGTTTAACATAGGTAATTTTGTTGGCTGTGCTCCTGGTTTTGGCACCTCTGAGAAAAAAAGCTATGCTAAAGAATTTCCAAGTTGCCACAAAGTAGAGAGTGACATCTCGTGGCCAGATCCCTCAGCAATTCTTTTTCTGTTCTAAAGTAATTTTGTTTGTTGATCTTGCTATTTGGCCTGTTCACTGAGCAATTTTGACCAGTTACCCTATCCACCAAACATTCACACTTCAGTTCCTCAACAGGAATGATGAATGATACTGTGCTTTCTTGAAATGACAACAGATTGCCCATTCTTTTCTGGAGTTGTATAACATGCTCTGATTATGTATTTATTTCCAAAAACAAAAGTGTAAATACTGTGAAAAACAAAAGCCAGCCCTGTGGCTACAGAATTAGTATTCCAAAGCTGAGAAAGTGTAGCTTCTTTCAGTCTTACTCATTGGAACTACAGAAAGTTTGAAACGAGTGATCTCAGGGCTGTGCCCTTCTTAGATTGTGTTAAGCTTCTTGGCATATCTAGCAGTGGTTCACAGTATTGGTCTTAAATGTTGGTTAATAAAACTAATTTTGTCTTTTACTGGTAGTTTATTTTTGCCCTTCGACAAGTTGCAAATGATTTTTTTTAATGCTATTTTGATTTCATCTCCTTTGAGACTATTACATATCTTGTTTTTCCTATTTTCTGCGCTTATTTTAATACAATGGCAATAATGTGGAAGAAAGTGATCACATCTTTTTCACAATACTTAGTGTAAAACTGGTGTAGAGGGCAGCATGATAGTAGCCATTGCACGTTGTTTTTAACTACCCATCCTGTTAGCTTCAGAGGTAAATTCTTCAATACACAATTTGAGTAGGTAAAATAAATCAGTATAAATTCTATCTGCAGGCACTATTATTCATGATAATGACAGAGATGTTGCTGATTTTTTTGGGCTCTTCGTTTTGCACTGCCAGCCATATGTTAATTTAATTTATTCAGAAAAAAAAGTAAGAAACTGCTCAGACATGGTTCGACACAAGAGGTCGCTCAGTAGCTATTGCTAGGCAGGGAAAATTAAAGGCTTAAGAAATCGTATGGAAAGTGTAGCCTGGCTCTGTGCACGTGTAAGTGCTTTAGAATAGCCTGAACATGTTAAAACAACTTTACATGCAGATCCCTGTGTTTCTACTGCTGTTGTCACTCCCTGCAAAATAAAAAAACACCTATCACATCATACCTCTTAAGAAATTTGACATTCTGAAATTCCAGTGCATAATAACTTTCAGCAATCTGTGGGTATCCATTTTACCATAATATCACAGAACATGAATATTTCTTAGTTGTTTTTCCTTCAGATGCTATGCGTTATTGTCATTAAAATTATTAATTCAGATCAGAAGGTGTTTTTCCTATAGTGATATATATCTGCTAGAATAATACTCTGCTGAGTAGGGATGTCTGCGAATTTTTTTTTTGTGGTGGCTGTTGTATTTCTGTTTGAACTGTACTACGAGAAAGAATAAACTTCTTAGAATGGCTTTATTTTTCGTGTAGCTCAGATTATACATTAGTTTAAAAAAAATTGTATGTGCGATTATTCAGAGGAGTTCCTAGAATCCCACATTCTTGAGGCTGAGCCAATACTTTCTGTTGCAATGGAAGAAGATACACGTCAGGAGTAAGATCAGGTTCCAAGGCTTAAAAGAGCAAGAAGGTAGCAGAGATGAGGTATTACAGAAGACAACAAGAAAAGATGGGTTGAAAGAGTAGGAAAGGTAGTAAGTAAAAAACGTCTAAGTGAAAGTGTATTTCAAAGAAATCTTGAAAATAAATTACAAAACAAGTACATCTTAAAAAAAAAAGTCTGTCAAGTTCTGTATTTTATAACAAATGAAAGGAAAATGGAAGACAGCATAGCCATAGCTTTACTGAGGAAGAATATAATGAGGCTGAAGCTTTCATAGAAGTGTCTGAGGTTAGGCATCTGGAAATGGTTGCCTAATTGATTCTAGCTGAAACTTATTTTGACAAGTCGGGCCTCTTATTGAGCTGTTGAATATATATATGTTTTTAGAATGCACAATACTTTGCATGTTTTGTTTCTACCGTGGTGGTTTGTTTTTTTTAAAGGTGTGTGTCTTGTGCTTCTGAATGAAATTTCCAGAAATTTTTCGTGTTATTGTGCCACATTTCATATCTGTGTTAGTTTGGAAGATATTACCATTAATTGTCTGATTTTTTGAAGAACCACAATGCTTTTCCTGCCTTTGGTTTGTTTTCTAGTAAGTTAGAAAATAGATACCCTTTTGTCAGTCATCCTAGGCTTCATTTATTGTGTACTCTCTGTCAGTGGATTTCTGAGATAGGAAATATTCAATTGCTCTTTCTGCTCAGAATGTTTTGTTTGCATTAGCAATAAATAATGAATCACTTTGCAGACCAACCCTTGAAGTACTATTGCTATTTTGACAACTTGGATTAGCTAGTGCTCCTTCTTTTTATGAAGGTTTATCCTGCCAAGACATTCTTTGAATACTGATAATGTTGATCCTCTTGCCAGTATGGTTATGTTAGAAAGAGGTATTTTTCTTCTTTCATCACCGTGTTCCTTGAAAGCATATTGAATAATGAGACAGCCAAATGGAAATAATTTACATGAGTATTCAGCAAGTTTATTTAAAGTTAACATTATCTGAAGGCGTGCTAAGAACATTCTAAAGTCAGCTACTGCTTAAACTGCGTCAAACTCTTCAGCCTGAAACGCCATGTTCTAGCCACCTATGAGTTCTGGCTGTATTTTACCCAAGGTGGTGTAGGGCAAACAGTTTTCACACTCTTCACTGTTTAATGCCAGCAGCCCTCGACTCAGTCTTACAGTCCAGTGATGTTCAAGAAATGCCTTTGGGCTGAAAGGTTGATGACATGGAATACTTTAATTCTGTTCTAGTTGCCTTTATTCCAAAAATGCTGAAATGAGAGAGGACGCATAATAACTATACCTGTTACAACTATTTCAGATATAATAGGGCTGAACAAATTATGGCAACAGGTGCCAATCAGCAGGTCATACAATACACAACTGGTCCCATGTCTTGTGTGAAGCACAGGTGGGCTACAAGTAGAATCAATAAATTTTCCAGTTGCTTCTGAGGAAAAATCTACATAAGGGCATATTTTTTCCAGTATTTGTTATGCGTAATATTTTGAAGCCTTGGTCACACACAGTTCTGCCTAGAACTATGTCTTGTTTGTTTCTTGAGAGGGACATGGGTCAGAACTTCTGGATGCAAGAGGTCCATTTTAAAGCTGTTATTGTAACTGTGGATGATATTCTTTCCCAAACCCTCTTTGTGGTTGTAGTTGGTGTTGACCTAAAGGATGTCATATTCATTTTTCTTCTTTACAGTAAGTCTCTTATTTCCAAGTCTAGATAATCTCAACCTACAGTCTGTATCCAGTACTCCAGAACCAGTTTTCTTCCTGTGTCTGAGTCCTTTGTAGTAAGTGTGGGGTTTTGGAGACAGAGTAAGTGCAGGTGGTGGCTTGACCCTGGCTGGAGGCTGGGTGCCCACCAAAGCTGCTCTATCACTTCCCTCCTTAGCTGGACAGGAGACAGAAGATATAACAAAAGGCTCATGGGTCAAGATAAGGACAGGGAGAGAGCACTCACTGATCACCGTTATGGGGAAACAGACTTGACTTGGAGAAATTAGTTTAATTTATTGCCAGTCAGATCAGAGTAGGGTAATAAGAAATAAAACTAAATCTTAACACATCATCCCCCCACCCCTCCCTTCTTCCTGGGTTCAACTCCACTCCCAAATTCTCTATGTCCTCCCCCTCAGCAGTGCAGGGGAATGGGGAATGAGGCTTGCGGTCAGTTCATCACACACTGTCTCTGCTGCTCCTTCCTCCTCAGGGGGAGGACTCCTCACACTCTTCCCCTGCTCCAGTGTGGTGTCCCTCCCATGGGAGACAGTCCTCCACTTCTCCACTGTGGGGCCTTCCCACAAACTACAGTTCTTCATGAACTGCTTCAGTGTGGGTCCCTTCCACAGGGCGCAGTCCTTCAGGAACAGACTGCTCCAGCATCCAGCGTGGGTCCCCCATGGGGTCACAGGTCCTGCAGCAAACCTGCTCCAGCATGGGCTCCTTTCAACATGGGGTCACGGGTCCTGCCAGGAGCCTGCTCCAGCATGGGCTTCCCATGGGGTCACAGCCTCCTTCAGACCTGCTCTGGTGTGGGGCCTCCATGGGCTGCAGGTGGATATCTGCTCCACCATTAACCTCCATGGGTTGCAGGGGGACAGCCTGCCTCACCATGGTCTTCACCATGTGCTGCAGGTGAATCTCTGCTCCAGTGCCTGAAGCACCTCCTCACCCTCCTTCTTCACTGGCCTTGGTGTCTGCAAGGCTGTTCCTCTCACATATTCTCACTCCTCTCTCTGGCTGCAGTTGCACAGTTTGGGTGGTTTTTTGGTTGGTCCTTTTTTTCCCCTTCTTAAATATGTTATCCCAGAGGCACTACTACCATTGCTAATAGGCTTGGCCTTGGACAGCAGCAGATCCATCTTGGAGCAGTCTCGAACTGGCTTTATGGGACATAGGGGAAGCTTCTGGCAGCTTCTCACAGAAGCCACCCCTGTAGTGCTCCTCGCCTCCTCCCCCAAACCTTGCCACGCAAACCCAATACAGTGCATTAGGGTAAATTTACCATTTTTAATAATGGGATTGTAAATTAACCACTTTTAATGATGGCATTATACTTTGCATTCATGCATTGTGCTTCCAAACTCTGCTGTAGCTGCATGTTGAAAAGAAATCGGCATTGCGCAGAAACAGCAGCACGTGAGCTCTTGCTTGAGTTGGAAAGGCTACTCTGTTTAATGTAATGATAAATTAAGTCCCTCCCTAATCTGTGTGTCTTAAAATATAAGGAGGAATTATGATTAAGAATCTGCAGTGCTCTACAACCAACATGCTTTCATGCTGACCTGGAATATAGCTCAGTCTTTACTTCCATTCGTTGTTCAGTGGCTTTGCTGAGAAAGCCAAACAGAGAGTTAATTATGGTGTTTTTTGTGATGAGGACACCTGTCCACTAGGAAATGCGCCGAGACCCTCAACTCAATTTACATCAGCCAGAGAACAGCTGCCAGATGGTAACTACTTTTGGTCACTACCAACCTGGTTGAATTTGAACTGGTGACCTAGAGGTGAAATGCTTTATATCCTATTACTAATTCCTTAAGGTTTCCAGTTTCTCATCCATCACTTTTTTCAAATGACAGCACAGTATATGTCTGAAATCTCAAAACAATTACTGTTTCACATATGCAGTGTGTGTTGCAGAATCTGAGATGTGCCTTTAGCCCTAGCAAGGCTTTCACACTCTGTACACTTAAAAAGGGTTAGTAGAAAAAGGATGCTTCCAAAGCTGCGTGGGAGCTTTCCCTCTTACTTACCAATGCACTTTGTCACAGTTAGGTATGTTCTCTGTTACTTTTGTTAACCACTATTTTACTAAAGGCTTTTAAACTTCCTTTATTTAAGTGTAATTCTCTAATGATGTGCATCTTCTGAATGACAGTTTAGGATTAGAAATTGTGTGGTGTTTTGACAGTAGTTTAATTTTTTGTGAGTTGTTTGGGTTTTTTTCCCTTCTACTATGGAAGTGGAATTTAAACACCCGCAGTTGAACACGTGTGGCTAAAGATGCCAAAAAACGTACAGCACTCTCTATGCTCTGTAATTCTTCAAAGGCTCTGAAGAGATGTGTTGCCAGATGAAGGTCCTTAAATCCTTGTAATATCACTTAGCTCCTCTTCTGACTTACCTTTCAGCTCCTAAATAGAAACGTTTCTCCATGCATGATGCGCAAGAAAGCCTTTTCATTGAGAGGGTGCTCTCATATCACAAAATGGAAACCTGAGCAAAATTTGTAGGGTGAGCAGTGCTGTGGAACATTACTGTCTTGAACAAATCCCCTTGATAGCTATCATGGCTGATGCCTACAGGGTAGATAGGTATGTCATCCGTATCTGGTGAGGGGGAGAATGGTGCCTTGAGTTTCTCTATTGTATATCTCTGCTGGTAGTTGTCCCATCATCACTTATGAAGTGGATGGGACAACTGATTCCTCAGGGGCAAGTAGAAAATATATGGGAAAACAGTTGTGATTATGTAGAGAGGTACCTTATTTTTCTTTATGCTAAATTGGAAAACCGTTGTGATTTCTATTTTCAAGGGAACGTTATGCAAGAGCTCTCTTCTAGTAAGATAACTTAGCATTGGTGTTAAAACAAGACACCAATTATATGGCATGGAGCTGATAAACAATATCAACTCTTTTTCAAGGCTGGGATTTTAAAGAATGTGGTTAAGACTTTATCTTGATGCCTTCTTGATCTTAGCTGATAAGTTTTCTTCCACTGCAGAGAACATGCCAGCCCTTGCAGCTAGGTGTCTGTGCATCATAAGCAAAAGAGGTTATTGTACAAGGTGATGTCTTTTTGTTTCCCTTTGGCTGAATTCAAACTTTTGGTATTACTGCCTGGCTTTGTTCCTTTTTGTATGTTCTCTCTAACAGGTAGGCAGCAATGTTTTCAGTTTGTGGGAGCCTTATAGACTATTAGGTTTTAAGTCAGGAAAGCTGGCCCAAAGAGTTAACTATCTGAATGAGATCTCAGATGCCAGGGTAACAGGATTTTTGAAGCATGGAAAACAAAATTAGAGAGACTGTGAAATACAGCTCTCTTTTACAGAGCTAACTCGTGTTATGTTACCAATCTACAGTTCATGTACAGTGCTTGCTCTACGAGACTTCTATACCCTCAAACTTTATTACAGGGTAAATAACACAATGTTTGTCACAAAACAAATACAGAAGATAGATGTTTTCTGGGTATTAGAAGTCCACCGGGTTAAGTTACTGCCATTATGTAGTAATAATGTAAACGGGATGAATCTGTTTAACCCATAGAATTGTAGTTGCACTGAAGTAGCCTCAGTCAGCAGCAGCATCCAGTGCCCAGATCTAATTAAGGTTCTTCTTTTGTCAGTGATTGCAAATCATTGTGGCTGCTGATAGAAGTTCTAAAATATGAAGGATAGTTGGGGATGAGAGGTGGCTGCATTTTTTTCTCTGTCTTTCCTTGGTGTCTTTGAGGAGACAAATAGTGAGCAGCTCTTATTTTCCATAGTGCTGTGTACCAGGGACCCCAGCGGGAAGAAGTTGCACATTCTTTCTCTACTCGTTACAGATTTTTCAAGGAATCCTTCTGGGCTATGTGTCAGCATCCTGAAATAACAGAGGTGCCTGCTCCGTGTATGCATGTACGTTGTCATCCTCCACAAAAGTATGCATATGCATATGTCCTAGGGCTTGATGGGGGTGCAGAAATAGAGACACACACACACGTACTTATGTTCTGTATACATGCAGTAGATTTTATATACATTATGACATTTTGTAAGATCTAGACCATGTAATCCCCTTCAATGAAACAAGGAGGGAGGTGGGATATATTTGGCTAGCTCTAGCAAAACCTAAGATGGGCCATATGTAATAATATATCTTTGAGTAGGCTGTTTCTGCAGTGTCATCATACTGACTAGAGTCAGATTCTTCCTTGGCTCATCCTGGACACCCGCTTTATATGACCTAGAAAAAAATATGGGGGGGTGTGTGTGGGTGTGTATTTTTAGCTAAACTAAAGGGTATAAGCAAGGTTAAAAAAATAGGGTATTGCAGGAACCTCATGGAAACAGGCACTTTCTAAAATAAATTAAGTGGGACAGGCATTGTTTCTTTGTGGATTGTTAAAGCCTGTTGATACATCTGGAGAGTCTAGAACAATAATTTTCTTTAAATTACCAGCTATTCCTATGTTGTTGTTTCATAATGTGCAGTCAGGGCTAAAAATGGACATGCAATCTATTCTGTGTTTTTATAGTATAGAAATTCAGGAGTTGCCTGGTCTCTTTAGTATCTGGGCTTTAATTTAACATACAGTGGTAACTAGTTCCTAAAATTTTGTCTGTGGTTCTGAGTATTACTATCTGATAAATGTATGACTAGTTAAAAAATACCCTGTGAACTTATTAACAGTATCTACTTTTAGCAAGTTTGCATTTAATAAGTTCTCATTTTCCACAGCTTTCTTAAAACCACCTTACTGACATGATCTTCTGACAGTCCTGAGTATCAGCCATTCAGCAGGTCAAGCAATGTAATAACCTTGCATTAATCAGCAGCTAAGATTTATATCTGTAGCTGCGGCATCACACTAGTATAACCTAAAATAAACAGCATGATGTTTATATTAGTCATGTAACAAGTGTCTTTCTCAGTTTGGTCACATGCATTTAATTTAAAATATAACCAGTAAAGAAAAAATTGCTTGGCACTTTGTGTTTCCTTTTTGAGTAATCAATTTTAAAATAGAAGCAGTACAGGATATGTTTTATAAGAGGAGCTCTAAAGAAGAGGACAAATTCTTTCATCACTCCAAAATGTCTTTGAGGAGATTTACAGCAGGTGTAGAGGAGAGAGGCTAAGAGGCAGCATGCTTTGGGCAGCGCCAGGCTGTCCTTTGCTGCTGCCTAAGCACGGTGGGGACTCTCCCTACCAGAGCTGTGGACGCCCGGCCCGTGGCTCTGCTTGCTCATTTCTCCTTCTCCCCTTTTTTATATTCACTGCCCTCCCTGATGTAAATTGTCCTTTATGTTCGGGGGTGTTTGTGCTCGTAGCATGACTGAGCAAAGGGCTCTCAGGCTGGCGTCTAGGAGGTGAGTTGTATTCAGGCAGGACTAAAAAGTCCCACTTCACAAATGCTGCAGAGTGTACATGGAAATGGAAAATTAAAGATTTGGGGAATAGCTGTAAGCTCAACAGTCTCAAAGCTTTACAATTCCACCTGTCCTGTAAGAAGGGAATATCATTTTACAGGAGCACCGTGTTCTTCTGTGGAATTCACCCCCCAAGGCCAGCAAATATCCCACTGGACAGGTGGAATTTTAAGGCGATGTATTGCATTTCTTGAGATGGGTGCATGTGTATTCTTTGCTCGCTCACGACGCTTTCACATAACATCCTGTACCAGAATAGTATGAACTCATTTTGAATTTATTGGACACCTAGCACCTATTTAAAACATGCATTTTAAACAGCACTTAAGATTTAAAATGCAACTTGCTGCATTTTTTTTCTTTTGTGTTTGAATATTGCACATTGAAATACACTCAGTCAGCTAACAGTGACAGAAATAGATATAAAGTGGATCTGAATCTGGCAGTGTCGGTTGTCAAGAAGCAGAACACCAACTAAGCAAAATTTTTTTGTTGTTGATACACAGCAAAAAGCAGATTCAGAGTTAAATTTGTGGCTGTTTAGTATAGGGCTTCTCATTAGTGAGACACAAAATTTCACCTCGCAAAGTAACTAATACTTTCTGTCTATGTAAGTGGACTTGACAGGTAACTTCTGATGCAAGATGCAGTTCATACTTCCTTACTGTATGTATGAAATCTTTGCAATAGTTTTGCAAGATATGTAGTTAATAAAGCAGATATCCTTTTATCCTTCTAACTTTTACAAAGCTTTCATTAGAGGAACAACTGCTTTCCTTATACATACTTCCTTAAAAACTGCTTTCCTCTCTAAATAGCAGGCTTGTCATAGACCTAGAGTATCCAGATCAGAGCTATGAATGAACATCTAATAGCCTGATTCCTACCGAAAAGACCTTTCTCTTGAGTATAAGTGCGATAAGCACTGCAGTGCCTACCTTCAAATGTTGACCACCATGCTGGAGACATGTCATAAACCCTCAATTTATATGCTTGGTAAAAACACAAAGCGTACTGCTGTATATCCAAGAGGAGAAATAGTGTTTTTATTGATTTGTTTTTCACAATTATTTCAGGTGCAAAAATCCAGATTAGCCACGTAATATCCATAAATACAAGCGTTGCTTAAATTTCCAATCACTACAAGTCTAAATAAGTAATACAATATGAGGAGACATGTAAAAAAGTACCATATCGTGTGTGTTAACGCTGAAAGTTGTGAATGTAAGAGGGTCAAAGTACAGAATGTTACATATACAGTATGTGTGCAGTTGCATATGCATGTTCATAGACATGACTTGAGTTCAACAAATATAATGTCAAAAATTTGACTCTGTGCCATTTGTTTCAGGCAGTTATTTGGCAGAAGACCAGGGTGTCAGATCACAAAATGGCCTGTATGTCAGTTCTGGGAACAGCCGTTATGGGCAGTATGGTACCTTTTCAACATTGCTGTGAAGATCCTGAGGTGAGTTTAAACTTCCTTCTCCCAAATCCACTTAAACCCTGTCAGTGAAGAGAGCTACATCAATATTCAAAAAGGAGGAGACTGAAAAAGAGAATATTATCTCCAAAATGACATCTGATTAATGCATTTGATTCTGCTACTGTCCTCTGTGTAAAATTAATTAGTTTGGTGATTGAAAATCCACTCCAAGAATCATCTAGGCAGGACTCATGTGGCACTGATCAAATGGCAGTAAAAACAGTTGTGATGACAAATGCAGAATTGCTGATTGCTCAGAGCTGTCTAAGTTGGGATTCCTGGCCCACAGGCAGGTTGTGCTCTGATTAATATCTAAGCATTTATATCGTTCTCATCCTTGTGGCCTCTTAGCCTTATACTATCCCCTGAATTTCAGTGTGGGACACCTGGGCAGCAAAAGAAACACATACTTAGAAGGCAAGTTATGCAGAATTTCCACTAAACATATATTTCAAGGAAATACTAGTTAGTTTTCAAAAAATTCGTGCACTTGGCTTTCTTTGCCATTGTTGAAATTGAGGGAATTCCCCATGATATTATTGTTTGTCAAATATTTTCAAAAAAATTTTTGTTCTGCTTCTATTTTTGTTGGAGACCTTCTTATGAAGGGGAGTTTTGCTACTGCTGATGCTTCAAAGTTGCATTTTCCTGTACCTTGTAGTAATAAATCTTGACCAGTCAGATGAGATGAATCACCATCTGTAAAGTTACAGTGGCTATTAAAGACAACTTACCATGCTGCATTCAGCATGGTAAGCATGCTTCATTACTTTAGTGAAGTCTGAATATATATGTGTGTATTAAAGTTTAATAGCGTTATTCAGACTTGATCTTGTCAGAATGCTTGTAGTATCCATATGCAGGGAAATGAGGGGAAAAAAGAAAGTTGCTTCTTGTAGTTTACAAAGTTTTAGTGTTTATGTCTGAACAGAACATCCAGAGTCATTCTCACCTGAATGCAGGTTGGTTGTGCCCCACAGGGCAAGTGCAGGGGGCTCCGAAGGCTGCATATGGGGGTATTTAGAAGGGACTAGCTTGAAGGAGGCACTCAGGTTCTCACATTACCTCTCTGCTATATCATGAGGCATCCATATTCCTTGAATAGACATTGGGGAACATTCCATCTCTAAATAGTGTGTACCACGTGCATCATTTATAGGTGTATAAGTGATCCATGCATATTGCTCACGCACAAATCTACATTCAGAAACCATGGGTGTTTCTAAATTAAGCAGCCAAACACTATGAAATGACAGAATTAAGGTCGTCTGTGGAACTCTCTTTCTTTCTTTCTTGTGTGCAGGTATTGGGATAGGTATTTAATGACAAGGCATGTGCTGCTTTTTTCTTTCCCATTAGGCCCATGCCTCATTCAGTACACAGACCAGAGGGCAGCTCTTTAATTCTTTTCCTTTCCTACTTGTTCATTGTGTAGCTTCATACTCTTTTGCTGCAGAGTCTACTCTGTTGAAGACAAAACTAATCCTGCTATAAACAACTGTAGGCTGTAAGGTAGGCTGTACCTTACTAACTGTAGAGTTAAAACTTCTGTAACAAGTGATCCAAGGGTTTTAAACACTGGCCTTCTTCAAAACATCTTCATTACGAGCACTGAATGAAACAAGAACACATTTCAAGCTGACTCTAAAGCATGCAAACTCAGGAGCTACTTGTAAAATAAAAAGAAAACTAAGAAAATAAAGAATTGACACAACTTTTTACATGTACAAAACAGCATCTATGCTTTTCACATCCCCAGTCTCGTAAATGGATGGATCTATTTTGGTTCAAAACTTTCACACAGGAAATTTTCCTTGTCTCTTCTTTTTCTGTCGAGGTTAAGTTTAGCAGATACATGTGCCACTGGGAAAAAGAAAAGTACTTAAGAAAGACATTCTACCGTCTACTCAATGCAGATATATTTTAATACATAAGTTATTTTTTATTAAAGTATTAATTTTTAAAACAGTTGATCTAATTTAAGAAAAATTGCCTAATATTTTCCAGTCTCTGTAATTTTGTCTTTATACTTTGTATACTTTTGTATATGAAAATTCTAATAATTAAGACTAGTTTTAGAAATTGTTGCTAACTACTGATGAGCTTACTGATATTCTACGTGGCTTTAAATAGTAACAGCACTCAGCCATTTCTAAATCTGGCAGCTTCTTAAATGAGTTATTTAGAGACTTTCAGTTTTGCTTTAATGTTGTCTGTATATGAAAATATTGTTTGAAATGAAAGATTTGTACAAATATGTGAGAATTAGAACAGGACCTTGAAGCATAGAGGAGGAGCATTCAGGGAGGATGTACTAAAGTTGCAGAATAAAATCTAGAAATCCTGCATGTTGTTTTCTGATAATCATCCAACAGATATTTGACACCTCTTTTACTTGACCAGTGGTGTTTGGTTATGTGCGACGTTGCTGACCAGAACACTCCAGCTTTAGCACAGAATGGTTATTACAAGGTCAAGAGGGAATAAGGGAGCACATGAGCAGATAGCTGGCATGACGTAGATGAATGGGAAGGATAGGCCAAATCCCAGGGATTTTAAATTCCGTTTCAAATGCATGATAATTTGGATTTTAGTAAATACAAGTGGTTCTGCCAAAAGCAAAGCTAATGAGGTCTGATTTCTGTGTTCAGTGATCCACCCTGCTCCCAGAACATTCTCCAGACTTTCCTGTATCTCCAAAATCTCCATCCTCACAATGCCCCAGTGTTCCTTCACCTATTAGTTTGGGCAAGTGGCAGTGGGGCAATGTGTGGGGCAGTATGTGGGCTGGTTGGCATGTCAGTTCTTACATGCTGATGAATCCTGGCTTTCAAAAATCTACAATTGCCTTTTCCTCAGTAAGGTCATTATCTTGAGGCTCTCCTCTCCAAACAGCTGTCAGTTATCACAGAAATTGTAGAAACATAATATCTTTGGGATTTCTGCTGCTTCATCAGATTGAATTGAAATTGATCCAACAGTGTCAAAGTTACTTGGTGGGGGAGAGGCGGAGGTGATGGGACAGGCAGCACAAGTCATCAGCCTCATTTTGACCTAAAAAAACCCCTAAGCTAAAGAATCTCAACAGAAAAATCGTAAAACTTGGAGTTAATGTGAGGTACTTGAATCCTGTGATTTCCCCCCGCCCCCCGGCTCCTTGGCAGTGCTGTGTGCTCGCAGGTTCTGGTGCGTTCTGTGAATCGTGGGTGCTCAGCACTCTTGAGAGTCAGATGATTTGGATACAGGTGGCGTAGGTAAATTTAGGTGCCCTGAATAAGTGCCCTATGACAGGCTATTTAAGGTGCCCTGCGTGTAGGAAGGGAGGGATTGTGTGTGTTGGGCTTTCCCCGTAGGGGTAATTCACTACTGCCTTCACCAGGCTGGGCAGCAGTGCATCCCTTCACCTTGTACGGGGATTATGCAGGCAACCCTACAGTCAGCAAGCCTCAAGCTGGCTGGCGTTGTTCTCCGCAGCCCTCAGCTGCAGACAGCAGCCAAGTGCAAATGGCTGTCCAAAGGGATATTTCTCAATAAATTGATCAAGGAAAACACATACAAACCTATCCTTCTCAACCTCTTTTTTTTCCTTTAAGTCCTTGTATTTTTCTGCATCATAATTTTCAAGAAGCAATACATGCATTTGACTTGGACTCCTGGACAATTTCATTTTAATATTTCATCTCTAAAAAACCTCTTCAGGGTTCTCTCTTAAAGACATTTGCACTGTATCTGTTTTATCGTTGCAGATAAATCTTTCTGGATTTCTCCCAAAAGCTGAGTCAGACAGTTCTTTGACAAGCCTTTCAAGTTCAGAAAGGAGTTTTATTTTTATAAATAATCGTCCAGTTCATCAAAAGGAAATACTGAAGGTAACGTTCTCTAGCTTTTTATGGGAGGAATAGGAATGTGACTTCTTTGAGGACAGAGACACCTATGCAATCTACAACCTTTTTTCCCCCCAAAAAATAACTAGAGTATTATAGGTGAAGATACAAGCATTTACAACAGGAACCTCTTCCACAAGCCTGATGCTCCTGATGCCTTAGTTCTGTTCCCTTTGCTGAAGCCACTTATGACCACAGGTTATGTTTATGGCTGTTTATATAATTTCAGATACTCTATGCAAGACATGAGAATAGTTGATTCTTTCTTTGCATTAGCCTGCAGAAATACACCTGTGCAGTTTTCCACGAGTGAAACAGTTTCTTGTAAGAGAATTCTTCTGAAAATGAAGTTTTGATTTTGCCCACTTCTTGCTGTGGGCTTATCGAGCAAGTACATGTACTTTCCCTTTAAATTTGTGTATGCATTGGATAAAAATGAAAGTGATAGTGCAGTAGCATTGGCTACAGCTAGGCATTGTGTAGGCAGAATTTGATACTCTTGGGTTTCTCACGCTACTGAACCTTGCAGCACCTCACTTGGAGCAGCGTTGCTGCCCTAATCCTTGCCCTCCCTAGAAGAGAAATCACGTTCGTGCCAAAGTGTATATGTAGGTTTTAAAGTGGAGTCAATGAAGTAGTTTTCAGTTGGCAAACAAAGCTTTGTAAATGTAAACCCTAAACTTGTGTTGGTACATTAACTGCCAAATAAGGCTAATCCATCTCCATGCAGTATTTGATGTGCCTGGTTCTTCCAGAAGTTCAAAGCTCGGCTTGAATCCCATGACAGAGACAGTTTTTTAACCAGAGTACGGAGGCCCAGGTTCAAGATGGGATTCAGAGTGCTATCACACAAAGTGAAAATACATTGCCCTTCATTTATGGCTGTTCTTGTAGTAGTGCAAGGGATAGTCTTACGCTGCCTGCTTTTTCCCTCATCCCTTCTCCCTCCCCCCCCGCCCCAGTTCTTTAATTGAGGCTTTTTTTGGCCAGGTGAGGATAACAATACATCTGTAAGAATACATTTTTTACGAGTTTGGAAAACAAGCTGTAGACCATTTTTATCTCCATGCTATGCATGGCAAAGAAGTGCTGGTGGACCTCTTACTCCTACAGACAGCTGAGGATAGGCTGTGGAAATATTAAGGTTAAAATAACATGAAAATATTTCAATAAATTTAATGTTACTTAAACAACATTTAAGAATTAAAAATAATGTAAAAAATTTAATCTGCAGTGGCAGCTCTTTTTTTAGGCTTTCAATTCTTTTTGTCTCGTTAACACATTGTTTTTTCCAGTATGTATGTCTGCTGAAGGATCCCTGATAGCAGAGCGAAATGCAAGGATCTTTATTTGATCCTTCTAGTTAACGAGACCAAAATTCTGAAACAAATAATTTTTTGTAGTATTTTGGAGGAGTTTTTGGGAGGATTGTAAAGAAAATAGTGAGGGTGAGTAGAGTTTGAGAAAAAGTTGTAAATTTATAATAGGGTTAATAAAAGCAACAAATTAATGCTGTTCTGGTAAAAGAGCAGGTCTGTGGTGCAAGTGCTACTTTCTCAAGCAGACTTTAGTTTGACTGAAAGAGACAGCAGTGTAGTAGCATGCTATATAAGTAGATTTTCTCAAAAAAACCCCAAACAAATAATAGTATTTGTGTTGATTGAAGTAGTAAGTATCGGAGTTACAGTCCAATTTGAGCATATCACATCTTTTCAGAAGGTTGAAGGAGTGTCTTGGAATAGGTTTCTTTTTTTTTTTTTTTCCCTTTCTTAATTTAGCTGTATTTAGCTGTGTAGATGTGGAAACCACCAATAACTGCCCTTCTGGTGATTATTCCAGCATACGTATGTACCCATGAGGACCTTCTTAGCATTCCTTCAACTTTGAAACAAAAAACCCCACCCAACCAAAACAAAAACCCCCCAAACCAATCCCAGCAAACCAGTTACGCTTTTCTAATTTCAAATATTGTTTCTGTGTCCTTGTGTCTATTTTATTGTCTTTCCTGACATCTCTTTATTAAATCAATCTGTAGTTAATTCGACAGTACTACAGTGTGGTGACGCACAAGGACTGCACACGTTTATATCCTGTTTTCTTTTTGAATATTACTGTACCTGCCTCTGCTGTGGATGTGAATTTAACACCTGATAAAACTCAAGTTTTACTGCATTATAAGGTAACTAACATTTTAATCTGGTTTTGAGTTGTCAATCTTTTACTTATGTAAGCTTAATAAAGGCTTCTGGGACTACTGAAATGTTTGAAGGGAAACAGTGCTGCTGATTTTTTTAAAATTTTATTTTTTTTTAGTTACATGATAGCTTGCCTTTATCACAGGACTGTTTTGCTTGAAAAGTATTCAACAGGCTAAGTGGAGAATTATTGAAAATTAATTTCCCCATTGATAGCAAAGATAATTTTTACACTGTCAGATATATGTGTGTATCACTTTGTTTTCAGATGGCTTTATAGTAAGAGAAGTTAAATGCAATTATGATGTGTGTCCCTACATAAATCTCATTCATAACTTCATAATTACACCAAATAATAACTTTTTAAATGCCACATACATTAATGTGGGGCGGGGTGGGGGGGAGTTGATTTCTGGTCAAAGCAGTATTTTGCCATTATGCACATAGATTGTTGTTGACATAACTTAAGTTTCAGGATATCCAGTTCATACTGTCAAGGTTGTGTGGGTTGTTTGTTTTTTTTTTTTAATTTTGTGGGAATTTTTTTCTTTTTTTTCTTTTTCATTTCTGTCATTGGTGCAAAGCTGTCTTGAAAGCAGGCGTCATAAAAGCACCTGCGCAAACACGCTGACATGACATGGGATGTTGGTGCATCTGTCCCAGCTATAAGTTTCTAACTCCATATTAGGTGGGAATAGCTTTACCTGATAATGGTTGAAGCAGTCAGTACCCTCTTATAAAGAAAGCAGTTAATTGGTTTGTGATATCAGAGTAAACCAGTGAAGCAGAATACCTATCACAAAACATTTGAGGCTAAAGGTGTCCAGTTCAGAGTCTTTGAGCATGTGGGAACAACTGAAATGCAATCATCTGTCCAGATTTTTCTGAAAAATATTCTGAATAAGATCACTTTGCTTATTGTTCTATATTCTCAAAATCTGTCAGTTACATTTTCAGGTGTGCTTGTGTGTGTGGCTTTTCTGTTGTTTTTTGTGGGTTTTGCTTTTTTTCTCCCCAGGAATCTGTCTTTCTTGCTGTTGAAAATGTGTTGAAATCACTGTATGGGCCACTACCTGCTCCAGTCCCTGGTGAAAGTACTAAAACAGATGTTACCTCGGAAGACATGTTTGTTCATAGAACAGAACAAACAGATGTGGTTGTTAATGAAATGGGACCATCTGGAAACGATGATCTACATGCTCATACTTCATTCCTTTCATTCAGCGGTGATGTGCAAAACTGTCAAGCAGGAAAAAACACAGAGATCTGCTTAAATCATCAGTCGTTTTGTGGTGATAATGTACATAGTTGCCTAGAGAAAAAAGAAGTTTCTCAGTGTGATGCCTTTCCAGACAGTTCCTTAAACTCGTTGTGTGAGAAGGAACAGAATAGACAGAATATAACCAATACGCAAAGTAATAGTGTTCCCGTGGACCCCAAGTCTAAAAGAGCAGATGAGCATCTTCTGAGTTCTGATAATATTGACGAAATAGAAAAAAACGAGGAAGCTTTAGTCCCTAATGACTTACCTGAAATCTCTGCTGATAATTGGAGTATGGGAAGTGGGCTTAAAAACCATCTTGGAGACAACCTAGAACCTGTTAAGATTTTGATTCCTGAAGTTGGCGGAACAATTAATGAGGAAAATGAACATACTGGTGAACAAAGCAATGATCCACAAATCTCAAATCAAAGCATAAAGAAAAGAAATGCGATAAGTGATAAATTTGGTCATGTGACGGCTTATGACTTAATTAGTAGTAGAATAATAAGGAAACCAAAGTCTGCAATTGGATTTTTCACTCAAGAATGTCGTCCGAAATTGATAACTGATAATCCAAAGACCAGCATGGAGGACATCCTGCTGAAAATTGAAGAGCAGTGGAAGAATTTGAATGAAGAGGAAAAAAAAAAGTAAGGTTTCAGGCTGTCTTGCTTCTAAACTTGTAGTTACCAATGAGTCACCTGTAGTGAATTTAAAAAAAATCATAACTTCCCAGTTATTTATGAAAAAAGAGACTAGAAAATTACTTTTAGCTTTTCAGGATTGGCATCGATATTGAGTTGTCATCTTTTGCTGTGTGCATACGTGCACTGCGGATTTGAGTTACCCATTTTGCCACTGTGCAATGCAGCAGTTAGCTAGGGACAGTTTTGCTGAATTGTTATTTAGAGGTAACAGGCAAGAAAATGTACCGTTTGAATCCTACAAACTTCTGTTTTTTAAGGGCTGCCTGTGTATTGTCACTCCTGATGCACTGTCAATGAAAACCAGCATGGTGATAGACGAGGCACCATATAGTTCCTCCAGAGCTTTTTCCAACCAACAGTTCTTTTTTTATTACTACAAAGTGAGAATTCTTTTTCAGGATCTTTAGTATTTGAACATTTAGTAAACTCCTTTCCTATGAAGTTAGTACATATCCCAACCCAGGCTACCTCAGAATTGTATTTATAAAACCCAATCAAATGATACTAGGAATTTCTTTTTCCCCTAAACAGCTATTCCAATGCTTGTTCATAGAGTATAGTACAGTTTGAATTTTAATCTGTTTCAGTCAAAACCAAATCTTTTTTTAGATTACAATCTGAATAGCTAAATTCCACATTTTTCTACAATGAATTGTCACTGAGTTTTTGAAATCCGTCTGCAAGTAAGGGAAATATTTTAGCCTAATTTGGGGCAGGGTTGGATTAGTTAAAATATTAAGTATATGTTGTCCTTTATGTGGAACTTACGTTATCATAAAAGATTAATTCAAATAACAGATTTTGAGGCATTCTAAAACAGTTAAAAAAAACCCACCACACCAAACATTCCACATTTTGTTTGTAATTTTATAAAATGTAAAACACTGTAGGGCATCGCACAGATGCGGAAAATAGAAGTAGTTCTTCACTAGTTTTACATGTAATGATTTGAATGCATATTGTGATTTTTAGCAGAAATGTTGGGAAATGAAATTTTGGCTTTGAAGAACAAACTCATTTTAAGTGTTGTGAAGATGTGTTTTCTTCATGTTATGGAAGCAAGGAGAGGGAATTCAGACAGACCACTGAAAAGGAAATTATACTAGCCAAAACAGTGTAATTTTAACACTAATGAGAGATTTAATTAGGAGAATGGTAAGAAAGAGAATCTACACCTACTGAATTACTGTTAATCTGTTTTTTCCTTGACTTCTTGACTTTTTTAATTTTTTTGAAAACATCTGCATTGTTCTGAATACCAGCTATGTCAGAGTCAAGTAAAACCTTTTTATCTAACTTCTGATTTACATAATATAAAGCTCACTAAACAAGCAACATGCCATGATCACAGATGAGAAAGTGTTTTGTCCGTCTCTGCATTAGCAGAAATATTAATGTAATAGTAGAAATCTACTCCAATTATATTCATGCTTTTAATGAAATGAAACAAAAGGTTCTGCCAGCTGTTTCAGAAAATTTTAATTTGCTCTGCTTTAGCTTTTGAGATTTCATGGTTGCTTTCCTGGTACAACTGTTATGTTTAAAAGTGTGCCTATAGATTAACTTTGTATTAGTTCAGGAAGGAGACCTCTCTGGTAATGAAGTTTTCCTTATATGTAGGAATGAATGCAGTATGGTCCAGTGGATGTTGAAGTGGATTAAAAGTACTACTAGTTGCATCCATGCATTTCAGCTTTGGTGTACCTCTTTTCTGCTTTTAATCTTTTAAAATTGCCTCAGAAAATAACAGATACTGAGGAAGAGATACTCAGACATCTTTTCCTCCAAGGCAACAATCCAGAAGAACTGTTGTACGCCTGGCAGACAACGTAAGTCTTGCCTACCAGATACTCTGGATAAATTGGGCCACCTAGAGGTAACAACAAATGTATATACAACAGGGCATCCAAAGTGCCACGGTTCTACTGAGCACTCTATACCTCCAGCTTCATGCAACCTTGCTGCCAAGACACCACTTTTCCTGGGCTCTAGTCCTCCATCTTTCTGTGATAGTTACACATTTATGTTACAATGGGTGTGCTTGGCTTCAGCATCTCTGTTTCTCTCTGTGGCTCCTCCAGCAGGTTTAAATGAGTTGAAATCCCTTTTGGGAGCAGTACAACCAACAGATGTCTCATAGTGACATAGGATAGCCTTTTCAAAACAAGCCAGCATTTATTACTCAACCGGAATGTAAAATGTTATGGTCTTTATAGGTTATAATAGAAGAGGAAAGCTTCCATGCATGTCCGTGTTGGCAGCATTGCGTATCCCCGTGCTTCGCAAAGCCAGGATTTAGTTTCTTGCTCTTAGTTAATACAGCTTGCCTATGTTTCTGGCCTTAATATTTCTTGCATATCAGGCTCAGGTAAGAGTGGGAGAAATCCCTCCAAGTGCCATGACAGTGGCAGCAGTAGTTATCCTGAAGTTGTAGGAAAGGTTCAGAGATACACACATTATCATGGGGCTGACAAATTACCTTGTCAGCACTCTACAGTAATTCTTCATGAGTATATTTGTACCTTGGGAGAAACGTGATTTCAGGTAACATGGCCTTTTCTATCTGCTGACAGGTAAGAGAGTGCATAGTCAGTCATTAGTGGCTAGTAGTAACTAGGTCAGTCTGCTAGCTTTTTATTGCCTGATAAACCTCCCATGCATCTCATGGCTTGTGTGTATGCTTTACTTGCAACTCTCTCACACTAGGATAAATTTGCTTGCTTTAGCAATTCCAGAAAAATTCTTTTTTACTGTATTTTAACCTTTTAGTTAACATGTTCTCTTTCCTTTGGATGGAAGTAATTTGGTAGTACCATCTCATTATTGGCCATCCATCATCTCTCTAGCTACCTCTGTTCATATACTGCCAGGTATTAATCATTATTAATAATTGGTATGAATCCTTCCATACAGTTTCTTTTCCCAGCATCTGCTCAGTCATACTAGAATGATAAAATCATTTAGGTTGGAAAAGACCTTTAAGATCATTGAGTCCAACTTGTAAACCTAACGCTGACAAGTCCACCACTAAACCATGTCCTGAAGTGCCACATCTACACATCTTTTAAATACCTTCCAGGATGGTGACTCAACCACTTCCCTGGGCAGCCCATTCCAATGCCTGATAATAGTAGGTCCCATATTGTCCACTCCTAGAAACAGTGCTAGTCACCTGAAACCTACGCATTTCAGAAAAAGACTGTGAAAAGCTGATATGGGCAATTAAAAGCTTTTTTTTGTTTGTTTCCTGCTTCACAAAGGAAGGAAGCACAGAAGTAGACTGTAATACTTACTCGTGGTGATAGTTTGAGTTGGTTTGGTTTCATTATGTGAAGAGGCTGATGCTGAAACATATTACATTCCAAATGGGATGGTGCTCTATTCTGGACATGCATGAATCTACACAACTGGCCATTTCCAGTTGGAGTTTTCTCCAAGTAGTCAAATTCAGATAATTTGTCGTATAAGCTCTAAGAGACCTTATATTAAAAGGATTTTGTTATATGCTAAATACTACATTTCAGTTTCAGATACAAGGGGAAAATAATAAATTGTGGATCCATTTTTCGACTTAAAACAGAGCTGCCTTTGAAACTAGGCTTCATTCTAATCTTCCACTTCCCTCCTTACACCCACTTTTGCAAATTTCCTTGGCTTTAAGTTTTGGAGCTTCAGGAAAGGATCCCAAATTTACAGTCTTAATTCACAAAGCAGAGAAGAAACTGTTCTTGAGCACTTGTTGATTATACTTGCCTCTGTGGAAGGATTTTTGGAAAGGCAAAGGTGTTCCCTTGCCGTTTGTAAACCTGCTGTTTTCTTTGATTGTGAGCAAACCACTGATAGCGATGTAAATGAATTTGCAAAACCCTCACAATCAAAGCTTGTTAGGTTAGAACTTTCTGATGATACCCTAAAATGACAGGCAAGTTGGACTTTCTTTGGAAGTGCACTTTTTTTTTTTAATCAGTGTATCACTGAAACCTCGGTTCTCTTATAGTTAAATATTCTCCTGCATTACAATTGGGTCTATTCAAAATGAAGTATTTATTGATCTGGTCAAAGCTATAAATGTGTTTGGGATAAAAAAAATTCTGTTCAAGTCATTTCATCCGTTCATTTTAAAAGGAGCAGATGTTTTTTATCTTAACATTTACTCCATATTTTCTAGGACATGATTTATTGCAAGAAACTATTTAAGCTGACTTTTTTAGTTAACTAAATATTGGTACCATATGTGAACGCTAGCACATCATAATTAATTGCAAATGGTGACCCTTTTGTTGACCTTAATTTTCCAGCATGCATACACATAATTGAATCAAACTGTTGCAGCAAGTAGCAATAAATAAGTATGACCGGCTAAAATACTTATTTCCAATACTTACATATGATAGTACTACTTTTTTTTTTATTGAAGATTGGACCAGTTTGAATTACCGTCTGGAATTCAGAATATCAAATAAGGGCAAAAAGGAGTTCAGCAAATCACTCCTTTGGCCTTCAAAAACGTAAGATTCGTATGCAGTAGTCAAGTATAAACCTGCCATCTATAAAAGTTGAACTATCTTCCAGACATTTGTAAACTCATTAAGAATCCATTCAAGTTGTAGAGATTTAGTATGTAGTAATGTTTTAATCATTTAGGCAGCGTTTAGGAGTAGTTTGTTATTGAGTACTTTTTGAAAAATCTGTAAGTTTATTAGTTACAGAATTCTGTGATACTTGTATCTATTCTGTATTCTCACGCTTTTCATTTACGTGGCAAATTTTAGGCCATTTGAAATCAAATGTACTTCTTCATATTAAGTAAAGCCTTCTGCTTATGAAGTTACTTAGGCTCCAAACTCTTGCCTAATCCCATGGACTCCCCTTGAAGTCTGTAGAGCTCTAGAAGCTTAAATGACTTTGAGAATTGGGCTGGATGTGCCTGTGACAAGACTCCTTCCACAACTATATATCTGATTGCGAATTAGGGTTAAACATAGTCTTTGGGAATGAGGTGAAAAGAAACTTGCTGTAGCTGTTTGTATGGTGCAGTCTACGCCTCCCCCTTCAGTAATGCAGGTTTTGCTGGCTGTCGTGTTGAAGGAAAATTTCCAACTCATCATCTTCAAAGGGTAATGTAATAGGGGTACAGGAAAGCACATTGATGTGGCTACTTGAATGAACCATAGGAGCTGTTCTTGCCTGTTGAAATGGTTACCTTGCCTTTTATTTTAGTGTTAGCAGTTGGAGTTTGGGGTTTTTTATCTGATGATGCTACTGGTTTGTTTTCTCTTTCAAGTTATGAAATAAAAGCTGCTAAAGACCTGGAACGGTATGATAGAGAGGTCAAGAAAGCCAGGGGACAGACAGTGCACCGACCAAGAAAAGAGGCAGAAAAACAGAAACCCAAGCCGAAGACTTCCCCATCTGACCAGCAGAAGCTTGACAAGTTATTTAATGCTCAAACTGAAAAGAAGCGGAAACCCGAACAGCCTACGAAAATTGTGACAGTGCCTTTTTCTCTGAGCTTCTGTAGACATCAGCTTCAGAGACACGAGAAAAATGATGCAGATGAACATGAGCTTTTCCTAATTCATCGTCAGAGTTTTCCTGATGTCTGGATATTTGCTACTGAGAAAAAGCTAATGTTGCTGAATCCATATAGATTGGAAGAAGCCCTGCTATGTAAAAGATTACTGATGAATCATAAGCTTCCAGTAGAGAAACTAGACAAGCCAATTGTGTTAACGGAAAGGTACAGTACAATTGAGCAAAAATGTGTATGTTATTTCAAGTATCATTTGACAACTATTTACAGTAAAATCTGGTAAGATCCTGTTTGCTAATTCTGTGATTATTTGTACATTTGTTTGTAAGAACAGATTTTTATGTTTTGTATACTTTTACCTTATAGTAATGAGCAGGCCTGGTCATACTCCATTTGAAATAAGTATAAATTTTGACCAGTTTCATTGGTAATGCAGCAAAGACAAATTTCTTCCCCCAGAGGAAAATTAAATGCTCCCTATTTTCATGACTTCACTCTAGCTAACTTTCCCCCATGCATTAGGGAATGACTGATGTAATTATTATTATATGGCTAAACTTGGTTGCTCTTTAAGATATGTGAATAGTTGCAATTTTGCTTCTTTAAACAAATTGCATTTCAGAATACTTTTAAAAATCTTCATCACTCCTCATCACTTACTACTTTCTTATGTATTTTTTTCACAGTAAGGTTTTTTGGTTTTTAATACTTGGGGGATTTTTTTTTTCCAGTCTTATTGGTGGATTTCAGTATATGGCTGCTCTTTATAAAATGCAGAAGGATTACCAGAGTTTCAATGGATCAGGTTATTTGTCAGATCCAAGGCTTGTAGCAAATGGATTCCAGATAAAAGTGATAGAAGGTATGATGGTTTTAAAATCTTTTAGTTGTACTGGGGCTTGTTTATTCTGATTTAATGATTTAAGTGATTGTTAATGTAGATCATGTTAACCTGCATCACCTTTTCATTTAAAGCATTAACATCCTGCTTTCCTTAACACTGACATTTTATTACTTGGCGCAAAGATTGTAATCTACACAGAACATTGAGTAATGGAAACTGATAACTGAACAGAAAACTTTAATAGTATTTCAAAGAATGCTCTGAAATCCATGCTTTCCTGACTTTTATGTGTATTTCCTTTCTCAAAACGCTGGATGTCAGTATCCTTAGTTGCCATTCTGACAGAATTTAGGTTAAACTGATGAGAATTTCTTAGTCCTGGCAGCTTCTTCCAAGGTGATACTTGCAGAAGCTTCTGCAAGTATGTGTTTTAGCTGACTGCTCCTCTGCTGTTGAGCAGTTGAGGAGGTGCAGTAGGAAGCTGGATCTGGTTATTGACTTACTTTCATATCAGTTGTAACGCAGAGCCCAAAGGGGCCAGTAAAGAGAGGGTGACAGGATCGCCATCACACCTTTTGATGGAGTTCGATCTGAACTTGTTTTTTAAGGCAGCCTACTCTTCAATGCCTTTACGTTGATCACAGAATTTTGTATAAGATCCTTTTACATTAGCAAGAGAGATCAAATGTTTATACATTTTTCTGAAGAATGATCATAGGGATGCTGTTGGAAACCCGGGGCAACCCACCCAGGGTTGGTTCTGTGGGTCAGGATTTCTCTAGCAGAATTCCAAGAAAAGCAAACTTCTTTGGGGGTAGTACCTAGCTGACAGCTCAGGAAAAAAAGATTCACTATAAGAGCTGTTAGAAATGCTATAGCCTCATGTGTTACAGATCCCCACATATGTACAGTGATGACAGATCTACTGTAACATATGGGATCTCTTAAGGGTAGGTACGAAAAAGGGATGTAGAAGAACTCCTTCACTCAGAGGCTGGCTTTTGGGAAGAACAGAGCCTAAGCTGTTTTCTTTACTGAATCATGCACAGCAAAAACTTACTTCTGACTGGCTAAATCCCTACATAAATAGCAAAAACTTTGTAGAAGAGGTGTTCATGGTAGTAATCTTAGATTGAATGATTAGGGGAATAAAGCGCATATTGTAAGAGGCAGCTCTGAAAAGGCGGATTCAGTCTAGCAAATCAAAAGCTGAGGTTGGTCTAGGATATGTCTATAGGCAAATATTGGAGAAGGGGGTTGTTGCTTAGCCCTTCTGTTCACCTACCTTTTTTTCCCCGCCTCCTGGTATTCTAAGTTTGCTTAAAATTAATGTAAACTAGATGTGAATAAATTGAATGTGAAAATTTGAAGACAGTTTCTGGGCAGCAACGATAGACAGTTGTTGACCAATCTTGTGGTACTGGAGATATGAAACTAGTTTTTAAGATGGTTTGATTAGGTTAAGAGCAGAATTGTACAATATAACAGCAAGGGACTCAGCACAGTAACTGGGAAGTAGTAACAGTCTTCTAGTCCTGTGTTCCTAAGTATGTAAAATGAAGGAAATGAAATCTTGTGAGGAAACTGTTCTCATTTGGTTTACAGTTCATGGAAGTAAAAGTGCTTTATATGCACTATAGAGGTCAATGAACTGTGGACTTGATCAGTACCATACGGCTAGCCCATATGAGAATAGGAATCGAATTCAGTTCTTTGTCCCAGTCTTACATTTTAACTACTTGAATGAAATGTTAATAAAATCTGAGGCTTGTCAGTCATGTTTATAAGCTTCTGCTGATGACATTATAGCCTCTGTTATTAAAAGAGCATACCATTGCAGATGAAGGTACAAATATCAGCAAACAAATGGAATTTCCCCCAGCCTTTTTTCCAACTGACCCAAGGATTTCTTCCTACTACTTCACCAGTCCCTTCTTTTTCTTTTTTTTCTTACCATAATCCCTGAAATATGCTACCTTCTACAAATATGGTACTATCTTCAACAATTATTAGAGCTGATTTTTAGAAACACAGGTATTAATTAACACTCCTTATGTGTCCTTCACTGGGTATTTCACTATGCATTTCAAGGTTTTTTTTAATTTATAGATTCTTGTTGTATAATCTTTACGGAAAGTGACCTGCAGATCGGGAGTGATTTGTGCCACTTGCACCTGAGTATTCTGTAGGATTTCTCAGCTTCAAGAGAACAAGTTTGTCTCATAAAACATTCTTCACTATCCTTATAGAAGCATTTTTTTGTTTGCAGTCTGAATTCAGTGTCTATTTTCGTGGTTTTTTTGAAACTCCGACACAGCCCGAAAGGGGGAGCATTAAGATGTTGTTGAACTAGAAGTTGCCTCAGAAAAAATTTGTTTCTTCAGGATATATTAATTTTTTGGGACAGGCATTGCCATTTCGCATGATGGGTGATAAAGTCACAGTTTGCTGTGGAGAGGTGTCCAGATGGCAAATGTGCACTTAACTCACAGTAGTCAGAGAGTTTCACCTTAGCAGTATCCGTAGGAGCACACCTGATCCCCAGTCTTTGCACACGTGCATTTACAAGTAACTTTTTTCCCAATTTTTGGGGTGAATTGGATCAGTCACAGTATTTGCTGTTTCTCAACTGAACTATCAACTATTTTTTGCTGTCAAGATCCACTATAGTATATTTCAAGGTCTATACTTTCATTTGGGACTTCAACCCTGACATAGTCATATTAGATGTCCCTTTCTGACTGCTGGTTGATTTCTTACTAATAGCCACTAGTGCATGGCTTCCTTTTCCATCCTGGGTTAAGGGTTTTACTTGCTGTAGTAGAAAATTTCAATTTTCTAACAGACACATCCTCTTTTATGTCACAAGCAAAGGTTCAATTTCTTTAGCTTTGAATTTGAATGTGAAAGTGGTATTTTTGGTAATTTCTTCTTGCAAAATAACAAGCCTTTCTGTTGACACATGTGGGTAAGTCTGTGATGCCATCAGTAACTCTAAGATACCTTCCAAATAATAATAAGGGAAACAGCAGTTCCAATGCAATGTTTGGCAGTTTTGGTTGCAGAAGAAGAGGCTTTCCTTGACCAATGGTGATCTCTGAATAGGACTGTCGGTCTAGTAGGTTGCACTGATTATTTGTTTAAATCTCCACACATATTATGCCAAAAGAGAAGAGAAGCACCCTGAGTATTGCTGCCCATTATCACATATTAAGTCTACTCATAATGCTCAGATACTACTTTGGAACACAAGACCTCTTGCTTTGGTTATTGAGGACCTCACTAGGACTGTTTCCTAGATGAGTGTAGTAACTTGACTATAGGATGATAGATTCATTCCTTATTTCCTCTTGGTGTGGGAGGTATTTTACAGGACTGACTGTTTACTTAATACCAAGAATATCTGAACAGCTGCCTTAATTTGGAAGGTGACTTTGGTATCCCTTGTTGCATTGGACTTGCATCTCAGCTGGTCGTTGTTAAAGATGCTTCTTCACGGTTTAAATTCCTACCTTTTGGCAACTTAGGGCACAGAGGAACTTTTATAAAGATTTTGATTCTGATAGTTTCTTACTTGAAAAAAAAAGAAACCCCACGTGGTATTGGTTTTTCCTTATTTGGATGACTTGTCTGTAAAGGACAACTTCTCTCATAGGATAAAAAAAATTCATTAGTCTTGCACTAAATTTGGCAGGTCTTGGGATTAATGCTCAGAAATTGATTCCCGTTTCCTTACAGTGTTGGAGTTTGTAGAAATGCAACTCTACTTTTTAATGGCCAACACCTTTTAGCTGGTATGGTGGTTCTGAACTTCAGTTACTCTAATAACATACCAGGAGTCTTTCTCACTTTGAGAGTGACATGCCTCACTTTGAACCCCATGGCACCATGTGCCACCAGATGGTGTCACATGACCCCTAGTAGGTTTTTGAAAGGTCTAACTAGGATTTTTCTTCCTAACTCCATATGGAACTGAGTCCTTGTTTTGTTCTTGTTCTGTCATTTCGGTGGGAAAACTGTTCTGGTAATGTTTTCCTTTTCACAAATGCAGCCTTTGGATAGTTAGTTTTATAAGAGCATGAGGGTTTGAGGCATAACTTGCCTGTTGTTTCACGGATAAGTCTGTCCTTCGAATGCTTTCTTCTTGTAACACAGGAATGTAGAATCATAGAATCATAGGGTTGGAAAAGACCTTTAAGATCATCAAGTTCAACTGTTAACCTAGCACTGCGAAGTCCCCCACTAAACCATGTCCCTAAGCACCACATCTACATGTCTTTTAAATACCTCCAGGGATGGTAACTCAACCATTTCCCTCGGCAGCCTGTTCCAGTGCTTGACAGCCCCTTCAGTGAAGAAATTTTTCCTAATATCCAATCTAAACCTGCCCCGATGCAACTTGAGCCATTTTCTCTTGTCCTATTGCTTGTTACGTGGGGAAAAAAGACCAACGCCCACCCCACTACAACCTCCTTTCAGGTCGTTTCAAAGAGCAAGAAGGTCTCCCCTGAGCCTCCTCCAGGTTAAACAACCCCAGTTCCCTCAACCTCTCCTCATAAAGTTGTGCTCTAGATTCTTCACGAGCTTCATTGCTCTTTTTTGGACATGCTCCAGCAACTCAATGTCCTTGTAGTGAGGGGCCCAAAACTGAGCACAGTATTCAAGGTATGGCCTCACCAGTGCCGAGTACAGGGGGACAATCACTTCCCTACTCCTGCTGGCCACACTATTCCTGATAGAAGCCTGGATGCTGTTGTCCGCCTTGGCCATGTGAGCACACTGCTGGCTCATGTCCAGCCGGCTGTCAACCAGCACCCCAGGTCCTTTTCTGCCAGGCAGCCCCCCAGCCATTCCTCCCCAAGCCTATAGCGTTGCATGGGGTTGTTGTGACCCAAGTGCAGGACCCGGCACTTGGCCTTGTTAAACTTCATACAATTCACCTCAGCCCATCAGTTTAGCCTGTCCAGATCCCTCTGTAGATCCTTCCTACCCTCTAGCAGATCAACACTATTTTCACAACTGTTACTACTAAAATGCTACTTCAACAACAAGAAATTTACCTTTGCTCCATATTGTTCAAAGACTATGTATGACTGCAGCCAAAGTTGTTCCAGGTATCCTAGATCTTGGATGTGCCCTGTCTTCTTGTTTTGGTAGACAAAGATCTTTTGTAATGTGTCCTTGTTTCGCTTTATATTGATTGCTCAGCCGTCAAGTTTTCAAGTTGACTTTTCAATGAGTTTTCAACTGGATTTGTCTCTGGATAGCTGGCAGTGGAAAACATGTTGTGAAATAGCTCAGAAAAAGCTTCTTACTGTAAGTATGTCAGTTGGGCAAAATCAATGGTTTCTTTGTGGAACGTGCCAGTTGTTGTGATTTGCAAAGCTGTGACACTGAGCTCCAGTCTGTCTTCCAGTGCCCTCCCGCCCCCTCATGTGCTGGCCTTACTGAGGCTTCAAGTGATGCTACCTTTGGGAGAGCAGTCTGTTTGCTTTTACTTAGTTCAGTATTCTGGGATCTGACAGGCATTTTTTTTTTTCTTTCTGGGAATAGCTTGCAATGACCCCTACATACAGAGGAGCATTTCAAGAAGTAAGATTGATTACTTTCCATCCAGTTCGTTTTAAGATGTGTTTGTTATATGTACCTTCACTGCACATCTGTCTGTTTGCCTTTGTGAAAGTCCTAGAGAGATGTGAGTTCTTGGCTGGAAAGGAACTGACAGCAAGGTTAGCTGGTTAGCCTTGGACCATGCTCCAAGGCAGGCATTTAGGGTAGAATTGTCTGCCTGATAGAATATGTGTACCCAACATGTGTATATACAAAAAATGTGCTTACAGGGCAACAAAGAGCAGTAACAGGTAAATAACCCATCTTCCTTGGTAGTATAGGCTGCCTCAGCTCTTGTAACCAACCAGTGGAAAATCATGCTGCTACTTAATTTCAGTTTGATTTTGACCATAGACTGGAAGATAGATAGTCTTAAAGTGTCACCTAATCCAGGTAGCAGCTAGAAGAGAACGGTTTTTCCTGGCCATTGAGAAGGAATTATCCAAAGATGATTGTGAATTTTTTGGAAGGAGAAAGGGGAAATTTGTAGCAATGAGAAATCCACATCTTTAGTCAATGGAAGACTAGTTTATTTGTTCATGGAAATATTTTCCTTGGAAGATGCAAAGTGTTTCATAGGATCTACCATGGAAACCGCTTGAAGACTGCTGTTTGAATACTCAAAAATATTAAGGTGTATTCTGTCAAAAACTTACAAGTCGACTGAGGCTCAGACATCTGCTTATATCTTCAAATGTTGCTGATACCAGAATTCCTGAAAAGACTTGCAAATAAATATACGTTAATCAGCATGCAACGGGCTACTTTGCAGTCTAAAGAATGTAAGCAGAAAAGGAGAATGACACACAAACAGAAATACCAAAGAAGGAAACTTCTTTTAGCCAGGACTTGTATTGTTTGGTCTTATGTTAGATTCTTTGAAGCACCCTTTGACTTTCAAATTGATGAGCAGCATGGTGAAGTCAAAGCTGGCTGTCAAAATATGCAGACAGGAAAATTGCCATTGGTAAGAATGAAGAGTGTCAAGCACCAGCAGTCGTGTTAGCAAGCATGTATGATTGGTTTGCTGTATTTGGAAAAAAAAAAAAAAACAAAAAAACCCTCAAAAACCCAGACCAAAACCACACGTTTTGCAAATCCAGAACCTCACTGTCTTGAAATTTTAAGAGGAAGATCTAGAAATACAAGTTTGTAAACTGAAAATCTTAACACTTGAAGTTTAACAAAATTTTGTCCTGTCTTTGGTAGTATATAGAGAGGTAATTATTGTAATTACTAAATTCTAAATCCTATTCTACTGCTAAATTCTCATTTTAGAAAGCAGATTAATCACATGGTCTGGAACAGTTACTCAAATCTAGTCTTCCATTAAAGCAAAATTAGGATAAAAATGAAAAGAGCTGAAGGAGATTAAAAACACTGTCTTTTGCTCCTGTCTCTTACTGGCAGCCTTTTCCCATGGGTAAGAACTGGTATAGTGCATCATTTTATCTCATCTTTAATAACTGGCTAACTTTCAGATAGTTTAACGTTTTGCTTTCAGCTGAATCTGATCATAGGCTTACAGTAGTACATAAAAAGTATGACTGTTTTTGCTGGCCACGATTAGGGAAAAACAGCTTGAGAAAGAGAAGGAAGACAATGTTGGGTGAAAAAGGAAATAAAGTTTCAAATTTAAAGCTGTGTTAAATATGTAGCTGGAAGGAGGTTATGTGATTTTTTTGTTTTGCTTTGTTTCCGCAGAGGGGGTTGTTCCCTATATCAAATTCACACTCTGGTCAGTGTGTCTCTTGCCATGAAGCTTAAAAAGGTCTAACAGCATTGTTTACCTTTGACACACCCATATTTAGAAAAATTTTCAAGCTGTACAGCCCTCTTGTTTATCTATGCTCTTATTTAATGACTGTCTAATAAACAGCACCTGGTCTCATTCTGCTAGCTAAGGAAGGTACATTGTTGTGACTTAGATTGTATATCTATTTTCTCTTGCTTCTGACATCTTTCACATTGTTTGGGTTATGAACATGAATGATCCATTATCACAGTTTTAGTTTAATCTGCTTTGTAGCAATCTGTCTCCAGCTTTTTTGACTTTGCAAAAACAATTTGCGACTCACGCTGGAACGAATTTATCCTACCTGGGGCCATTACACAAGAGTGGATTTATTTTCATTATGAATTGTATTCTTCCATGCTCTGCTTTTAAATTTCTATATTTGTTAGACTTGTAGTGGAGGAAAAGGGAAGGTAGCCACGTAGGTTGGGTTGAGATTTTTGTGCACCCAGCATGAATGAGAGGAGGAGCTCCGAAGGACTGCCCAAGAATATGTGAGCCTGACCCCTAAAGAACCTGCTCCTGATTGGGGGTGGAAGAAGAGTGACCTGTACTGTAGCAACTTCATTAAAATATTTTGTACGTAGTGCGAATAAAAAGTGAAATCTCTTGCACCTCAAAGATAGAATAGAAATTTTGTTGGGAAGGTTGTTTAAATGTTTTATTCATCATTCCTATTCAGAGTGGTACCTGCTGCAGCAGTGATATCATATGGATGATAGTATGAAGTCTGTCACAGAGCCTTTAGTTATATGGGCTTGAGGTCTTCCTCTGCTGTGGTAGGAGAACAACCTGCTTTTTATTTCAGTAGAAGCTGAATTTGTTATGATAGCATTTGAACCCTACAGGTGTTTAAACCAATTACACAGGAAATAGTGGCAAGACCCTGTTCTAATTTTTTTCAAACTAAATTATGTTTTATTGCTAGCTTCTACTTTAATTTCATGTACATTTAATTAAAGCCATAGAAGCTTCAATTAAAGCTATGCTCAAAACTGGGAATGCTGCAAAATGTTATAAGCATTTAAACAGTGCCAGCTAGGATTTGAATTAAAATAAGCTGAGATATTTGTGATGTGAATAGGCATGCATCATCATAATGAAACATTGGACAAATAAATGCTTTTCACTCCAAGGGAGGAGCAAAAAAGTTACCTAATTATATTGAATTTCTGAGACTAATTTACTAAGTGATTTTATATCAGTTTAATTTTCTCTGAATTGCTCCAGAATAGAAGTCAAAGCAGTGTATAAATTCCTGTTCTGTTTTTGTATTTTCAGGTGCTTCAGCTACAGAAAGTCATCTGGAAATAGAAGGGATGGCAAATTGTCTGCCATATTATGGTATTTCTGATTTGAAAGAAATTCTGAATGCAGTAGTTAATAGAAATGCAAAGGAAGTATATGAATGTAGGCCTCTCAAAGTGGTAAATTACTTGGAGGTAAGACAGAAGTTTGCTTTTAAGTATTGGCTAGCTAAGCTTATAGTAAATCCTTAAACAGCTGGAAAATCTTTCTTCAGCTTTCTGTTTTAATTGAATTAGTTCTGTTCTAACCAGAGGTTACTTTTGAAAAGGAGAATGTCATATCCTCTTTTAGGTGTATGAGTTCTGCATTGCTTACCAAAGTACTTTCATCAGACATACCCAAACCCACTTGTCCAATGTGATACAACACATGCTGAAAGCTGGTGTTCACAACGTGTTTCTAAGTAGGCAGTTTTCAGACTAGAAAGGCATTTCTCCATGTTAGAATATAGATCTGCCATAAAATTGCTTTACGAAGCCTAGAAGGCAGTTGAGTCCAGAACAGTCATCAAGATTTAACTCCTTTATAAATCAGTCTATGGAGAAGAAGTTATAAAATTATTTAAGGTAATAATTTATGAAAAGCAGGTGTTAACTGAAGCTTAATTCTCATGTAAACCTCAGTGAGATGTACATTGTGAAAATCAGAAAGTGCACTATTTCCACTTCAGAAAAATTCCTATGATTCATTCAAAGAAAGGGCAGAGAGAGACAAATGGGAACTTTTTTTGCCAGAAAAGCAAGCTGTCGCTGGAATTAAGATATTGAAGTAAAAAATGAAGTCACACATACTGTGAACCCCATATGCCTCCGCAAATGCTTGTATTTAGTGAACATCAATAACTTCTGCAGTTAAAGGAAGCGTGTACTGACAACCGATGGAGTCTTGTAAGTGCACTCTATTCAATGCAGTAGTGACTAAGTTCTGCAGAGCACTTACAAGTGCTCTGCACAAGCAGCCAGCATCATTAGTTGCCAGAAATACAGTACTTGAGTAAAAGAGTCTTTAATCTGTTTTCTTGCAGAAGTTGTTATGCAACAGTTGAAACTGGAATGATGCTGGTTAATGTTTGATATGCAAATAGATAAAATCATCCATCCAGAGATGATAATGAGCATGAAGTTTCAGAGTCAACTAATATACGTAGCACTAGTTAAAGCTGGAGTAACTAACAACAGTAGTTTTCTATCACTTCTTGTCGATGTATTTCACTGATGCTATCTTTAATCCCAATTCTTAAGATCTCTGTTCAGAAAGGTTACCAAAATGCATGTTGTCTCTTCTTAAGCATTTGCTAACGTGCTTTCCTGAATTGGGCTACTTAAAATGGGACCTAGGCATTTACACAGAATATGTGTTTTATCTTTTAAACGTTTATCATACAAATCTTTCCCTGTCTTTTTGGGGCAGTAAGTTCACAGCTGCCTTTGGAGCAAATGATTCTGTTGTGTACTACTGAACCATTCGCGTGCACTCATAAAGGAAGCTTAAAGAAGGGGCGAGTTAAGTGTTGAGACAGGAATGGTTTGTAACTTGGTTTGGAGGAGGAAGCTTTATTTCCTCTACTTACAAATAAATACTCATCAGTCAGATTGAGTGGGATGGAGTTGGTTTAGAGAGAGAGAGAAAAAAGTGTGTGTGTGTGTGTGTATATATATATACACACATATAAAGATATATATCAAGACATTATCAAAGGAAGCCTTATTAAGATAAATGTTGATATTGTAAGGAACTGTTAGAAAGAAGATGCATGTGCAGCAGTAACAGTAGCTGGAAAATACATATTAACTAGGAACTATATGGTTTGCCATCATAAAAAAAAATATATAAAAATAAGCACTGTGGTTTTTTGACCATTCTGGGGGGTACACACTGGAAACTCTATCCACTGTCATGTTCAGAATTGTAATTTTTATAAGTTTTGTGTTTGAACAGGCAGCACGTCTGCAGCTTTTGCTATCTTTCAGTAGACCCAGAAGAAAGAAGAGGGTAATGGTTAAAGAAGCAGCCTTCCTAGGTAGACAATAGTCCGCAGTGATCTTTTTTCCAATTGGAAGAGTGGGAGAAAATCCCAGACAAACAAAATGAGAAGATTCAGATTAAACCATTATGAACGCTGCTTCAGGCCTGTACAATGTAAAGGGAGATTGTGTGCCACATCCATTTCCGTCTAGGCAATGTTACTGAAGTACAGTAGCGAAGGCAATGGCAGGAAGGCCCATCTTGGAGGAGGAAACAAAAGGCCCAACAACTTTTTGAAGTTGCGTGATTCTTTGAGGATGGGTTCTTCAGTAATTGTGTTTAGCAGTCATTTCTGCTTGCTAGTATTGTGAGATACTTGGATGCAGTAGACAAGGGTTAAAACAACATTAATCTAAAATGTCACTGTAGTATTTCTAAAACTTTGTTTAGCTGTTTGACTTCATTTATGTTAGTTCTAAAGTTTGTGGTGTAGAATGTGTCTTGTGAAATGGTAAACATCTTCAGCTGATACTGGTGCCAACAGGAAATAAGATACTCAGAAACATAGTGTCTTGCAAAAGTGGACCCTAAAAGAAAAAGTGCAAGCAGCGTGAGCAGGAGAACAACTGTGTGTGACTCCGTTGTAGAAGTGCCATGAAATGACCAGTGAGATATGTTTAGAGTTACATTTGGGTTTCTGGGATTTGGAATATTTATCAGCAGAAAAGAGTGACCTTTAAACAGTGAGGGCTTAATTCCTGCTTTCTGGTAGTCCCAGAATAATGTGTTAAAAAGTGGTACTTTAAAACTATTGGGGTTTTGTTTTTGTTTTTCCTTTCCACAGGGAGAAGCAGTACGTTTAGCTCGGCAGCTGCCCTTACATTTGTCAAAAGAAGATGTACAAAACACAATTTACAGGATGAAGCAACAGCTTGGAAAGGAAAATAAAGGCTGTGTTCACGGTCGTCCTTTTTTTCATCACTTAACAGATATTCCAGAAGTTGACAAGCACAACTCCACGGAAATTATTCAGTAAATGGAACATTTTGTTTTGGATCATATTTCTCTTGCTTAATTTTGATCATTACTCTGTAATTTCAGTATGTTTTGTGCAAAAGCTTTTGTATAATGACTTTTCATTATCATACGTTCACCTCCTAGAGATGTTTTTTATTTAAATTCAAATACTACTTGAAAATTGGAAATAAATACTGTAGAGAAACAACTCATCACTTTTTTTTTTTTAAGAATTTATTAAAGAAATGTTCTCATCTGGTTTGATGCTTTTCTTATTGCTGCAGCTTTAGAAAATATCAGTATGTCAAATTTTTTTAGATGTGATGTGATTAGAAGTTGCTAAGTTGCTTTCAACAGATCCTGGCAAAGTGTATTGTACTAAGGACACGAGATGTTAATTTTCAGAGTAACGCCACGTAGCTGTGGATATTTAAATGTAACATTGCCATATTTACAACTGCTGTTATTGTATTTACACTTTTATGGTGTTGTATTTCTATTTGGAAAGTGCTAGCTCGTGTAAATGAGTATTGAACTCCTAGTGTCTAAACTCCAAATAGCTTTTTTACACACTTATAAAAGTGTGATTCTTAGAAGTATAGTACACTCTTAAGATCAACAACAACTTGAAAAATCAAAGGATCAGAGTCACAGGAGCACAGGTTAGCACTGAAAGCAGATGCCAATATACGTGTGTTGGTATAATGCTATCACAAACTGGGGTGGGAAACATAACTGTCCTCACTCAGGGAGGATGTGGCTAAACTAGGGCAAAGTCTGCTGTATCAGCTACTGATAGTAGTAACCTTATTAATTTTCTTTCTACTGGAACGTAATATTTACTCCTCTATTTCAAGTAGTAGCCTACTTCTGCAAAGCTACCCCATTATCCCTTCTGTGCATAGCAGATGCAATGTCTCTGGAAGAGTATGTTTAAAATGTTTCAAGAAAGATCACCTGAAAATTCCTGTTCATTCCCCATTGTTCTGCTGTTAGCGAATCTTGGCACTATGAAAACGTGATGGTAAAACAGGTTAGTAGTGTTTCTGTGGCTGCTAGGGAAATGGTTGAAGGTTGCTGAAAGACCTGAGGGCAAGCTAGTTTGTGGGCAGAAGTATCAGACCAGACAAGAAAATGTACAGTCTGAATATGTAAATTGCTGATCTATTGCCCTGCATCAAACAATGCTGGACTGGTGAAATAAGAAGTCGCATCACAGCAATACATGACAACATATAAATTCTAAACTGAAAGGTAATGATTATGTTTTTATGCTCTTAAAGTAAATTTATCGTTTTCATAATGAAGAGAGGATTATAACTTCAAACTGGGGAAAGGAAAAACAAGTACAGAAAACATTAACTGCACTCTGTAGCATTTTAAGTCACAGTGCTCGTTTTAAGTAGCCATCCTATTTAATTATAGTGTGTTTGCCTCAAAGTAGCTCTGGTAGTCTTGCGTAGAGTTTCATATATGTGCATTTGGAGTGAACTGCTTAAGAGGATACTCATGCCGGCGAGCTGGGAGTACCTTGTATACCCACATAGGTGAAAGGCAGGCTGAACTTGACAGTCTGCCCTGTTCAGCAGCAGGTGGCTGGACAGTCAGCACATGCAGACTGCTGTTGCGTTCAGAACACATGCTGACTTTTGCCCAGGAGACATATCGAGGAAGGTTTAGAGGGCAAAGAATGCAAATGCATAGGAAATTTTTGCCTATTACCTCTCCTGATATGTGGCGGAGTGGTGCGAAGGCCTGAGCTGAGATAAGATGTAGTAGCACAGCGTGCTCTCCTGGTGTTACTGTTTCGGCGTGTGCATCCTTCAGAGCTACAAAGGAGTAGGAGCACAAGAAAGCGCAGCCTCCTCTGTTGCTGCTCCCCACCTCTGCCATGCACATGTGCAAGGTCAGACTGGGAGCAGCTGAAGGGCGTCAAGTGAATGCTGTGTGAGGGTAGTTAAGTGTAAATTGGGAAGGAGAGCAGAGAACTTTCTGTGGAGGAAGAGAAAGTTTGATGTGAGCTGTCATGTGGGGGGTGGGTGTTTAAGGTGTAGCCATGAATAAAATACCTTTCTGGTAGTGGGCACCAAAGGAGGGTGAGGGGCAATGGGGGCTGATGAGGAAAAAGAGCAGGGGTTCTCAGAGGGCACAAGCAGGATATCTTTCCAAACTTAACCAGTGAGCAAGGTACAAGATGAAAATGTCACTGCAAAACTGGACACTTGTTGGCTGTAAATGTCACTCGGTGCAGAAGATGTGAATTTTTAGAATGGAAGTGAGAAGGTAGATGGAGACACAGGAAGGAGACGTGACTCTTGGCTCTGAGGGGGAAACAGGATCCTGGCCTTGCGGTGGATGCAGAAGGTTATAGTTTGTTTATTTTTATTCTTGTTTGGATACAAACTGTAAGAGTTTAGAGAGTAGCAGTTAAGTGAGAAAAGCCAAAGACAGGCTGGAGAATGGAAATTTATCTCCAAACTGGTGAATATGCACCAGTTTTAGTCCGTTGGGAATATAATGTGTAGTATTTAATGAGATTAATAACTGTTCTTTTCCAAAAGGTAAAACAGCTGTATCCTAACTATACTGGAGCAAATGCTAGTATCTTTTGTAAGACTGGAGTCAGCTTCAAGTGCTTTCTTATAATAGTACCATTGCAGAGGACAAGGTGTTTAATAGCTATTCAGGCCCTAGGTTGAGGGTAGAAAGTGATTGGTAAACTGGCATTCACATGCGCCAAG
The DNA here is from genome assembly GCF_963921805.1 of Phalacrocorax carbo. Lineage (NCBI taxonomy): Eukaryota > Metazoa > Chordata > Aves > Suliformes > Phalacrocoracidae > Phalacrocorax > Phalacrocorax carbo. Next base: position 35,649,547 of record NC_087517.1, on the reverse strand, counting down.
GTGGGCTTAGTTGCTACGGAAGTAAATTGGTGTCAGGCAGTGTTGTGGGTGCAGGGGTGCCAGGGTAGGCAGTTGGGGCTGGGTCTTTCCTCCTTCCTTCTCTTCTGGCTGGTTTGCTGGCCTTTACCTCAGAGGGCTGCTGTGGATGTCTTCCTTAGGTACGTGTACGTACAGTTTGCTGTCTGTCTCGGGCGTACTGGGGATTGTTGTGTGGCTGGGTGCCAGCAGCGAGTGCTGTAGGAGGACTTTGGAGCTGTAAGTCTGGGTGTTTCCCCACTGTGGTACTCTCGGGTGGGGGCGCAGGCTGAAACGGTGAGTTGCTTTGATGCTGTGCTGATGGCAGATGGCTTTAGATAGGGTGGGTCTCTCTTTGCTTTATCCGGTGTGGGCAGAAGGAAATGTTACTTTCTGCTTCTAGAGATGCTCTTATTAATGCTTCTGGCGACGCATCCATTTTATGATGTTCCTTATTTAAACAATAAGAGTATCCCGGTTCTAGATTTACGAGTCTAAAAGAAGTGAAGTGGTGTGCTTGATTTAATGGCTCTTGAAAAGGGAGGCCCATCAACTTATTGCCTGGCATCAGCACCTGGTGCCACTCAGATGTTTCATTAAGTGGCGAACCCTGCAAAGCTCTCTGGAGAGTGTGCAAAGGCCGCCTGTCCTTGCAGTCCGTCCGTCCGTCCTGGCTTTATGGGCTATCTGAAAGAAGAAAACCTGAAATGTGTACCCATGAGTAGACTTGCTCATTGTTGTGCTTGACCTGTTACCTTAGAGGGAAGAGCAGCAGGGCAGGGCCTGGTGGGTGCGTGTCCCAGCGGTGAGCGGGCAGGCTCCCACCGACGCTGCGGACCCACGTAGCCGTACCCACCACGAGTGGCCCGGTCGGGGCATTTCGGGGGGCTTCTAGTATTTGCACTGCCCTCTGCTGGCGTTTTATTTTTGTACAATTTTGACCACGTAAAATGATGGGTAGGCAGGGCTGAGGTTGACCATGAACAAGCATCATTCCTGCCTTATTTTCAGTCACCAGCAGGTCAAAGAATTCTCGCATATGGTACTTCTCATGGTGTGCATGTTTGCCTTCCTAAAATACGCCTAGTGCGGGTAGCAGCGTTCCCTAAGTAATAATCGGGAGCTTTCCAGACTAAAGCATCATCTCGTAATAAAACCTTAAAAATCTTCCGGTTGTACGTAGGTTTTCTATTTTTCAGAGGATCGTTCGTACGGTTGATTTGGGCAGGTTCGGGTCTGGTGGTGTATTTGCAGCTCAGGTGTCCACCTCAACCAAATTCTGAAAAGATGCGTATTATTTTAATAGGAAACCATTGAATACCAATTTTCTTTTTAAATATGGGAAAATCTCATTGAGAAAAGAATTCTTTTTCCCTGCATGTAAACACGGGTATAAACATGAAATGGAGTTAGTGCCTTTTACATGTTTCTTTTCTGAATGTATTAGGAATCTTAATAATGAAGTTTCTGTTTCCTCTCAGTTAAGAAGTATGTGTGTGAAGGGATTTGGAGTATTTCTCTTGTTTGGTTTTTTTTTTTTTCCCTTTACTGTGAATAGTAGCAGTTCAGAAAATAATAGAAAAAACTGGAATGCTTAACTTACTTCAGGAGCAGTCATTGGCAAAACTGTACAATGTAATTTATGATTTGTTAAAATGGATTCTTCTTCTGTATTTACATATTCTAATCAGGAATATTTAAAATACCTAGCAATAGAATCAATACTCCCAAGCAACACTATTCAGTTATTACAAGCACCCATTCCTCGGTCTCAATTTCTGCGGGTGATTTTATTCCTTCCCCCCCATAAATATTGGTATTACTTTCATGAAAGTAAGCATCAAAGAGCAACTCTCTAGGTTTTTGAAAGGGTTATAATATTTGGTCCTCAGAGCTTGTTTTATCTTCTGCAAAGCAGGTCTAGTTTTGGTTTGGTAGGGGGGTTTGGTCTGGTTTTGTCAAACAAAGTTATAATTCTGAATCAACTTTTTTGCTGCAGTAGCAATAATGCAGGTTTCTTGAATGTTTTGTTGCTTTTGTACCCAGCATTTAACAGGCTGGATTGGCAATTGTAAGAAACTTAAGGTACACCATTTAATTTTGCAAATGGAAAGCTACCAGAGGTAGCTTTTATTTTTTCCCCCCTCTCTCTAAGTATGGAGTATCATATCTGAAATTATGGAGAGTATAAATGTGGAAATGTTAAATCTTTTGTTAATGGCTTCGAATTAAGCACACATTGTTGCAGATTATTTGGAGGACTTATTTAAAGTAAATATACAATTTCAAGCTCAATTATCATTTATAGTTTAACTGAACATAGTGAGATATTAGGTCTGTGAATTTGATACAGTGTTACTTCATAATTATGATGCTTTTTTACAGTAAATTTGATATAGAACAGTTGCTAAAGGAAAGCTGCTGAATAGTGTGACCAACCATTTTATGGGACACATCTGGTGCATTAGTTCAGGATGTGCACTGTAGAAGAACAGAGCCTTTTGCACAAAATGAGAAGGAAGCTAACTCCACATGTATATGTTTTGCGGACATGCGGAGAGGTTAAACAATTACGAGTTAATTGTGTAAGCTAATAGGAGGGGTGTTCATAATGTCATTTCAAAATAGCTATGGAGGAAATGGAGGAGAATTATTGTTTTAAAATCTCAAATGAATGGTTTACACCTGTTAATGTTACATTTAGAACAGCTGTTTCTTTTATTATCAGTAAACAGATGCAGAAAGTAATGGAATGTTTTAAAGCAATATGTTAATCCTGTCTTCCACTACTGAACATTCTCACAATATCATGATTAAATATTAACTGTAATGCTGCTGTCATTTGCAGTTGCAGAATTCTTCCTTATTTTTTCATCGCTTTTGTATCTGAAGTTGTAAATGTTTATCCAAAGTTATTGTAGTCTTTCATCAACCCATCGTAAGTCTTCTTGCACATCAATAACTTTACAGATTATTTCATTGAGCTGAATTACTTAGCCACAGCAACCCTGACTTGGGTTTTGCTCCATCTATCTCTATAAGGGGAGAAGAAAACTGCTCTTGAGGGCCCAGGCTAACGCACGTTTCTGTTGAACTCCGTGTGACGTTGGTTGGTATTATAGTCAAAGCTCTGCCAGAACATGCTCAGCTAGGCCCAGCGCTGCATATTGGGGTAGTACCAATCAGGTGGTACGGGAGAGGTTCTTGTTTAGTGCATGGGATCTCATGTTTTATGTGAAAATAATTTTAATCTTAGGTCATTTATTTTCTGTATGTCGTATGACAAATGTATTGTGCTACTAAGGTTTTGAAATACAGAGAAGCTATGGTTCTGACAGCCTCTTAGGAAAAAATACCTCAAAATTACAGATGTGTGATTTCCCCCCACCCCGTGTGTACCGGCAGGTGGGGGTAAGTATTTAAAAATTAGTGCCTAAACTGACCTGAAGTTTCTTAGAAACCAGTACCTGCCACTCAGGTGCTCAAAGGTGATAGTAGCAGTTCTTTAACTGGAAAATATGTGTGTCTTAATTTTAGAATTGTAGTATCTGTAAATGTTCTAAAAATGTGGCTTTTCAATGAAATAACATGCGATTTGGAGCATTACTAACTCAGCACTCCAAGAACGGAAGCACAGAAGATTAATACTGTATGACTTGTTTGGCAGATTAGTTTTCAGGAAATGTAGAGACCAATGAATATGGCAGCTGCATTATTAAAATACTGTATTCAAGCCCAGGTCAAATTGTTCATTCACGCATGGAGTAAGTCAGCATTAATTGAATCATTACATTTTTTAGATATTTTAGATCACCGATATTTTTTGCTTCAGCACTTAAAATGCCTGTTTAAATTAAAGTGCTCACAAGGAGCAAGCATTTTGACAGAGGAACGCTGTATGAAGCGTTTGTATACAAGTGTTCACTTCTCGGGTTATTGCAGTAATCAAATTGCACAGGTAGAACTAAGGCTCTACCTTACTTCTAATGTCAAGACAGCCTATTTTTGGAGGATTTTAAAGATGCTTAGTCAGATAAAATTATCTAAGTTGATATAAAATAATAGAGAGGTAATATTTTTCCTTGTTCTTGTTAAACTGGTACTGTTTATATTACATAAACGAGAGAGTGTTCCTGACAAAAGGTAAAAGAATTTACTTTCTCAATTGAAAAAACGGGGAGGGAAAAACTATCTCGTGTTTAAGTAGCTTTAAGAAGAGTCCTGTCATCTCACTTCCAGAGAATGGAAAACTCTTTTGGAGATAATTTGAGTTTATTTTATATAAAGTAGTGGTTGAAAGGCAAATGGTTTCGGCTGTGAGGAGCGGATCTAGGTATGATTCTGATCAAACTTGGCCAAATCTGACTTGTAATAAATAGATTGTTTCAAAGCAACATGCTGTTGGATTTCTGCTCTTCACTTAAAGAAGGCAGTTTGACTATTATTTAGTCAGTTAACATTCCTGGCGTTCCCGGACAGCTTAGGTATGTATAATTTCGAAGGACAACCTGTTAGTAGTTACTAAGGCATGCGCAGCTATATATGTGTGGTTCTAGGAAAATGTTCCCTCATCAGAGGAATTCATACGGTTACTTCTCCCACAAGGTAGCCGCCTCCGTTACAAAACATTCCCTTAATTGTTGCACTTAAAGCTTCACATTCAGCTTCAAAATCCTGCTCTTCAGATCTGCTTGCCTGAGATCCCATTGCCATTTAGGAGAGCCATAACTTCTATGCTTTATTTACAACGACCTTTGAACAACTGAAAATGCTGCCAACTCCTTTAGGAAGTGTGGATTTGAAACGTCAGTTTTGGTCTATGTTTGCAGATAAGTAAATGTGATTATGCGTCAGCTATAACAGCAATAAAATGGATACTGGCCTCTTAGAATTATAGTATTTTACTCTATTAGTGATCTTTACTGTAGAATCTGAATACACTCTATAGTGCACCAACCACTCGTAGATTATGGAAACTGAAGAAACAACTCAGCCTTGAGCTGGATGCAGAGGTTACAGGGAGGAAGAAACCCAAGCTCTGCAGCTCAGCTCCTGCTATTGCATTTTTACTTTAATGAGCACGAACCTAATAATTAATGAGTGGGTGCAGCTAATTCTTGCCTCCTTATGAACTCTTTGTGGAGTCCTCAGGACTGTAATTTGTGACTCTATACTAATTTGAGGTGCTGAATGTTAAGCAGGTTTTTATTATTGTGTCCCATTTCTTCTGAATTTATTTGGATGCTATATAGCAAGAAAGTGCTGTATTGAATTCTTATATCATATAAAGTAATGAAGGTTCCAAGCACCACTTGATTTTTTGGTTTGTTTGTTGGGTTTTTTTGTTTGTTTTGGTTTTTTTTTTCCCCCAAACCTGTGTGGATGCAGAATTAATAAGACTAAAATCAAGTCCAGGTAAGGAAAGACTTCAGTCATAAAATATGTTGCTATAATAACTGACTTACCAGTTTTCTTCTGGTTGTCAGTCCAAGTCTTTTAACTGTAGCTCAAAAATCTGGAGCAAGTATTTTGGCATAGCACAGTTAGTTGTAAGGAAGATTTAATAGCTTGTTGTGTCCTATTTCTATAAACAGAAGTCATTTAGAGTTCAGCAGATATATTTAGAATCAGCATTTGTGCTGGTAGTTACAAGCTGAATAAAATAATCTTTGAAAAGCTGAATATACAGAAGGGAATATGCAAGTTCAAGTTTACCTTGCAGCTAATTCTCTTTCAAGAGGCTATGGCATATTCACTGATACTAACCTACAAAATTGGGAATCACATTTATTGTTTTATTTACAAATCTTTTAAATAATCTGTTGAAGTGTTGTGTGCAAGCTTCATAGTTTTAAGAGAGCTTTATGATCATTGCTGTACAATAGGTCTGACCTTGCACACTTTACTGTGGCAAATTTCCTAATCTTCATAGAGGATGATTTCTCTATCTCAAGGAGCGCAATGCAAGGCCCAATAAAATGGAAACCCAGAAGTTCAGGACTGGTCTTCTCTACTTTAGGCTCTTTTGGGTCAAAATATTAATAGGAGTTTATACCGAGTAATTTGTAATCTAACCTGTGATTTGTTGACTTCAAGGTATGAGTAGTATCTGGAAAATGTATGTAGAGTCTGTTTGAAGATACGAGTTTTATAGCAAATAGTAAATTAAAACCATAGTGACCTTTTGGTCTTGCTGATCATGTGCGTAAAGATGTTCATCTGTTGGTCCGTACTAATCACAGTAACAGGGCTCTTGCTCAGGGGATAGCAGGCATGAGCAATACTCTCGTATGTTTGTTCTTCTACTGTGCTTTTTATTGAGAAAATTTTGAAATTAAAATGTTTGGAATCACACCTTGATGCAATTTTTGCATATTTGGTTTTAGAAAGTATAGTAGTTCTTTCCCTATGAAAATAAGGTTCTTTTAGTGGGTCAAATAGACATCGGTGCCCTAATTTAAATTTCTATTTAAATTTCTATTTATATTTCTGCCCCTGCTGCTGGCTCTGGCAATGCTGGTGTGAAGTCTGATAATTTTTACTATACCATTTCTGGTATAAACTTTTCCAAACAGGAGTTTTAAAACATTGAATTGAAAATATATTATAGGTTGCACTTAAATATTTTCTTCCTCCTGTATTTTAACACATTGACAACTGTTTTGCTTTTTCCTATATTGTGTCCCTGCTTCCTGCATCACAAAAAATGTCACCTCATCATATGATCGCCCCATCACTTTACTAAAGAAGTATCTTGCAAGGGTTGCTTTGCAAACAACTAAAAACCTCGTTTTGTATTCTCATATCTAAACAGGATGCTTTTCAGTGTTTACCATGTTTGAATTTTGATTGTTTCAGTAAACATCAGGGAAGTTTTGGTGTAGGTGTATTTTTTTAAAAAAATGTCATTACTGAAGAGAGAAAATATGAGTATGTTTTCTCGTGTTGCTTACTGAGATTACAAAATGATACTTTACAGTGTTTACTGTTCACCCAAGCGTCAGAAATGTGAAGTTGTATACACAGATGAGAGCCATGTTATGCCTGTTTGTCCCCTCGTTAAACTGGTGTCTTGAAAAGAGGACTGGCCACATAGCTGGCTGTTGGCAGATCTGGGAACAGAACCTAACACGCCGATAGTGTTTCTCCATTTTAACTACATGGGAAGTCTACTTGTGGGGGAAAATGATATGCTGGTACCAAATGATATATATGATGTGCAACAGAAAAGATTTCCTGTTTTCAGTTTATATGACATGACCTGTGGGCTAACTGAAGAAAACATCACTGAGAAAGTGCTATATCGACATATACAAGTGTTCCTATTGATACGTTATTTTTCTAAGATTTTGCTGAGTAAAGCTATTTCCATACATAAGCGTTTTGGCCATCTGCAACTGCTTGTCAGTGAGCCTGGTTTGAGAACACTGGTCGTAATTGTAACCTCAGGAATGTGTGACCAGCTCGCGGCCAGCTGTGCATGCCCTGACTTTTCCCAGGTGTTAAGATACATGGCCACTTTTGTTCACTTTAACCAATGGGGCAAAATACAGCCCTTGTTTCTCCCCACCTTGTATTAAACCTAAAAACTGCTGGGTTTTATTGGTTTTTTAATATGTCATAGCAAAGTTGTCTATGTTATTTAATTATTGTGTATACTCGACACAGTGTGCTGCATCTGTATCGTTATATGTATTTAGAGAAATAGAAAAAGGGTCCACAGTGTGCCATGGTCTTGCTATGAAGTAACAGTGCTGATCCTGCAAACCATACAAACGCTCTTTTTTGTTTCTTTGAAAAATATTTTACTCACGTTTCAATGGCATAGATATTTCTGCAGTTTTAGCCTCTTCAGCCAGAGTGAGTTTGGCTACATTTTCTTAACCAGTTTTATTATAATGATCCATTTCATGATGATAGGAACACTTACTAGCTGTCTTCTGCATGGGAGCCTAACTGGAACTCCTAAATCTGACCTAGAGTTGTCTGCATAAAGGTTTTTGTGTTTTGTCTTTACCTGTGTAGCATTTTCTTTACTTGTGTAGCATTTTATATATTCAAGGGGAGGCATGAATAGCTTGAAAACAATACATATGAGCACAGGTCTCCTCTTACAGGTGTTGGAGGGGGAGAGCAGTTCTAGTAATCATTAAGACAAAATTTTCTCCATGGCCTGTGATGCTCTGTTTAGTTGAGTAAAAAGTGGAAGCATGAGATTAACTTATGGACGTGATAATTTGCACACTGTGATCGTTATAAAGGAATACATCCACCTCTTAAGTCCCTGCTAGTTGGCTCTTAATTGCAAACAAGCTGTCATGATCTCCACGTAGTGGATGTGGACAAGAAATTTGTTTGTAACTTAGACTGATTCTTTATATGGTCAAAAAGACACACACTAGCCCTAAAAGTGACCTAGCTATTCAGATCAGTTTCCATGGGATGAACTTGGACCTTCAAGCAGAGCAGGTCTGTGTCTTCTGCAAGAAGTTCTAAGTTCATGAAGTATGAATTTCTGCCTTTTATGGCCTTTCAAAAGATGTTGCACTCTTGGTTTTGGTCATCTTTGAACATAGCGAGGACACACAGATTCTAAACCAGTGCTGGGCTTTTCCTAAATGTTCAGAAGTCAATGGGGGATGAGCAGATGTGAAAACTTTGTACATGCCTAAAAGCTTTTCAAAATCTAGTTCTAGAGGACTCACAAAAGCTGCTTTAATCTTGAAAGTCTGAAAAATTAGGCTCCTAAACAGTTACTGAAAAATGTACCAGGACTGGTTTGGGGGAGGAGAGGATCACACCAATCCAGTGGAAATCGACTTAAGCATAAACCTGTAGCACGACAAGTTCTCCTTTACAGCTGCAACGATATGTATGGAGCACTCTTGCATGATGGTCTTACGTAAAAAGACACAACGATGCGCTTTTTCAAGGGTGTTATTGTAGTTCAAGTGCGGGCCCTGTGGATCATCTTTAAAAAGCAGTGACTGGCCACTCTTCACCAGAGCACACGGGAGAGCTGATAAGACCTGGGATAAAACTGCACAGTACAAATCACTCATAAGTGATTTGTGCCTCTGACTGACATCCCTCCAGTGAAGACTCCCAGATATGTACCAGCATTGCAAGATTCCTGTAACCACTGGTCTTCGGTATTTCCTGTGAAACTTAAACCTAATGTTCGAAATCTGCATCAGCACTGAAATATTCTGTCCTTTGTTTTCTGTTCGTCAAGGTGGCTTTTCTCATTAGCATAAATCACAAAGCTCCTGCAGCAGTAGCGTGTCCATATGATATACAGCATCTCTGCTGTGGGCAAGGAATATTTACAACCCAAAATGCTCCGCTTTGCTTGATTTGGAGAAGCCTTTCATTGTTTCTTCTTTCACAATTTCTTGCATCCTGATGAGTAATTTTGGTTATAAGATGGAACAAATAAGGGTCTTTAAGAGAAAATCACATAGAATACCATGATACTTTTATTATTTTGTCTGTCTGATGTGAAAAAAAAAAAATTAGCCAAAGGCAAATAAATTGTGGACATTTAGAAGTTTGAAAACAATTAAATAAAAATATCTGCAGTGTGTTACATTAGACTATGGTAAAGAAGTTAAATGGCTCTAAATTTTGTGTAACCTAGTTGAAGAAATAAGATACTTCTGTGGCGTTTGGATACATAATGTAAACAATTTCAGAGAGTATTTGGCAGTCTCTTGGAATTTGCTCCAAATGCTTTTGCTTCAATGTGAGTGAAAAGCTATGCTCCATTACAGACTCACTTGGTATTTTATTCTGGAGGAAGGAAACCTGGAAGCAAGTCTACCTTTTTTGTTGTTGCTTAAAGGTGACAGTGGGGAAAAAAGTAAGATGAGCTGCATGCTTGTATTTCTTCCTACCTGCTCATCTTTCTGACTTTCATTGTTGCCTTTAACTTTGTCTTACTTAAGCAAAAAGAATTAAAATGCACACACATATATCTGCTAGCAAAAGATTATATTAATAAGTGTAAATGGTGACACTTGTTTACTTCATATATGAAAGAAACTCATCTGTGCACATCCTTTAGTTTCCTGCTTTTTCTCAGAGGTTGCTTGTGGAGAAGGAATAGGTATTTCTGATGCTATCTGCCTATCTCTGTATCTTTATAGTATTTATTTATTATTATACCTGCTGGTGTGATCTTGAATGCTTTCTTTATGAGGACTTAGGACTCACTGGAGTAGGAAACACTTTCTTCCGGTATGGCTTTCGAAAGATCAGTAAGACTTGTTCTGATTCAGTGCGGCTTTCAATCACATTGCCTTGTGCTACATTTGCACCCGATATTAGAGACTAAGTAGTATTAATCTGCTTAGTAGCTGTGTGGAAACCGCAGAGAACAACCAGAAGTTGATTCCCCCCGCTCCCCCACTTCCTGTAGCGGCATATGAAACCAGTTGAGCAGAGCTGTTAGCCTTGCTCCTGAGGGCTAATATAAATTAAAGGTCCTGAGCACCAGGGGTTGTTAAAATTCTCATAGGGCTCTTCATAAGATGTTAACCCCCGTGGTCTGGCCAGGCTCCAAATGGGGTAATTACATTCTTCCTACCTAAATTCCCCCTGCAATTGCAATTCGATGTGCTGGTATTCCTCACTTCCTCTCCTCTGCCATGCCCCGTGGAACAGTTGTTGCATTTCATCCCAGAGGTACTTGTTTTCAGTGACTGATGGAGTGATCTGTGTGTAGAGTCTATAAAGCATTTTAAGAGCCTTTTGGATGAAATGTAATTTATGATGCTAAATCTTTTTTTTTAATTATCTGCTGTTAAAAATGGACTAAGTTAATCTGAGCCCTGAATGCGTGTGAAGTGTGTGCAACAGACCTGGAACGAGACAGTATCAACAACTGTTCTCATTCCTTGAACTTCTTCCTGGGGGGTTCTGGATAGAAGAAGTAACAGACCAAACTAAAAATATAGGAAGGTTTTTTCTGAAGGGTTCATTACAAAAATAGGAAGAATATGAACTATGTAGTAAGGCTAATGTGATTTTTGCTTCAATTAAAGTACTTATTAAAGTGTGTGTGTACATATAAACAAATACGTAACATATATATTCTTTGTGTATATATAATGTTCCCTCTGCTTAGGCATTCTGTTGTAATCTTAAGAGCAGCATCTAAACACTCATGTTCTAAGTTACTCTTTTTCTACCACTTCTTATACTAGAAATGCCTTTTATTATGAAAACACTGTAATTCTTATTAAAGATATTGCATGCTACTTGGAAGTAGAGTAATTATATATAAATGTAAATGTTTCCTGTAAGCAGACAGATATGGGGTTAGCACTCAATGCTTAACAAGCTAGTACGGGAATATCTGTATGTGCCAAATATACAGATGCTTCAAGTACAGTGTTCTCTATGGGATTTGCTTATCATGTATCTGCAGGATGCCAGGGGACATATTTGTGTTAGTTTAATGTTAGTTTCTCTTTCCACTTGTGGAGTGATCCATGCTAAGCCGAACTGTACTACTCAGGAAGTATTTGTATGGACACTAACCTGAATAAACTAAACCTTCATTTCATGAGATCCCTTAGTCTGGCCTGTTGTGTGTGACAGGCCATTGCATTTCACTGGGTATTAGTGTCAACCCTAAATATTTGTTTAGGTCGGATACCTCTCTCCTAGAACATCAGCACATAGGCTACAGGTAGAAGCAAAAGATCACTGTTCATCTGTGCCATAATGTCCTTGCTAATTAAGTGAGATCTCTCAAGCTGGTCTAAGCAGATGAACTACTCGCCATGCAGCAGGGAAAGCTGACGACTTTGCAGGTGACTCGCCCAGTAGCACAAGAACTGTATTTCCAGTCTCAGATGGCAAAAAAACAACATATGACCCTACGTCAGTGAATATGATGCACTGCCTAAGCTCCTGAGGGGATTCTTAGTATTACATTCTGAGTCAGCGCAGATCTCCAAGTGTCTTGACCCCTGCCTCAGCCAGTCACTCTCTGGTGCTTCTGAGGAAGGTTAAGAAAGCAAAACCAACCAGCCAACAAACTGAAAAAAACTCGTTTTTATGATTTAAAAAAAAAAAATCTGTCTTCAATGATACGTTAAGTTTGAAAGCTTGAAGCATAAAGCGTCCTTGCAAGGTCCTTCATTGTGCTTCAGTGAAAAAAGACGCTATTATGAACATAAGATATCTTTCTCTTTGACCTGTGATGAAAGCTGAAATAAATTTACTTAAATATTTGACAAATTTAGGTCAATGTGCTCTACTGCTTGTTGCTTAGAAAGGAGCCTCTGCTAACTACATAGCCACACGTTATATAATCCCATTCAGCATGGCTTTAATGGACTTTTAACTTGGAATAGAAAATTTAGTTCTGTTGCCTATGATCAGTTCAGGCATATTCTTACTTAAAAACAGTTTGCCATTTAGAATTGAAATAAGCCATTTGTATAGTTTCAGTACTGTAACCTTTAAGAATGCGCTTTTTTAATTGCAATATATAATAGTAAATATTTGCATAAAATATGGCTGTGCTATGAAGCATTTATCTTATGATCATTTATAGTTAACATTACCAATGAATGTTAAAAATACATATAGTTTGTAATTTATTACACAATTAAATGTGTTATTTTTAATTAGTTTCTGTATAAGTATATATAAATAGGAGACCATCAGTATGAATAAAGCTAAAAGGCACCAGAGCAATGTACTTTCTCTTGCCATCAACTCTCACATGCACTCATGTCTTCTCAGCATCCTAAAGTGTGTATATTTTTTATGTGTTTGAACTTTGGCAAATCAGCATCCTTTGATGTTTTGTACTAACGTCTGTTTCCAAGATGAGTCACAAATTCCTGGAAACTTTCATGCAGAAAAAAACCCTACATTTATTTTAATATTATAGGAACATTTCTTTTATCAAATATTATTTTCAGGTAAAAGTAGTCTGATGGAATAAGGCAGCAAAGGATTTATTTAAATGGAAGATGATTCATAGCCAGATATCGTGGAGGTGCGTACCCCATAATTCTGTGCATCTGTGGTCTTTCTAGCTTTTCTCATTTTGTATCTTTTTTTCTTTACCTGACACTGTGGTGTAACTTTCAAAGTGTCTGGTTTCCATTAAGTAAGTATCAAATTAAATTTTTCATAAATTAATACCAAAGAACAATGTATTACACTTATCTATATTTTAAATTACTTTTAATTCTGATTTTTCTTTCAGCAAATAGTGTCTGCTGTTTGCGCGCCCTCCCCCCACTGTCAGAGTTTATTCTTTATTATTCTCCAGTAAATTCTCTCCTTTGTTGTTTTTTTGCTGCTGCTGTTTCTTGCTTCCTCTCCCTCTGGAAAGGAGGAATGTGTTCTCTTCTGTTCATGTACGGCTTTCTCACTGTCTCTTGCTCTTTCTTTTTTGTTACCCACAACTATCTGTTGTATTTGGGTTTTGTTTTGATTTTCCCTTTTTTTAAACTCTCCATCTACAGTGTCCTTCCCCCCCTAGCACTCACTGGTCTCATGAATAACTTTAATTTAATTAAATTGCACTTTTCATTGCACTATAAATTCAATTTTATAGGACTCAGTAGAAGCTTTCATATCTAAGGTTGAAAGAAAAAAGCTTTTTCTGTTCCACATAGTTTCCTACCTATGCCTTTTTTTTTTCCTCATTGATACCATTTTTCTTCTTTCTCAACTTGTCTCTTTAGCACTCCAAACTCAAAAATTCCCTTCTGTGGTTGCATGTAATTAAAGACACAGGCTGATAACTAAATATTCTAAAATATGTATAAAATCCAGTTCAGTGGATTTGTATTAAGCTTTTTGGGGAGAAATAATTTTCAGTACTAGTGTCCTAGCCAATGTGGGAAACAGGCTTTAGAAATTTCAGAAAAAGCATTAAAGCAATTTTTCTCAGAGCCCAACCACCTCATATTTAGGAGATTGTACGGTCTACCCAGAAGAGTAGGGTATTATTGCCATTCATTGGAGTGAAACTGTAGCAGTATCTGTACATACTCCAAAAATTCATCATCGTTATGGGATGTTGTCTTCAATGACTGCTCTAAATTCCGTTTTTCTACAGCTATTTTTGTTAACTTGGTTGTGGAGACAGGTGGATATTTACACAAAAATTTTGTTGTGTTCTTGGGGAAACCAGCCATACCAGGAATATTCACTTTAATTGAAATAGAGATAAATAATTTGAGGGTGACTTACTCAAGTTTTGAAACGGTTAACGCTCTCTTAGGAGGAGATGAGGGTTAGATAAATGGTGAACAACTGGGAAGCTGGCTCTGAAGCACGTGCTCATGAATTTGGACACTGACTAATCTGTTTTGGCTGTTGCTGGCACTGCAAATAACAGCCTAATGTAAAACCTTCCTGTTTCTTCCCACTCTGTCATTTTAACTTCCCACCAAGGGCAAGTAGCGGCCACGGGCTGAGCCCTCAACAGCAGAAGTGGGAGCAGCCGCTTGGCCAGGGCTTCTCTCATGGCTGAGTCTGCAGCCTCCCTCTCTCCCCTGTGGCTCTTCTGGCTCTCGTGCTGATCGATGCACAGTGAAGCATGAGTTTGGGAGGGTTTTTTCTACCTTTGTCAGCTTGGAGTCAATCTGTGACATCAAATGAAGCATATGACGGGTGAAGGGGTGCCAGCTGCAGCCATATGGCTTGCATGTGGCCAGGAGCAAAACTAGACACCTGTAACTGTTTTATGTTGCACCATCTTCCCTGTTTGCCTTGGCAGAGCTACTGGACTGAGAAAATCACCTAAAGAGAATTGCTAATATAGAGATGTTACCATTCGGGGTTATCTCATGCTGTTTTCCTATTAACTTCTCACACTATGAAGCGCTGTCAGATTTGGTATTAATTTTTTTTCCTTCCTTTTGGTTGTTTATGAAGATGATGAGCTGTATAAGTGGCTTCCTCAAAATGTTCTCGTATTTAAGTAACTTTTGTTGGTTCCCTTAGAAACCTGATCCTTTGCCTTGTCTTGGAGAGAAGTCACACTCTTTAGAATTTATCACAAATTTAGTAATATCAAGTAAAATTTCTCCACTGTTTCATCATCTTGTTCAAAAGTTATTCCAGTGCTTTTTCTCCTTTAGAGTATCTATCTGATGACCCGATGATCTAAATTTAGCCTCAATTATTATTTTTTTTTAAAGGCAACCATAAAATGGAATTTATCCTCTACTTGCTCATTTCAGATGCCTCAACTGTCCATTTTACCTTAGCTTAGGTTGTAGACGTATGGTAAATCACTCGGTTACCAAAGTGTTCTATGTATGCTCTCTGGTTTTTTTTTTTTCCTGAAACACAGCAGTGGTTTGTTGTTGAGGTGTGTATCTGAAGGATAACAACTCCCTGCCTCTTGAATCTGCTTGGGCTTCCAGCTTACTTGTATCTTCAAGAAAACGTGGAAATTCTGTGTGACTAATGAAGAGCATGTTGTGGTGCTCTTGGTCACCAAGAGCTGAAGGTGTAACTTGAAATAAGTAAAAACTATGCAAAGAACCTATATATAAATGTATAGTAATGTGCACTTCATTTGTGAAATACGGAATTTCTTGTGTTGGCAGGTGTGCTGATAAAATCCTGTGTGTTAGTCCTACAGATGTAGGGTTCGATTATTTCAAACACTGCTGCCACCACCTGCCCTGTGGGTGCCCTCTTTGCCTTTGCATCCGACAACTAAAGATAAGTATCTTCAACCACATAATCTTCTCTTCCTCCAACCCACTTTTGCAGTATTTCATGCTCCAGACTGGAAAGGATATTATGGGTTGCCTTGCCCTCAGGTCAGATCATCTCCTTAGTGGTCCTGTTCTTGCCTTCATGGGCTGTTCTGGCACCAAATCCCTTGTCAGCACTGCTGTCTCTCTTCGCTCTGTCCCATAAAGCATCTAAAGTAAATGTTCCCTGAAGAGCTTCTCATCTCCCATTCAGCCTGTTTTTGGTTTGGGGTTTTTTGTTTTGGTTGTTTCTTCCCTTCCTGCCCCCCTCTTCTGATCAGTTTAGGTGTGGGACAGAGGACCGGCTGTCCATGCCCTTTCTGGATGCTTCACCAACGCACCTTCCTGTGCTCCTAATGGCTGCCCTCTGGGAAGCCACATCTCCATCAGAGGCTGGGAACTTGTAAGGAGCCTCACATGTCTGCTGTGTCACTGGACTCACACTGAGCAAACAGCTTACCCAGTAATGGGAGTTTTAAATTAATATAGCCTTCTGTAGCTATTGCTTCAGCTGGATGAGATAATATGGAAAGGATCTTGTGGAAAATCTCTCGTATCCTATCTTGCAAGAAGATTTAGGTATGTTCTCAAGTTTCTGTAAAAGGTAGTTTTAGACTTTCAATGTAACCAAATGATTTATGTTCTGCTTTTCCTCTCAAAGCCCATGATTTATTCTGAACCATGCTAAATTTCACGCTCTCTCTGAAAAGGTTTTTTGCAGTTCAATGTAGAGAAAAATGAACTGTTTTCATTATTTCCTAGACCTTTTTCATACTCCCCATGCCTTTATGCCTGTTCCATAAAAGTAATAGGTTTTATCAATCCTGTCTTGATAAAGCCAGCCTTCATCTGTTTCAGACTCTTCTAACTATATTAAGACTAGCTATCAAATAACAAGGGACTTATTAAAGCCCTGTTCCTCTGAGGCTTAGACCGTCCCTGCTGTTTCCCTAGGAACTACAGCAGTTCCTTTGATTTTGGGTTTATGGTTTGTTGTTGGTATTCTTTTTTCCCAGGTATTGCTGTTTAGAGTTGGATTCATGCATTAATTTCTTTTACTTGTTGATGCAGAGTTGCAGAAAGGGTTGGTAGCCTGCTCTCCTCATTCTTCAAGTAACAGCACTTTTCTGTCTTGAAGCTCAATGTAGAACACCGTTGAATCACATAGATGAGAGGAACACCTATTCCAAGAAAATCTGATCGCAGGCATATAGCAAATATGCAGCTTGCATGGATCTGTGTGGGCAAAACATTTTCAAGCTCTATTCCTCTCTAAGTATAAATTTTTTATCACATTCCTTAAGAATGGGAGACAGTCTGACAAATTAAGGGAAAACACATTGATCGCAGCTGCTAAGTGGTGAATGGAATTGATCAGAATCTCGGTATGGTGAAATTCATATGTTTTCCTTACGGTCCTATTTGCTCCTCAAATGATCTCCTATATTTTTTGGTTTTAGCAGTGATGTCAGTATCTTGGATTAAGTTCAGCAAAGGAACTATATTAATATTACATTTTCCCAGTAGTTCCTTACATCATATCATGGCTCCAAAATAAGTAAATATTGTCATTTTGTTTGGTTTGTGCTTTTGGTTTCAATTCCCAAGTTGTGTAACTCTTTCAAAATTATTCAAGCCTGATTCAAACTCCTAGGGCAACTGTAATACTAAAAATGGGAAGAGGGACTGGTCAGTATTTGCATAAATAAAAACGCTGCTCGTCTCCTTGCTTGTACTTGGAAGGATGCTTGCGTAAGTTATTGAAGCTGAGGAGTAAGATCAGTAGCAAATGACGATCTTTAGTGATGTAGTTTCTGTTGGGAAGGAGCACCTAAGAGAAGGTTGTTTATTTGACATAGGTTGGCAGGCGGGTGACTTCAAAGGTCTTCAAGGAAATGTTGAATGAATGCGTATAAGGATTTCTCTAAATCACAGAGGATTGGACGCAATCCTAGGTTTTTTCCTGGATGCAGGAAAATAAAATGGCAAGTGCCTTTGGGGTTCCCTGTCATTTCACAAGTAAAGATTTAAGCTTGATTGTAAGGGGGCACCGAAGCAGTCATACAGGAAAGCAACTCTCGCGTGAATGTATTTAATCAGATGTAGAGTCAAGGTAATGATGAATAATGACTAAATACATTTGTAAACAGGTGCAAAACATTTTTTTCCCCTGCCTGGATTGCTGCCACGGTTATGTGATAGCTTAATATTTCAGCTAGAACTACAGCTGGAAAGGCAATGATATTGAATGATTTTCATTATCCATTCTGTGCTGCTGAAATGGACGTAGCCATGTAAAATAATACTAAAATAAATTCATCAAATAGATTTTGCAAAAAGCTTTACAAAAAGGAATTTTAAGAATTATTTTTCTTGTGAATACGTTTACATTTGTGGAAACTGTTTGTAAGAGTTCTGGGCTGCTGATTTAGGTTTACAAGTAGTTTTTTAAACCTCTATCACTTAAAGTACTGAGCTACAGCTATAAAAGGCCTTACCCCAAACTTGCTGCTGCTCTGTGATGCGGCAGGTGGCCTTTGAAAACGGACCACTCTCTGGGCCAGTCCGGTATCAGCTTGTGAATTTTTTCCAGTATTACTGTTATAGCACTAGGACTCTGTTGGGGATGCTCAATAAACGTGCAGCAGAACTGCAATCCCTAATCTAGGACAATTAGGGATAGTTGCTAGGCTTGTGCTAATTAAAACATTAGCAGAACTTGTTTTCAAATGCATTTCTTGGATTCACTGGGGTCACGCTACAGGTGTCTAGAAACACAGTCAATTTTGATGCGATCACAGCGTTGACTTAGCTTCTTGCTGTCACTGCCTTACATTCAGAGCATCTAATTTCACACACGTAACATCTATCTGTCTTATAAAATCCTGCACAGTAGAGACTGTAATATTCCTGAGGCAAGAAAGCAAAAGCATCACTAGCTAACTGAGGATTATTATTTTTAATTCAGTACAGCATGCATAAACAAACTTGAATAGGACCACTTGGTTTAAAAGTCTAAGTAGAGAGAGTCCTTAATAATAAATATTTCTTCTAGCCTTGGATTTCTGAACTTGGAAAATATATGAATGTGCCATTACTAAATATACAATGTAGTTTAGCTTTCCACCAATGTTTTTAGTTTCCCAGCTGTTTCTAAATGTTTGGTTCAACATATAACAATGTGAACATATAAACATTGTCTTTTTAAGGCAGTATATTGTTGTCTTGTTTCCGAGTTGTCTTTCGTCTTGAAAGGTATAATGTCAATACTGAGAAAGCAGGATTCCAAAATGACCAATTATCCAGGTATTTAGAAAGCTCTAGTTAATTTTGTAAAGAAAAATTAATCCAAAAATCTTATGTTAACAGATATAATTTATTACCTTGGAAAATCTATTCTTTATTTTAAATTGGACTACCGCTGGATTCAGAAGGATGAAAAACAATGCTTGAAGTATATCGGATTATTCATGGCCCATAGGGGAACTGTGCGCTACAGCAAAGTAGGTGTCTCCTTTCACTAGCAAGGCTTTCCTTACAGGAGCAGGATTCAGACGGACACATGGATGCCTGCAGAATCCTAAAAATCTCTGCTTCTTGCTACTCTACATCCTTTTTCAACAACCTTTTGACAAGATGAGGCAAAATCATGTTTACTCGAGTTCTCTACCTGCATAACAAAATTGCAATCTCTTTCAAGCAATTTTATTCTGGGAAACCGAAGCTTTTTGTTTATAAAGTAAAAAGTCTTCCCCACACACCCCCTCATTCATTAATGCACAGGGTATAGCGATAAAATCACAGAAACTTCTTCCAAGTTAACCATATTCAAGTAATTTCAGTACCTACCCCATTCATGAAGCCTGGGAGGCGTCACAGCGGTGGTGGCCTTGTGGTGGAAGCTGTAGGGGTCTCTCAATTTCCCAACCCTGCACTGCCCAGATCAGGGGAGTTCCCTGGGTCGTGGCTCTCCCAGGGCAACCATGGTAGATAGTAAATGAAGAAAAGCTAAAAGCAGCAGATCACTGTACAGCCCATTGGAGCTCAACATAAAACAAATTGTGGGTGTTGTTGCAGACAGGCAAGAATTACCAAGCAGTGTATTAAGGTCCTAGAGGAAGGCTAAGAAGCCAGCAACGTGGCTGGCAGGGGGGTAACCAAACCCAAACTGTGTTGCATGGCTCCTCTTTTTGTAGGTCATGGGGATGATGAAGATGATGTGTCATCCATCCTTGTCCCATCAAGGAATGATTCATAGTTTCTACGTATTTGCCTTTTCTTCTGTATGTTACATTTGACAGTAATTTTTCCAGAACTAACGTGCATTTTTGTCCTAAAAACAAGTGTGCATCTGCAGAGGTTATTCTGCAATAGCCCTTTGGTAATGTTTTGTTCTGAAGGAGCGTCTGCAATTTGTTGTCCTGACAAGTAGCACTAAGTCTCTGCTATTAGTAAGCCACTTGTGGCAATGTACTTGAAGCAATGGGTTGTTGGTTGGTTGGTTGGTTTTTGTTGTTTTTTTTTTAATTGCTTGATAGTATTTTAGCTGTAGGGGTGGAAATTGAATTTCCAATTGTCTATAAGTTAGTGATTATTTGGTGACAAACAGCTTTAAAAAACAGACGGATTGTAAAATCTTTGGTGCTCTATGCTATGAGATTAGGTGTAAACAGCATTCCTTTGGGGTGATTCGAGAAAACACCCTGGCAGGTTTTTGTCTAAATCACAAAGGAGTGACAGTGAAAATCCTGGGGGAATCTTTGCATTGGTATGCTTGGAGTAGATGTATTGCTTCAGGTGAAGTATTGGGATTGCCCAAGTTGTGATTTAGTTCAGGTTACTTGATGTGAAATTGGGCTTCCCCAGATGGGGTCCCCATTGCCTGCTGGTACGTTGCCCCTATTGGATAGATAAACTATACTGATGAGGGGGAAGGAGGGGAAAAAAATGCTTTGGACAGGATATTGCAGTTTCCTACTGCTCTTGGAGCCAATTCACCTTCTGGAATAATACTTTTAAAAGCAAACATATTTCCGTTATTGGTGTATCCTCACTGAAATTCTTATGATATACTAAGTTTCTCATTCGGTTCTATGGCAGGGAATTTGTTTTTTGCCAAAGGCATCCAGTGGTATAGGATCCTTCTGCTATAGCAGTGTGTACATTCAGCAGGGAACCGAAGTTAGTCAAGGAGTGTAGAGCTAGTCAAAGCTAACAAATGTTAAATATGCTGTGAAGTGTACGTTAAAAGTTGCAAAACTTATTTCATTTTTATTTCTTTAGAGTTTTCATCATGTTGTGGTATTATGAAGCTATATTGCATATCTTGTGGTATTGGAGATATGCTTCTGAAATGTTTAAGTCACTGTGCTGTATTTTACAACTTCTTTGCTCTGAAATCTTCACGTATGTGCACATACCTGCTGTCACACAGTCTTTAAGAGCTGTATGCACTTCTTGATGGGGGTTTTTTATTACCAAAATTTTAATGTATTTTGGAAGAATTCTTTTTTTGTTGCCTATCCTCCACTGTCTTGAAGATAAGAAAGCTCACTAACAGTTGGGTTTTGCTGATGTTGCTTAATGATTCCCAAATCTCTTAAAAGTAACTTTTCTTAGTCTTCCTTTATATTGCTTCTTCATTCTACCATGTACCAACAGGAATGGGAATGTTTTGGCATATAGTTAATTAGGATAAAATCTCCTGTATACACAAATACTTCCTTTAGTTTTAGGGCTGATTACTGATCTGCCTGTTGCAGCGCAAGAGGAGATGCAGTTGTCCTGGGAAACCTATTGAGTGCATCACCAGAAACTGCAGGAAGATGAGGGGCTGTTTGTATCCTCCCAGAGTGTCACAGTCACCCCAAAAGATCAAGTCTGGAGCATGTATTAGCTTTTAACCTACCTTTCACCATCCTGTGGTCACAATAGTTGCAAATGTTTATATGATTTAATCTTGAAGGCAGACTGTTACATATTTTTGTTATAAAAGTCAGCTGGGAATCAAAGGGTGAATTAGAGTAATGCAAAGGATCCTGCTCTAATTTCTTCACGCTACTGATGGGATTAAGAACAAGTATTGTAGCCAGAGGTACATTTCCAGACCTCAGCACTTCTTGCAGGGTGTCCTCATAAGAGGAATGGAAAATCTTCAATGAGACTATTTCGGTGGCTGTGCCGTTGCTATAGGATTGTCATAATTTCATTGTGAAATCTTCAGCTGGAAAGAGAAGCTCTTTTCCACTTCACTTTTTCATTAAGGTTATTTTCATTAGTGCCATGTTGTGATGATGATGCATGTTTGTATCTACATGACACATTTAGAAAGGATGGACTTTCTAAACAAGTAATTTACAACTATTCTATACATGAATCAAAATCTAAGTATCTACTGGGTTTAGTTTTCAACAGGGAAATCATTAGTTTAATTGCTAGTAAAGAGAATAATAATGTTAAGTCATCTGTGAATTACTTGAAATTACATTGCTCTTTCTTTGTACAGTACTTCGTGTGGCTCTACTATCACTAGTACAAATCATGAAGCATGCTTTTAGTATCTCGCAATAGCCTGGAGTTTTTGAACAGTGACACAGAAGATAACAGAGTATGCCTTTGGTCGGAGTGCACGTGTAACCCAGTCTGTGGCAGTGGGAGTTCATGCTCACAATGATATGCAAAATACATCCTTGAAATATGCAATTTATTATGCTTATGATTATGTAGTAATTTGTGAGTGACAAGTATAAGTTACTGTAATTTTCTTACAATACTCTATTTCAACTGTAAGATGAGTCTTTCTATTTTTCTTTCTTTGTGTAGCACTATTCAGGGAAATGGGAACAGGACTTCATTCTTCTTCTGTTTTTAGAGCAAGCCCTGCGCTGATGAGGGAGGCTGTGCATTAGCTGAGAAAAATCTTCTGTTGTTCTTGACGGTTGCTTGGTCAACAATCTCAGCATAAGGTCACTTAGTGCATTGAAATACACAACAGTACTACTGACAGAATTTTGCGCTCTAAGAAAAATTCAAGGTAAATTACAGCCTGCTCTGGGTTGAACTCTTAAGCAAGAACAAGGCTATGGAATAATGCCTGAAGAAGTTTCATGCCAAAGCCATTTCCCCACCCAGAGGTTTATGTGCAGTCAGGCTTCCCTTTAATCCCAATTATGTGAAATATAAAAAAGTGTTTAAAAAAATCTAACTAGAAATTTCAACTCTGAACAGCCAAATACTACTATCTTACTGACAGTGAGAGTGAAACTTTTTTTTTAACAGGTGTACCAAAAGTCAAAGGCCAAAAAAGCTGAGTAAGAATGGGTATGCAAAGAAATCAAACCAGAAATGTAGGCTCCTGGTTTCTGAACAGCAGGTCAAATAAACGTTTGTGTCTTTCTGTCCAGTTGCTCATGTAGCTTTTTTGGTATTCACAGCTAAATTCCTGGAATTAAATACTTCTATTCGTAGTAATCTCTGTAGTGCGTTAAAGCAAGCCACCATAATGGGAATATTCTCTTACATTCTTTCCATGTGTATAGAATAAAGGTTACTGAGTATTTTAGCACAACTGAAATCTGGAATTGAAGACTTTCATCTCACTTATGAAATAATGGTCATGAAATTCAGATTCCAGGCCATGATTTTGTCACTGAGTCCAAGGGGGTTTTATTCATTGTTTCACTGTTTGCTTAAATCCGGTCATCTGGACAGACAAAAGAAAGAATCTTTCTGTGACTTTGGTTGTTTGTTTATTATAATGCCAATAACTCTTCCAGTTATTCATGCTGGCCAAGCATTATTGGAAAAGATCAAATATTTTTTTAAAATTAGAATCGTTAAAGAACATAATTAGACTTAAAAAATTTCACTGGAAGAGTTTAATTTATTTTTCTTTTTAATTACAAAACATTCTTTACTGCCTGAAGCCCACACAGCCCACAGAGTTGGGGGGCTTGTTGGAAGTCTCATGACCTGGGCCACTGATGAATGGTGAAAGAGGACTTAAAAGCTAACTGGAACAGAGGATGAAAATATTGTTCTTCCTCCTACCAGGTGAATGAGTCTCTACCATTCTCTTCTTGTCCCACATAATATATAATTACTTATTCCATGTTAGGTAGCCGTACTTTACTAGGTGAATTAACTCTCAAGCTATGGGATAATTCTAGGAGAAAAGAAACGCAGAATTTAGAAGCCTTCCCATATGTTTAAAAAAAACCCAAACACACACAAAATCAACATAACAAAAACCCGCCATAAAAACTCAACCAAACCACAAAAAAACCCAAAACAAACAAAAATACCCTAAACAAACAAAAAACCACCACCAAAAAGCCAACAGCACAATACAAGTAAAAGGGAAGGAGGACCACAAGAATTTTGTGTTATGCAGTTGTACCTTTGTAGGACAGATTTGGTGTCAGGGATAACAAGACTTAGGTGGTTGTGGATCCTGACACAGAAATGTAGATGCTTGTGAGTGACACCTATGTGTTAGTCTTAACTATCCAAAATGTCTATTTTGAATTTACTTTTTAAATGTTGTCAGGTTGTCAAAGTTTGCGTGAAAAAGGTATTTTCAGGGATGTCTTTTAGAAAATATTAATCCACTGTATCTCGCTCCTGTAATTTACAGTAGAGAGAGAATATTAATGCCATGTGACTTTCATAGATGCTGAGGCATGAATATGTCACCTTCTCAAGTCCCAAAGGAAAAGTTCCCAAGTTACTTATTCTCCAAAAGATCATCCTGTTTGAGATAGGGTTTAGCTGATTTTACGTGCAAGACGAAGATTGGTTATCTCATTAATTTATTACACTTTTTTTCACATGATCTTCTGGATATTATCTGTAGGATACTTGAAAACTTGCATATTGTATAGAATGTAAAACCTATTACTCTACTGAATACAAGTTTAAAGCCAGGTGTCTCAGCAGAGTAGGACCAGTGGAACAGGGGCTTCTCAGATCCAGTAAACACTTATTTTTCTGTCATCATTTCAGTAATAATCAAAACCATTGGCAATTCAAGGTGCCCGGTCTATGCTGATTTTTTTCCAGTTTCACAAGCTTTTAGGAAAGCAAGGGTTGATGAAGTTATGCATTGGTTTGGGTTTTGGTGTGGGGTTGGGTTTTTTTTTTTTTCCCCTTTTTGTTATGGTAAGTATTCAGCTATTATAGAAGAAAATGTAGCCTTTATTTTTCTGTAAAGCTGGCTATAAGTGCCTACATATCTTGTGATTTGTGAAATAAAAGGTCTGATAGTGGCAAAGGTTATATAAGTAATAGAGTGAAGTGCAAGAGATGCTTTCACAGAACAACTGTCTGATTTGGCTTTCTGTTATCATGATGCCATACTTGCATGGATGGATGGGAACTGCTCTAGACATGAAAACTTGGTGCTTTGGCCTGAGAAAGGGAAAGGAAGTAATTCTTGAAATTATTCCCTTTAAGCTTATCTGTTTCTGTTTGAAATTTTCAGTTTTATGCTTGTTTCAATTCAAGCAGTGCTTTTGAACAGGTGAAGCACATAGAAGACAATACTCTGGAAAAAAAGGGTTTTAAATCACTTCACTTACTTTAAACATCAGTTTTGCCTCCTTGAGTTTTCAAGAAAGAACACAGAAATGTTGCAGCTGAAGAAACAGCTGTTGAAATATTGAGTCAGCTTTTTTACTGCGTGGTTATTTTCTACTGTCTGCACTTATAGTAGTAACTCTTATCTAATAGAAATGTCTCTTTCTGCACATCAGATGGAACCATTCCCAGGTTGTGCGGAGGTTCCACAGCCTCTGGGATCAGTGAGTTATCCTGGGCTCCTTCACCTGTCGGGGCAGCTTTCTACCATGATCCCACCCGACAAAAGCCAAAGCAAGCCAGAAGCCCAGGGCTGCTGTCCTCTCTCATAGCCCCGACAACGCAACCACCCTCAGTCATCACGTTCCTATCCAGGTGTGAGTAGCAGAGCCAGTGGAAGTTCACTCTCATCCAGCCCACCTGCCTCCAACATCTTCCAGCAATCTCTAGAATTGCTGGTGCCCTGCTGTGTTGCCCTTCCAGCAGGTGCCAGGGTGGTTAAAGTCCCCGTTTTAACCAGTGACCATAAGGTTTCATCTAGTTCTTCAAAGAAGGCTTCCTCATTTGTTGACTAGATAGTCTATAACAGACACCCACCCACACCTTGTTGGGAGACATATCTTTGATCCCAATGGCTTTGCAAATGCTTGGAGACTCCGAATTCCTCCTGCATGTTTCCCGCTATTTATGATCTTGTATGTGGGCACTGGCGATGGATGTGGTGGTTTCGGCACTGCCCCTGAGCAAGCTGCACCTCTCCATCCACGCGTACTTCCCCTATTCCTGCCCTCACTAGGGGTTTGGACTCCACTCCACAAATAACATAGTTAAAACTCTGCTCATGGATTTGTAAGCCTGCTGGCAACAATACTCTTGGCCACTTTGTCGGGTAGATCCCACCTCTCCCCAGTAGTGCTCACCCTCAAAGAGGGTCCTGTCAACATAGAAACCAAAGCCCTGCCTGCAACTAGCTGCACAGCCAGCTGCTGAGCCTCAGTAATAGCAAAGTAGGCATTTACAACACCCTTGTTGCTTCTCCACATCAGAAGAGAGCCTTGTTCTAACTGTATATGCCTTATACAAATGCAGTTGTCTTTAACTGTTGGAATGAAACTCTAATTCCTTTGTTTTTTTAAATAAACCATGTATGAGTTGGTGTCACTTCTAGAACCATGCAGAAACTATGTCAAGTATGTATAGGGAAGTCAGGTCCTTGCCCGCATGTATGGCACATTTGGGAGTAATGAAGCTTCTGAGACCTGGCGTCCTTGCTGCTAAAGTACTAACCATGTTGTCTTGCCTTTGGTATGTGCCTTGTACAACAGGGATAGTTTTGTGTCCCTGTGGAAGAATGGAAAGAGCAAACTGTGAGGCTTGTGGAGAGGTGTTAGATCAGCCCAGGCTGATTCAACCTCATCAGCTCTACTGAGAATTGCTCAAGTGCTTGGTTCTGGTCAACTGACTTGTAGGCATACATCCAACTTTGCTGCTGCACCTTGACTATTGCTCTCACACCAAGTAGGTTATGCTTAGCTCAGATATGTCTGTCTAGTCTGTAACTGCATATTCTACTTACAAAAAGCTTTAACTTTTTATTGTGAAAATACAGTATCAGATACGGTTAGAAGAGTTCAACCTCAGCTGACACAGGATCCCACCCTTCCTGTCATTGTAATGGGCTGGATTTAATACGGATAACTGACAAATTGTGGTACAAGCGAATTGTGGGTGTACTGGAGACGTTAGTGTTTGCTGTAAGCTGGTGGAGGTGTTGCTAAATCTCTGAGTAAGATCCATGGCAACGCTGCCAAGGAACAATTGGCTTCTGAACCAGAATTAGGGTCCGTGGGAGCGGATCTGGAAACGCCTTGTGAAGGCTGCATGGCCAAAACCGAGTAATTGCATTTTGTTCTAACTAAGCTCCTTCTTAATCACAGTCGAGAGAAATTTGTGGAACCAATTTCTGGTTCTTTTTCAGCTAAAGATCTGAAGTTTAGCCATATCTAATCCAAACAACAGATACCGAGGGTTGTGTTGTGCCTTCTGTAGGCTTAATTTGTTTTGAGATTCACTCAAAAAAAAAAAAAAGAGGAGGAAGAGGACTGTCACATATGATTATGTGGTCGTAACAATTAATGCAGATCTAGTCAAATGAGATCTTGTACAATTGAGGTGGGAGACTTAAAGAATTGGCCAGTCATGGACAGCTACAGATTTCTGAACATTTTGTAAAGGCGAGTGATCTTAACACAAGTACACAGATAAAAGTAAGGTAACAGGAGTATCACTGTCACCAGAAGAAAATAGTGGTAAATGGCCCAGTAAGATCCTACTAGACCACTGTCTTGCTGCCTAAAACTTGTGATCCAAAATAAGAACCAGTAAAAAGTAATTTATTATTGCTGATTACATATGATGGCAGAATAGGTAAGAAAAAGTCACCAAAAATTATCTTGTTCACCAATAGTTAAGCTAGAAAATGTCTCTTACAGAAAAATACTCCCCCCCCCCCCAATGTTTCTAAGATTTTTAAACATAAATAAGTAAATTAATCCCTTCAGCAGCTTTTAATATGGATAAAGCACTAAAAAGCTAGGGCTTTTTCTGAATACCTTTTCCCTGGAACCTGAAGATTTCTGTATGCTTTTTTAACTTTACTATGAATGTTTCCATGAACAAAGATGGATCTTTAAAAGAAAGGAAAAAAAAAAAAAAAAAAAAGAAGGAAAAAGAGTTTTAACAGCAGATAATTTTTGACAAGCAAAGAAACCTGAGGTGATAGTAAGCCCAAAGGTGACTATCATTTTGTGGCAGCTAGAGCTTTTGTCTAGACCTGAGTTGGTTGACAAGGAAAGTCAAGACAATTGTTTGGGAATAAGAAGGGTAGAATACACTTAGAAATCAGAAGTCTGTGAGGATGCGTCAATAATGTTTCCAGTTTTGATAAGATACTTGAAAACAGAAATAGACATTGGTACAAAGAGTAGCTTAATAGATGAGTAAGCCACAAGTTCTGTTTCAAAGCTAACAAATAAAAGGTGAGGCAAGTAGCCTGAGAATGTTTCAGATACAACACAGTGGCCTCAAAAGAGAATGTTTTGGGCAGCTGTATTTTCTGTCTCCCTAGGAAAATAGCATTGCTATAAAGGTGATGTTCTGTCTGAATGGGTGCCAGGTAAGAACTTCCTCTGGAGAAAAAAACAAAACAAACCAAAACCAACCAAACCAGATTAAATAAGTTTGATTTATTAAGTTTTTGGCAACTGTTAATCCATGGCATTGTGAGGACTCAGACCCGTGAGATCTGACTGCAGGTCAGTGTATAAAATTCTGATGCTGTGGCTGCGTATTGTGCTGTGACTTTAGAGGAACACTTCTGCACTGGGGAGAAGCCCTGTACTCTTCACTGTACTCTTAGAAAAATTCCTGTCTAGAAGGAAAATACTTATGATAAAGTTATACTGCTCTTAGTTGGCATAACCCGTGCTTTTTGGTAACCCTGGACCTACAGTGATTGTTAGTAGAACCCTAAGGGATTTGTTCCACGCTGCAATGGGTGAGCAACGCAACCAGACAGAAACCGCTGACCAACTGGTGAGGTGAAGCTTCAGCATAGTGTGGTAGGTGTCACCTATAGCAGCAAAGCAACAGGCTTTTTTTTTTTTCCCCTGGACTAGCACCTAGGCTGGGCTATCCCACATGACAGCAGCATACAGTAGGCAGCTGACCTCAGCCTGAAGGCATGTATTTGACGTGCCTCCCGCTCCTCCGCTGCTGCGACCACCTGGCGCCGCGCGCGAGGCGAATCTGCAACCTGATGCTATAATGCGTGACAGCCAGGTGTTCAGTTTTGCTGTTTCATATGTCAGCGTTACCAAACTTGATGCATAACAGTGTGAAAAATTATGACGAAAATACTAGCAGGAGAGCAGACTGCTGTTTGACTAAAATCAGAATAAACCTCTCATTCAGAGATGCGGATGCTATAGCATAAAGACTGCTCTGCGTGCTGTTGTGTATGATGCTTAAGAGCGAGCATTATTTCAGAGTTTGTCATGGCACTGATTTTGCAGTGCTATGTCCCTAATACTGTTGCTTGCTTGGGAAGGTAGCTGCTCCTCTTCTAGGTGAAAAACTAATGAGGAAAAAAAATTTTTACTATATTTCTGCAGGAAAAGTCCATGAATCAAATAACCTTAGTTGCAACCTATTAGCCAAATCATCAGTATTTATATTTTGGATTGCTACATATTCAGATTATGATGCAGCAGATAACGACTAAAAGATGGTTTAAAGTAAATCTATCTAATTTAATCTTGGCAAAGAACAAACCTCCTCCAGATTTTTCAGTTTAAACATTCTTATGGTAGAGGAAGTCAAAGCTTAGGCAAATGCCTCTATTATCATCCTGGATTTGGGAAGATAAAATCTTTCTTGCTGTCTTGGTTACATCCCATTAAATTATTTAATTCTCTTACATTTAAGTTTTTGTATTAGCTCAGTTCCTTGAAATATGTAGAAGCAGACCATCCTTTGCACATGACTAGTGTACAATAAACATGTTACACTTCACAAACTGCCTTTTCTAAGTTTTGTGGAAGCTGTCTACCAAGTAATGCCTCTATAATGGTTTCCAGGATACTCTTCCTGCACCATCATGATCTTTAAGGGCTCTTGTTAATTTCACTGGTGAAACATGGAACATGCAGTGCATTTCCTGCCAAAAATGAGCATTATTACACTTTCTTGCCTAACCAGATCTCACCCAAAGGTCATACAGCATTCATCAGGAGTAACAAAAAAAGACAGTGCTGAGACAGGGTTTGTCCCTCTGCCTTTCTACAGGCAGGATTCATTTGAGCTGAATCCTTTCAGCTCTTGAAGAGGGATTGGCCCTGCTTTGACTTGTAAGTGAAAGACATTTCTACAGGGAGAAACGGTAATAGCTTTTAGGGTCTCTGGTTACTTTGGACACATAATTAGATTTAGAGTCCAAATAGCCTCTAGGTTAAGAACTGATGTACCACACGTTGACTCATGGACACTAAGCTATTTTAATTCTTCTGGAAACTACTGTTTTGAAAGTATGCTTAATGTGAATTATGTCGACTTCTGACGAAAAGGAACAGTCTGTCCTGTAGCCTCAGAAAGCCTTAGCACTCAAGGCTGGTGAAAGTCAGCCAGATTTACACCCAAAATGCTGCAAAGCTCATTGCTGACCTTGACACCTCATCTACAGAGGGGTTCAAGGCTTGCTGTCATCTACGCTTCTGGGGTACCGCTAAACGGACAGTAGAATTCCCACAGCAGTAGATCTTCATTCCTCAAGTTCATACTGTCCAACCATCAAAGAGAATGATTCTGCTTAATTTATCAGCACACCTAGTAATTAATTGCAGTAGTTTACTGTTGAATGAACTGTACATTTGCACTTCTCCATTGCTTTTTTTCCCCACGATTGCTTCAGCAGATACTGGCACTATCACTTATTTTGTGATTATTTAGCGATAGCCAAGAGTGAACAGAGCTGTACTTCTTGCCTATTGAAATGCAGCTGGCCTGTAGTCTGAACTTCTTCCTTTGGATCTTCTCAGGGCTTTTATAAACTAAACAGGAGAGAGAATTGGAATTTTAGTGTTTCCAAGCTTGTTAACACCTTATTTTTATGGGTTCAAACATGTTACACATGCATCTTAAGGGACAGTTATGGCCTTACTGCTTGCAGGTCTTGCAGGTGAAGATTGCATAGAGAAGCAGATGCAGCCACATTAGTAAATTACTTACCTCGATGTTTTGAAAGGACTCATGGTTCTTTGCCTTGTGTCTTGGTATTAAATCAATGTATAGATATCTACTTGCTCTAGATAACATTGTTGGGATGAAGCTAAAGTTAGCTAACTTGGGTCAGTTAAGACAGATAACTAAGGTTCTTTAAGACATTTTTGCTGAATTAGGTACAATGTTGTTTGGAAATAAACTTGCTGTGTAATGCTTCTAGTTAGTGTCTTCTGTAACCTACTATTTCCTAACTTTTTTGATTTATTATTATTCACTAAACTTATAAGTGGAGGTGGGATCATCTGATTATTAAGTTTGTCCATCCAGTACTTTACATTGTAATACCCTGCTTTGTCTTGCTGTAACTTTAACAAAACGAAACTGCCTGGACTGAACAGTCCAAGCCTAGTCTTAGGCTGATTTATTTTTTAAGACATTCAGCCAAAGGAGCTCATTCGCATCCAAGAATGAGTCAATTCAATAATCTCTATGATTAAAAAAGAAACCACCTAAAAAAACCTACAAAAAAAAAACCACCCCAAAACACCAATGAACAACCACAAACCCCTAATCTAGACTCTACAGAATCGAGGAAAAGCTACCTAAAACTATGAATGGATTTGGCCTTCAGTTGTTCCTTTGAAATCTGCTCGTATTTAGCAAAACAGTACATCTGTGAAAAATTTCAGTTCACATATGGTTAGCGGTGATGACTCCTGTGTCAGCTGTTAAACTCCCCAAAGGCTCCATTTGAACATATTGGAAGGTTTCCCCGCTCCCCCCGCAGCCACAGCGTTCAGCAGAAACAGGATGCGTTGGCTCTCGTTAACGGGCAGGAGGGCAATACAGCAGGGGGGCTGTTCCCACTGCAAAAGAGGCCGTGGGGCAGGGCAGTGGTGTGTGCTGTGAGCTGGGGTGGGATGAGATGGGAGATGCTGGGGTTGAACGATGGAAGGGCAAGTGCTTCTTCAACCACAGCATACTGGAAATGGGTATGAGGTAGGGGTGGAATCGTGCTGGCAAAGAGACTGGCTCATGCTGGGAGGGGAGGAGCTGGGCAGTAGAGCCACAGGAAGAGCTGAAGCAAAATCGAGGTGAGGGACTGCCCCATTGCAGGTGTGCATGCACATGCATCTTGGGGCACTTGAAAATTGCCTTGGAAAGCTGGGTTCCACCTGTGTCATTCCTATGGGGTTCTTAAGATGCCAGGCAAGGAAATGAGGCTGTTTATTTCTCAGAAATCACCACTTGTTGCGTATTTCTGGCTTTTTGGGTACCTAGCTTAACAGTGAGATTTGAGTTCTTGACACACAAAACACTCATGGATGCTGCTGAAGTCTCTAGGACCTGAGCCTTGGAAATATAAGGATGTAACCATAAGAACTGGATGAATGATTGACATCTCAAATTGATTGTCAGTAAACACATTAATTACGAATCATTCAGCAGCTAAAATCAACAAGTTCAAAGCACAGTGTGTCTTCCTTGCGTAGCCACTTGTATGTGAGGTCGGATTTATGACAATTTCAAGTTTGGCAAAATATGAAAGACCCATACTGCATAAAATTTCCATGGAATAAAGTTTATCTGAATGTCAGGATGGAACGCTGGTTGGAGCAGATGATTTTGGGAATTCGTATTATGTCTTTTCTCGGTTTTGATTTATTTTTGTTTTCACTGATACCAGCAAAACAATTTCCCTTCACTACTGCATTATATTTGTGCAGGGTACGGTTATTACTAGGCAGCCAATGATGTCACTTAGATATGGGGGTAACTGAATTTGCATTAGTTTTAGTTTAGCTATCGTAAGGAAAAAAAAAATCATGCAGGTGTTGTATCAGGACTTTGGTGCAGACTGGGAATACATTCTGTTTGCTCTGAGCCCCAAAATCCATGGTGCCACATCTCTGTGGCTGTTGCTGTATGCACTGACGCAATTAAAGCTAGAGAAGGTCCAACTGCACAGTGTACAATGGAAGTTCATTTGAAGTCTCCAGTTTATAAGGCTTTTGTTATGCCTTGTGCAGAGAGATACTATTGATAGCTCAAATGAGCAGGAGCTATCTGGTGCCTGAATGACATGAGTTAAAAGTCAAAGGGCAAAACACTGGTCTCCCTTAAAGCCAGCAGAAGTTTTGCTGTTAACTTCAACAAACCTAGGACTTCTCCCTTAATTCTGTAACCTTGGTTTTTGGGGAAGAAGGAATTGCATTGTGCTTTTACTCTTGTGGCTTCACCAAGACTCTGTATTCTAAGTGTTTTTAAATTATCTTTTATTTACTCTGATTGTGTTTTGTGGGAAACTAAAATGAAAGTGTATTTAAGGGCCCCAGAGACCTGCTCTGATGAACTACATCAGGAGAAGCTGAACAGCTGCTTGATGCTCGGACACAGCTTTAGCAGACGTCCTAATAGTTCAAAAGAAATTGTAGAAAATCTGTTGCTTTTAAGTTTCAAACCTCTTCAGACAAACTTTAAATTTTCATGTCCTTACACACAAATTAGAAAAAAAGCAGAAATCTTAAAACAAAATATTGACCACCTGGGCAGAAAATATATAGAAGGAGAAAGGAAAGAAAATCAAGCATTTATGTAATTTTAGGGCGGTTTTACACAAAGGAAACGGAATTCTGGAATACAACAAATGTTGTATCATGCTAACATGAAGATGTTTTAACAGGGATTGTATTGGCTTAACAAAAGCCTGGTTTATCAGTTGTATTTCACATGTGAAGCAAAATGGACTTTATAGTAAATAGATTTTTTTTTTTTAAATTTCAATTCACAATTTTTTATCATAAGGAAAATGTACAGAATTTGTGTGGAAATCCATGTGCTATGTTTACTCAAATAAGATAATACTTTGCTGCAAACTTTTAAATATAATAAAATGCATTTAATAGCAATCTTTTTGTGGTATCATCATTATTTATGAACATAACATTCAAAGTATGGAAATTCAGTTGTGGATCAAAATGACCGTAAAAACAGTAACTCAAAGAACCTTATAAACATGTCAACACCCATCATTTATCACAGATGGCTCATGCCAATGTAAAAAACATATAAAATGTAGTATAATTCTCAACATATGGTTTACTTTGTTGCATTGTTCATACATATTATTTGTGTTAAAATCCAGGAAATTATATTATGAAGAGAATATTGGTTTTTGTTTATTAAACTACAGGTTAAAGTCATTCCTTTCTTGCGATGAACATATACCAACAGTGATTAAAAAATAAACATTTATTTACAAAATATTGATGCATACATATTACACAAGTCAGTTATATCAAAGTGGTTTTTTTTAAACAATATCTGTAGCAACCAACTATTTGCATTGGTTTACCATAGTGCAAATGGTAATGTTGCAAAGGCAGGTTATAATGCGGGATTACGATTTGAATGTTAGACTTCTCTGCTGCCTTTTGTTTTACTATGTCTAGAAAACTATTCCCTTTCATTTAAAAAATATCTATTTCTTGCGAATGTTGAATAGTGTACCTGAGGATAGGGCAAAATTCGTTATTATTCTAAATTCTTTCACTTAGATAACTATCTATTTACTCAGCCTGCTTACGTAGCACCATTGCCATTGATTACTAACAAACTAATGAGAAAAAGGAATGGAAACACACTAAATACACTATGCCATCCCTAATTTCAGGATTTGTCCATTTATGTGGAATTTCATCTGATACGTCTCACAATTCTGTACTACATATTCAAGTGTTTAAGGATGATTCTGGTGGTATTGTGTAGTGGTGTATATGTTACCAGTATATATTTTCCTGTATATACAATATTAAGTGAAGCTGTGAAGAAATGGACTTAAAAGCCCGCTCCTTCTGTCCTCAGATGGGAAAGAGCTTGCTTTTGATTACCAACATGTATTGAAACCTGCATATAAATTTGCGTCTGAATGACTGAATATTGATTCCCTCGCAATGCAAGAACTTAATGTATTAAATCCGCTGCTTTTGATTGTAGCTTTTCTTTTCCACTGGCTCAAAGCCGGCCGTTAGGTAGGTATATTGTCCTTTAGTTCACATTCTGTAGCTGGTGCTGCACTAAATCTGTACGATGGCCGATCATGCAGCAAATAGGATGTCGGCAATGCCTAGTGTACGTAACTTCACAGTTTCAAAGACTGGTGAGGGGGTATAACTTTTTTTTTTTTGGTAGCTTCCACAATTTACGAAGCGGTGGATTTCACGATGATCTCATGAGCACCCACAGCGATCTACGACCATGGCTGGTATCTTGCCGTATATTATTTGTTCTTTCCCGTTGAAGTACAGCATGTTTATGGGGGACATCTTGGTGGGCGTGCAGCAAGGGCCTGCCGAGCCTCTGGGGTTGGCTTGGTGTACGAGGTGAGTGTGTGGGTATTTTTGTAAAAATACAAATTCGCATTCTCCAGAGCAGTAATTGGCTTTATATCTTTTAGGTGCAATAATCCAGTCCCATCCAAAAGCTTCAAAATCCACTGTCAGCGGGTAGCGACAACATCGGGATTCTGTCGAGTGCTCGTCACAGTCAAGGCCGAAATCTCTGCGGGACCGTTTTGGTGTGTCTGTAACTCTGACCTCTAAAAATGGGTTCTGTAAGGAGAGGAGAAGGAATCATAAGCATTATTGAGGTAAACCTCAAGGTAAAACCTCAAGTTCAGTAAAAATATGCAAATAGATATCTCAGACAGATGTATCAAATTAATATCCTTAAATAATGTTTGCAAATCTCTGCTACAGTTAGTCTCTGCTCAAGGATTATTCCTGTTTTTCATGCTGAGGACCAGCATTTCCCTGCTGTTTCTCTATAAAGAGCTTTAACTTCTGAGTATTTCTTTCTGAAATCACCATCAGCTCAGTGCTAGCATAATTTCTGTTAACTACTAAAAGGTTTCAGAAATTTAGAGGATGCTCGTCTTTATTTTTGATGCTGGTTTTCTTTGTTTTAAACCCCATAAGAGCTACTCTTTTTCTTTTCTATGGAAGAACTCCCTAAAGGAAGCAAAGAACTCAAAAAATTTTCAACAGCAGGACCAACTGGTGGTGGTGTCCCTTTTGTGAGTCCTTCTGAAATTCCTTCCATTAAAGTTGTATTCAGTTCAGGCTTTCTCGATATCAAAGAAGGCTTCTTGTCCAGACCAAGGAGGAGAAAAATCACTCCATAACTGCTGTCATTCTTGAATCACTGCAATGGCAGTAGAAATGAGTATTTCACCTGCTGGTACAGGTTACTTGTACTTCACAGCTTTGCCCTCTGCCAGAGGGCTAATTTGCCATACTGAATTTGGAGAAGCAGCTAATAATTTGACTCCTGAAAGAGCCCTGTGGCCAGGAATGCACTTTTTGGCAGATCTCTGAGCCACATGCTTCCTGCTGAAGGTGTGTTTCTGCAGTCACCAACTGAGAATAGAAAGAAACTGCAACCTTCACAATCACGTGTTTGAAAAAGTTCCTGAAGTTTCCTCCCTTCCACGCACTGATTTCAGTCCCAAGGGTCACTTTGGCACTGACCAGGCTATCCCATGAAGGAAGACAGTTCCTTAGGAGTAAATAACAGGCAGCTAACTTGTTATGTGGATTTGTCCCTTCCAAGATACCCGCCTTTACGGCTGCAAGCTGTCCAGCTGCTGGAGATGCTCCTCCCAAAGGTAAAATGATATGGGAGGGGCTTGGTGAGAAGAGCATCCCCGTACTGAAAGCTGCTGGAGAGGAGCCGGAGGGAAGAGAAATTTCCTCTCTCGTTATCAGCCATGCATCTAACCTTGCCCTGCTGCTGAATTGGATTGTTTTTACAGATGATGTTAACCATGGGTTACCCACATGTGTGAAAACACAGCATTGGGTATTTGAATGGGTGGAGGTGGTGAGGACGGTCCTTATCATGGTATCCAGTTTGCCTGTTTCAATATGGGAGATCCACATCTGCACTGGATCTACAATTAAGATATCACATCATTTTCTTTAAGTTCTCTTAACTGCATTATACTGCTATGATGTTGAACATTACACAGCTTCATAAATACGGTTGCACTTGATGATCTTAAAGGTGTCATCCAGCCTAAATGATTCTATGATAAACAGATTTATCTGATGCATAGAAGTAAAAGTAAAACAATATTCTTTACTCAGAAAGAGACATTTCTTGGTTGTGGTTGTTTCAGCTGCGATACATTCATGAAGTTTTGTAGGGTGCAGAGGATTAGTGATTTGCAGAAATAAATAATGAGGAAAGTGCTGTAGTTTGACTGGTACACTTCAGATTTAATTTGTTCATCTATGCTTACAAAAAGAAACCAGATACTTATTTTATGATCTTTCTCATCATCATGACCCATTTATTGTATGAAGCAGAATTTCTCTATTCAAACATTTCTAATAGGTGGAATGATGCACTCTATCGCATACTGAAAGGTACACAACGTTTTGAAGAAGATTTGTTCTCACATTCATAAACATAGTTAATTCTTGCTGCTAATAGAAAATATATGCATACAGAATAGGGAGAAACTGCCTCACAGTTGGAATGCAAAAAAACTGTCTCAGTGCTACTGGAGAGGTTTCCTATCAATGAAATAATCCAGCAACAATTCTTTTTAGCTTTATTGCTTATCAAATAGTATTTGCTCTCAAATTTGAAAAGACCGTAACTTTTGATGGTACTATCCATGACTAATTACCCAAATATTTTCCAGTTAATGCCTCTCAACATCTTACTGAAGTACTGCAATTTGTCTCAATGCAAATAGGGAAACAGAGGCACAGGAATGCCATTGATTTTTGACATGATCAGAGAGCAAAGAATGAAAGAATTGGCTATACAGAACTTGTATCTTCCATTCCATTCCCTAAACAATGCTTCTTCCATTTTATCTTTAAAACACAACTTAAATGCTTTCCAATAAAATGCAAGATATTTAAATGGTATTTTTCTAAATAAACTTACCAATCCATCTTCACCTGGTCCTGGGAAAGTTACAGCAAGATCTCGTCCATTCTCATCAAAAGCTTTTATTTCGATGCCTAAATTGGATTCAGGCTGTTTGAGCCAATTTTGCAACACTGTCTTCACATCAATGCTCTGCCAAATACCAGTGCCCGGGTTCATGTCAAGTTTCAAAGATCGAATTCCAGTATATCTTGTACCGTCTTTCATGGGTTTAATAAGTCTCAGGATCTGCACAAACACTGTTGTAGGTTTTTGGACTTGCCTCAAGTATATCCACAATTGTGCCTTTACTACTTTGTTATATTGTATTTTAGAGCTAAACTTAAAGAAGCAACATTTTGGTTTTCCCTCCATTTGTACAAGCAAATCAGCTATAAATGAATGGAAAGAACAGATTACTGAACAGGGAACAAAAAGAAATATGCATATATAAACCCATTTTTTTTTCCCCAGACCGTGTAGGAATTCTTACAATATATTATAAACAGTATCAGTAACAAAGTGGGTTTAACTTAATTCATTTTCTGTGGTTTATGCTCTACAGCAAATTTAATGGATGTCGACAAAATCATTATGCTATCACCTAAAAGTAACATCACGTGACAAAGAGTCAATGATTGTTTTGTAAACAAGCTAAAATGAGGTTTGTCTAATCATTTTCTAAATAATACTAGTTGGTGCCTTGTGCTCCTTAGGCTAAGCAGAGCGGAGGTGTGCTCAGGCTGAAACTCAGAAATGATGGGCAACCGCAAGAAGATGCACGCTGTGGAGGACCTTTGCCGTCCTTGGCATGGTCGGGGCTCTGACCAGTGGTACCAGTGCTGTGGGCTGACCTGTACAGCTGCAAGAAAGCCTCTTTCCCAAACAAAAACTACCTTGGGGCGGGGGGGGGGGCACAACCTCTTCCGCTTCATGGTGACTACTACCAACTCACTTCTGCTACTCATCTCCTGAGGACCTTCATAAAGCATGCAGAATAGCAACTTTGCATAAGCTGGCACAACATGCATGTGGTGATCCAGCTATTTCTAGCTTACTAATCAGCCTTGGTGTGCTATACATCATACAAACAGAGACAGCCATGGGCAAACTACATGAACAGTTTAATTTCTGTCTCAATGGAAAACCAAATAATTAAGAGTAGTAATCTAAGGATCATTTTATTTTCTTTTCATTTGAACAATATTATAGGAAAGTCACGTGCAGGGCAGCGTTTCTCCTTCCTGTAGCCTACGATGCAGCTGTCATACCTAGTCACGGCAATGTATTTCCATGCCAGGATAAAATGGGTAATACTAGTCTTAAATGGTGCAGGGCTTTGACATTCATAAATCTCACCACTTAAGATACCTGTCTCTTTAGTTCATTTAAAATAGTTCAAGGGCTTTTTATAAAAAGTAGGAGATGAACTCAGATCAATGAAGTACGGCGGCTTTTCTTCAGTCATTGCAATTATATAACAGTTTAATTAAAGATAGTTATAAAGCCTTGGACATAATAGGCTGGACTAAAACTGCTGGCAGAGCTTGACTTTGTGATAAGTGATATTGCTCTTAAGTACACACTTTATGAACTAATAGGCTGAAAAATTTTACAGATAGAGTTACTTTTTCATCGATGCATACATTTTTAGCTACCTAGCGCAGCTGGTATTATTCTAGCATGTGTATTGTAATGATATCTGTAACTGCTAACATGCCTTATATGTCCTGTCATCTTTTTCCTTTTTGACATCATATTCGTAAGTGTTATTTAAAAAAACAGCTGCCATAGCCAAATACTTTAGCTGATGAAGAACATAAGATACTATAGTATTAGCCATGCAAAAGATACTTGATAGGAGCCATAGCAGATGTTTAGCACTCAGAAGATAACTCAGAATCTGCTCATTCAGTAAATGCCTTCATTCTTCCTTGGCACGACTACTGGAGCTGATTGCTATAGCACGGACATTTTAACATTTAAATCTGTTACACACATATTTGCTTTAAATGTATAGTTTTAACTCAGAGGTGGGTGGTGCTAGTTTATAGGATCAGCAAAGAAGCAAGAATTTAACTCTCTACTTGCACTTGCTGTAGAATGTTGCAGTTAGGTAGGTCTAGCACTCTAAGCTCTATTTCTGCTGATTTCTATTGCTCCTAAAAATTCTGGCCAGTGAAACCTCCCTCAGAAAAACATAGTTATCTCATTATCTGCACTTGTACTTTATATTTGTGATAGGAAATGCCCTGAGTACTGCAGATAACAGAGTCAACTAAACTGCAGATCTCCCTTTGCTTTCTAAGGCAATGGGCAAATCCTAAGTGCTACAGGGCATACACATTATAAGAAGCCGAAAACTGAACAGTAAAACAAAGGATCGCACCACGGTCATCTGAACCTGGCTCAAATTCTTTAGAAATAAC
This sequence comes from Phalacrocorax carbo, assembly GCF_963921805.1. Taxonomy (NCBI): domain Eukaryota; kingdom Metazoa; phylum Chordata; class Aves; order Suliformes; family Phalacrocoracidae; genus Phalacrocorax; species Phalacrocorax carbo. Next base: position 35,609,061 of record NC_087517.1, on the reverse strand, counting down.
GCTCTCCTCCCTCCCTCTAGCAGACTTCAGCCAGCAGCCTGTTGGGAGAGCCCGAGGAGGAGTTGCGTGGCTCTACAGCAGGGAGACAACTTTCTCGGAGGAGCGGTGGGAGGCGAAAGCAGCAGCGTTACTTACACTCTGTAGGCATTGTGATAATCGTTTCGGTGGTGGCATGATAGTCATCATCTTCCAAAGAGCCATCACTACTGTCGTCTCTCTGGACGTCATACTGATCAATCAGTTCCTGCAGTGGAGGAGCTTTGGGTAAAAGTTGTTTGATAACATCCCTGCTAATGTTAGGAGCTTGTTCCAGACGCAGTTTGCTGAGGATTTGAATTTTTATGGCTTCTATTCTGGAAGATTTTGTATTCTGTCTCCACGTACAAGCATTGCACAGTCCATCTTTTTCAGCGTTCTCTGTGGGCTGACTACCATCATCAAGAGCCACCAGATCAACTGAAATCAGCATGAACAGGTAAATATAAACATAGATCGCTAGCTTTTGCATGATCTTGCATTCAGTGCAGCTTTTTTCCTTTTTTTTTTTTTTCTTTCCCCCCCCACCCCCCCTCCCCTTTCCCTTTTCCTTTTAGTACTAAACAGATCCGTGAAAGCAAATGCAATCTGAGAGACAGCTTGCCACACTGGTGTACCTTATATATTCCAAGGGGGCTTTTTATACTCCAACTTTGATTAGGCTCATGTCGTCAAACCCAACGATTGGTTGCTGTCCCAACAATGAATCTGGCTGTCAGAGGGTAAAGCCCTGTCGATCACAAGTCACTAGACAGCGTTTAGTTACAGCCAAGGGTGAACTGATTTATCTGGGTGCTTCATAGAGGATATGTCTTCACATACTGAAAGGATATATTTCCAAGTATTGTGGGCAGCAGTACTGAAAGACAGCACTGTCATTCTTAAATATATACCAACCCTGTACTTGTACTATGAACCAAGACAGACCTCTCTCTAAACTTGCTTTAAGCTTCTACCAGGTTTTTTGACTGGAAAGTTTGTGCTGTTTAAAAGAAAATCCCAGGGGATTACTGTCAGCAGGCAGGGAAAAAATACTTTAGAAATGCATTGCAAAGAGTGCAAACTTATGTCGTTCAACAACTAAAATATACTGAGCAGTTCATATTTCAGAAAACCTTAATGGGTTTTCCTGCTAGGTGCTAGCTAAAGCAGTAATGAAGACTTTGTGCATATATGACTCTATGTAAATATCTGTTTGTCCCTCTAGTATATATCAAAATCAACAGAACAAATCCTTTACTAAATTAACAGTCAGTTACAAAAAATGAGTCTGTCCCCTCTTCATGCTATCACTAGGTCGGCAGAATCCTGGGCAGTAAATTAAATATTGCGAGATCTTTAGTAGCAAAGGTATTTTTTAGGAACATCTTTAGCTACTCACTCTAATATTACAGAGAAATAATAAAGCTTGCTTTTCCCATTAGTAGTGAAAGTATTAAAAGACTTTAAAACATTTAAATCTCCACTATGAGTATATCCTCTTTTTCCATGTCATCTTCTATTTCTGTTCAAAATGTCTCTGTATTATTACAATCTAATTCATACCCTTCTGTGCTTTCTTTTGCTTCCTACCCAAATATTTGTAAGTTCTTTATATAAATTGCAGTTTTAATATGCTTTCTGCATGAGAGAGAAATCTAAATGTGATTTTATACTTACGTCGCTGTAAGATTTTTATAAGCCATAACCAGTAGTTCACATTTGATGTGCTGTTAGCAAGAATTATGGAATTCAGGCTTAGCTGGGGAGGTGGGGGGGCTGGGGGCTTGTTGTTCAACATAGGCTGTATATTACAGCAAGCAAAAATCCTGGAATTTGTATATGTTGTGTATAATTGTATATTTGGCATTGCATATTACAGCAAATACAAACCCTGGAATTTCGTGCAATATGCGAAAGTGTGCCTACCTAAGACAGGACTGAGTTGTCAGTTCCTCACTGAGTTTCTTTTCCTTTTCTGTTCTGAGTACACCTAAAATGTGGCAAACGGGGGGTTTTTTGCATATGTTCACGTCGGAAAAATGTTGGTATATAGAAAGGTGTTGAACAGAACTTTCAAAGAGCTTTTTTCTGCCTGGTCATTCGTATTATTTTGTATCTCCTCTCCAGGGCATGAAAATTCACTGCATAGCACAGAACTAAGCCTAATATTCAGCTCATGACCAGTGACGTAAATCATGAGTATTCAATTGAAATTGATTGTCCTACCCTGGTGTAAAGTTGATGCAAGCGGTAGATGTACCACTCTCGCACGTTCCAGGCCTATGGCTTTAGGGTCAGACCGTGATCTTCTGATTTCAGCCAAAATCCATGTTTAAAGCAAGCAGTTTGACTTCTTAGTACCTGCTTGTTACACAAGATACCTGTGCAGCTACTCTCACCGTGTGCTAACATAAATGTGCTTGTGGTTCACTGGAACTAGAAGTTGGGATAGATCTGAGTTTGCAGTGGAGGCGGCCTGTCACGCCTGTAACGTTTTTTAAACAGACTCTTAGTGCATTTCAAGTGCTGGAAATGTATTTTTATGGAAGATGTATAGGATGATTCACAGTAAGAATCTTTTTGAAAAGCACTGACCCTGTTGATGTTTGGGGGGGGGAAGGGTGTGTGTGTGTGTGTGTGTTTGGGGTTTGTTTGTTTGTTTACTATTATGACAGTGAATGTCATACTAAAACTTTTTTTTTTTTAAACCAGAATTATGTAACCAGTTGGGTATAAAAAGGAATCTACCGCCAGATGGAAACCATGACAGGTACTAGGTTTCACACTAGAAACAGTTTTAAAGAGAACAATGATCTATCAATAAACAGGTGGGAATAATGATGCAGTCATTAATAGAGTAATCGCTTGCTCTGGCAGTCCATGGCTGTAAGCCACTTGTGTTGGAGAGGGGACAAGAGATGTGCTCAGCAAAGTGATGCCTCCAGCACTGTGACTCCTCTTTGAATATGCTCTGCAGCAGCTTGCCTCATACTCAGTGGCCACCTGGTACCTGGCCTGCTCCTTCTCCTTCAAGGTCTTCCCACTCCAGCTGAGGCTTGACGCGAGTATGCAGAACTACAATTTCTTTTTTCCAATCTTCTGCCACGATTCCACTGATGTGCAGAAAAGGGCCCCGTTAGCCCTTCTTCAGGACTGCAGGACCAAAGTCCTCTCTCGTATGCCTGAAACCCCAGTGAGCTCTGAGCAAGAGCTGAACTTGCTCTCAGCCACCAAGGGGACACGTGGTGGCAAACAGATCCTACTGAGCACCATGCCTCTGCTCGCTGTTTAGAAGTAGGAGGCAGCAGTAGCAGCTAGAGTGGTGGCCTAGGGACTGCCAACCAAGGGAGACAAAAATGCCTCAGAATTCACCAGCAGCTGCATACCTAAGAGCAATATTTTTCCAGTATTTCCCTCATAAAATGCATTTCATATCCATGTATTCAAAAAAACTCTAGGCTTTTATTAGAATATCTTTCTCTTCATCTTTTGTTATTGCCATCTGTTTCTTTTCTATGAGAGTGCAAGAATTTGGAAGAGAGCTTAAATGGTTGCACTTGATCAGGAGCTATTGAAGTATCTAATTTCTTTAATAATAATACAATATGCAAATCGTTTTTCTTTCTGACTTTCATTGTAGTGTTTTTGGAAAGTGATGACTACAGAAGTAGGTGACAGAGGTGAGAAAAGTAAGCGATAAAGTGACTAGGTAAAAGTTGTTCCAAAAATATATTTGGCAAAAAAACCCAAAACCCAAACCAAACCAACAAACAAAAAAACCAACCGCAAAACAACGCCAGCACATTACCACCAGCAAAAGTAAAGAAGAGTTAAAAATGAAATGCACATCTTACTGAACTTTATGGCATTTTAATATTATCTTTGGGATTTGTGTCATTCTACCCGCTGTGCCTGCCAATAGTGAATAGTATTCCCAATCCTAACTATTCAAAGATCATGGCTCAGGCACCCAAAGTCAAGCAGTGTAAGAATGTGTTCCTTTCTAAAGGGAAAAGAAACACATCGACACCTGTTGACTTCTCCTCTCCTTTGCCCCTTCCAACAGGAGCTTTTGCACTTGTTGGAAACCCTTAAAAAAAAAAAAAAAAAAAGAAGGAAACCCCCCCCCAATCTATCCCCAACAAAATTGACTGCTATAGAGATCTCAAAGACGCTGCATTACTGTGAGTTTTATGGAAAAACAGTGACTGTGTAGAGGAAAAGGAGATTACTAATGCCCTCCCTGAGGAGAAGGCAAATGGAGCCCAACCATTACCCATCCTTTTTGGCAGCCTTTAATTAGCCAATCAGCTTGTGCTTCTCCATCATTAGTCAGCACGTTGATAGCTCCGGACCATCTACAGTGTGTCATCCCTTGCCGGGCCAGCAACCCAGAAAAAATAGATAGGGAGCAGGATGGGATTTGAGCTTGTTTTGGAGGCAGACCAAGTGGACATGGAAGGGAACCAGGACGTTTCTGAGAAAAGGGAGAGTTACAGGGGTATGAAGGAGCTGCTCTCATGGCAGGGAAGGAGAGGGACACGGGTTATAACCCTGCCAGAAATCAGAGGACTTCATCCTGTTGTAGGCTAGATTTCCAAACACTTCCTTACAGCCTGCAGGACCAGAAATTCACTCTTCTTTCTTCTGTTAAGTTAAATGAAATAGCTCCCATAATTTATTCACCTCAGATGGTAGAACTTGATGAAAAAAATCAGATGGTGTGAAATGCACTGTAAATCTGTGATTGGTGTTTACATTGATGTCAAGTCCTACCTCTGAACCAGCTGGCTTTTCTCCTAAGTTTGTCTTATAAGGAAGATATAACATTCCTCCTGAGCTGCTGAGGAAGATACTCTTTGAGTCACCTTTTCTCTCACTTTTGTCAGCGCAAAGCCTAATTTCTAGAATAGCATATTGAAATGGATAGAAAACTTCTTTTTAAATGTTTTTGGACCAGATTAATCTGTCACATAGCTGCAATAAGATGGGAATAATGTTTGTGAAGTAATTTTGGTCAGAACAGTTAAAACTGAATAGAAAAAATTCAGACATATAATTAAATGCAATGGAGCTAGGGTATTTAAGTGCTTAACTATGAGCCCAGCTGTCTTAACTCACCAGGTACTTGCTCTTAGCCACCTGAATCATGAGATAAATGCATTGCTTTGAACCTCACAGCAGATATAAGGTCATGTCTGTAAAACACCTAGAAAGAAATCTTGCAACAACAAAAAGCCTATGAAAACATCATCCCAATCACATTATGTAAACTAAAGCTGCAGCTACTATACAGCAAAATTAGACTTATTACTATGAAATAAAATATGAAAGCTGTAACTAGTATGATGAATTCTCGCTCTATAACAAATGCCCTGAAACAGTTTGTCCTCTGCTATACTTTTTTTTCCCCTACAAAAGTAGTCATATATAACCTTCTAAACATTGTCCTGTAACAGCTACTGGAAGTCAACTTTATTTCTTTATTTTGACAGCATGGACATTTAATTCCATCAACTGACCAAAGAAGAAATAGGTTCCTCTTATTTTGACCAATTTTGAGTTCCAGGTAGCAGAGAGCATATTTCGCATAGGAGAAGAGCATGCACGGTGCAGGGTACGGATGCCCTGGTGCACTGTTATCGGGGTGGGGTATGCCGCAACTCCTTTTCCACCCCTGCTGTCAGGCTGTTTTTCCCGGAAAACCACAATGTTCAGGGATTTGGGATTTTGAGTGGTCTCCCCCAAGGAGGGTCTGTGTCTGCAGTTTGAATACCAGAACAGAACATCACTCTGTCTGGCGGATGGTTTCCTTGGCTCAGGAGCTGTGGGAGACAGTAGGAGTCCCCCCTGCTACAGAGTTTCACACAAGCCTTAATATGTTAGCATGCAATGGATAAAATGGGGGAAACAGGTAAAACTGGTGGCAAATGGGTGCTGTGTCCATTTTGGCCCACGATGCAGCTCTTAGCTTGCCCAAGAGATGTTGCTGAATGTAGGCTTCAGGGAAGTCATATGGGGTCCCCTTCAGCTTCTGGCTTACTCTTTCCCTTCTGGCCATCTCATTCCTGCCTGTAGCTTTTCGGTTGCTGCGCCTAACTGTGCGTGTGGAACGGGCCAAAAATGCCCTGTCGCTTTTTCCTCTCCTACATATTCCAGTACATGTTGCTCTAGAACTAACCAGCTACACTAATGGAAATGAACTTTAGAAACAGATAGGAAAATGTGTTCCCATTAGGCTCATTAAAAACGTTTAAGGAAGGATGCAATTATAGTGAAAGCTGCCAGTTTTTCTGAGTTCTTTTGTATTCAGGATTTTATTCTGCAGCCTTCACTATGGTGTCTATATATTTTATAATAAATCTTATAAAAGAGCCGTGTTAAATACCTGTTTATTTCCAAGGGCTTTACCGTTGTTACAGGATGCTCTCTTTCCTTTAGAGTCGTAGCTTTTATGCTTTTACCCAGAATTCCTAACATTCATCCTGACATTCATCTTCAATGTCATTTAAAATAGCTGCATCAGCCACTGCATCGCTGATGGGAAACCTTGAATTCCTCTAAGGAGCTGTTACTCTACTTGGAGAGGATTCACTTCTGCATTTGCACAATCAAAGCGCTTGAAATACCAAAATACTTTGTCTTGCTATTACTAGCTACAAGAATGGTTTTCTTTTCTCTAAGGCACAACTCTTTGAAGGGGATTTTCGGCCCTGGAGGTCAGTGATTTGGTATGAGTGGCCTGTCCTCTGCTGGGTTGTTTGGGAACGGCATCCACTGGGAAATGGCCACAGCTGGGAAGAGTCTTTTTCCTCCTTCTTTTTATTTTTTTTCCTTTTTAAATTTTTTTAAAAAATACATGATGGGTTAAAAGCTAACAGCTATTCTTCACAAAACTAGAAAAATGCAGTTTTGCAAAATGCAGTGAATTTGACTCTGTTTAATCTTGTCCAGTACCATAATGGACTGAATTAATTAACCTTTTTGATCAGCTATATGTGGGATAGATTGGCTCCTCATTTCAAACTGACCCTTTTCCCGCCCTGTGGCCTGTGTGCCTCCTTTGCTTTGGTCCTACTAGGTGGCTTTCCCTCTTCTGAATATAGATAAAGGCTGAATGGGAACAACTTGTAACACCTGATACCAGCTTGCCTGTAAGCAATAAGTAAAATCACAGCAATATAATGATATACAGGGGTAAGAATAGCTTTTTTTTTCCCCCCTCTTCTGATTTTTGTAAGCAGAGGAGCTGGCTTTCAAGTAAAGTCTTCTAAAACTCTTAGCATTTGGGACAGGGAAGTCATAAATAAACTGAATTCTAAGGGTTAAAATAAAACCAGTTTTCTGGGATTGCAAGCCTGGCACGTCATTCCAGCAACGTGCATCTGCAGTGGCAGCATGTTTGCAGAGCTCCTTTTAAGGTGGGACCTAATCAGTCACACTGTAATACTCCTGATAATAATACAGTGTAATTATTTCACAAGGGAATAGCTATTAAAAGCGTACAGCAGTGTTCTCTCCTGGTTGCTGCCATACCTACCGGGATTGGCCAGCCGTACTCACACCGTGCATTGATTTCTGCACGTGCTTCAAAGGTGTTAGTTTCAGGGGTTTATTTCTAGTGTTTAGATCCATGTTTAAGTGTTATAAATGCAAATATTTCAAAAGTCAAAACAGTTCCAGAAGTTGTAAGACATTTCTTGTCAAAACTCTAAATATTGTCTACTCCACTGAAGTGTAAAAATCTTCAGTTGTGCTAAATTATTCAGACATTTTTAGGAATCTGCTTTAAACCTGAAACAAAAAGGAAGATTATCTTTCAGACTGAGACTGGCAGATTGTTTAAAATACATACCAGGAGAAAGGGAGGCGATGAGAAACGTAACAACATGATTTTGCCCAAGAAACTTATTTCAAAAATGTTCAGGGATGAAAACACAGTGAAGCGCAGTGATAACTTTTTCCTTTACAAGGTGCTAGTTTATACCTCATAGCAACACAGGACTGATGGGGGGGTAATGATTTTTCCTGCTTACAAAGCTTGTTTAGGAATACGTGGATCTCAATTCTTGCCCGCAGTTGTGCACATTAGTTGATCTCCTGTCATGGCTCCAAGCAAGCGGAAAGAATAAGACAAAATTATGGTACAGCTTCTTTCCTTTCTGCCACATGCAGATCTAAAAGTGATCTGCGTTCACTTTTAGACGGGCTAATTTGAGGCAAGGGCCTCCACGATGGGATGGAAAGTGGTGGTGACATTCTCAAAGGAATCAAAGAATGACGTTCAGATCTGTAGTCATCCAAGATGGCCTTTAAATCTGGCGTGTTCATCAGCAAAGGGGCTGTTTAATTGACAGCTTAGAACAAGGTTACCTGATTTAACCCTGGTGTTATAAATGCTGGTAATGTAAATTCTCAAAAACCCCATGGAAAAAACCATAACAGGTACCTTCTAATGATAAAATACAACATATTAAAGCTTTCAAAGTAATTTAATAACAAAAGTGTATAATTGGAAAAAGCAGTCACAAAAGCGTGTAGCTTCTCATGAAACTGCTTCATTAAGGTCATACCCCAAAGGATCACGTGGTGTCTGTGAAAAACCCTGTACAAAATAATGCAGAGACAGGAAATCATATACGCTGCTTTAGGGTTTTAGAAGACAAAGAGCAGATCAGAGACTGAGTAAAACTTCTTGATTATTTTGTTCTTCTTCTCCAAATGAGAATCATAAATTATAAGTTTTGTAATAAATTAGGTACCTCTGGAGGGTTTTCACATAACTAGTGCAACTGTCCAAGCTGTTGGGGCATCCAAGGGAAGAAGAACCACAGCTTTTACTCCCTCTCCTTTTTTTAATCTCTCTCCTTGTTTGTTGTTCGCTTGCTGTTGATGTAGTAAAGATGTTTCATATTTATGAGCTCCATTATGAACCATCACAGAAGAGCATCAGCTGAAGGGAAGCGGCCCATACCGGCTAAAGCAGTAGCTTTACTGCCCTTTCTTCTTGGGGAATTGTTGCTGACTCCTTTAGCTGACACTTCTGATTCCTCCCAACTTAAGGCTGATGCTTTAAAAATTTACAAGTTTGTTTTTGATTTTTCTTCCTGGGATTCGCAAGCTTTTCTCTCCCATCAGCCTGCTAATTGGTAGCATCAGCCAACTGGCTGACGAGAAACAAGGATAAACCACAAAGGAATTGGCTGTTTGGGGTTTTTTACCTTCAGTGACAGACTTTCAAACTCCGTCTATCATTTTCCAGATAATAAAACCACTTAGGAGTTAACTCTTCATAGTCTTGTAGCAGAGAGCCTGACTGTGTCAATGGATATATGCCCTACACCCATGGAAATGATGCAGAGATTTCATATTCCTTATTGACTATGCTAATAATTGAAAGGACGCTTGCAAAACATAATTCACATTATAGAACTGAAATATTACAGTGGATGTTGCTTCAGAGGTTAGTTTTATGGTATTCTGGCATAATGCTAACTGGAATAGGCGTATTCCCATTAATGGAGGCTAGAGAATGGCTTTTCGTGAGTAGGTCTGGAAAGGTTAAGAGAAAAAATATTCCTAGGATACCCAGATTAATAGATATAGAGTTATTTGTATGCTACTAACTTTGTGATAACTACACAAATCTTTGTTTTGTTTTGTTTTTTTGGTGTCAAGTGAACTTTATCCCAGGATATTTTGAGTACACAGTCTGAGGAACTTCAAGCAGTAGTTCATGACTGTTTCTGAAGTTTTAACAAGTCAGGAAAAAAAGTGTCTTGCTGCATACAAAAGCCAAGCCTATGATAAATTAAAAATATTAAAAATATTAATTAAAAATATAAGTTTGACCAAACTTAAAGGCTTTCTAGCACGTATTGATCAAAAGAGAGGGATGGCACAATTAGGAATGCAATGTAAAATGGAAATAAAATTGACTATATCAAATTACTTTGCTATACTTTTTACAAATTATCAAAGTAGCTCAATATTAAGAAACTGAAGCATTTTGTCATTTTGTCCAAAGCATCTAGAACAAAGGAAAATGAATTAATAACTATTGACTAAAACTGTGCAGTTGGCTGCTTTGCTAATTCTAAAGTTTGTTTGATGTAATCTAATGATTTATATCAATAGCTCTGAGAAAACGATGTGGTAAATTTTAATATCCCAGTAATAACTTCAGAGAGAAATTGCTTCAGTAGCTCCTAAATTGTAATAAAAATATTGTTTGTTGTTATGTATTTATAGGGGGTGTGTGTACATATATAGATAGATTTTAATTAGACATTCAACCAAAAGAGCAGGTTCTCTGCTCAAAAGTTTGCTCATTTTGTCTTGCTATGCTGGTTGGCTTAATAAAAGAGATGATTGGCTTTCTGTATATCCCTTCCCTCACATCAGTCAGGCATTAGCTAGGAGCACCATAATGTCACTACTTTCCAGAACTGTGCTATACAGTGAATGGTATATGTTTCTTATAAGAATTAAGGTCTACCAAAGTAAGAAGGGGCTACTTATTTCAACCTGTATTTAGAATTGTATGAAGTGTGTATTTGTTGTTCATACAGGAAGAATGTTGTACTTGGAAATGTTAATTATTTAATGACAGATATATCTTCTTGCACTTTAGGTTAAGATAGCGTGTGAGCTGATATGGATGTAAATTAGTAATCTAATCGACTGATCATAAATCAAATTAACAGCTCATTATCTGCGCATTACCACGTAGGGTTAAATTTAGTTTTCTTCAGCCATTCAGCACCACTAAAGTGTAATAAAAAGAGGAAAACTGATAGCCAGTTTTGCAGCCTGTACTGTGAGTGATATTGAACACACAAACAAGCATGTTTTGATAGGATGTTATTTGCATAAACACCTTGGAAAGCTCTACCAAGCAAATAAGATGCTCTGTCTTTCAAGAAGCTCTTTGAATGGCCTCAAGCTGTGTTAGCCCAGAGTGAAATGGGACAATGCAATGCAAGTACAAACTCAGGGGCTCTTTATAGTATCAGCAACTGCCACTGCACAGCACAGGATTTTATTTTTTATTTTCTAGAGAGAATCTAATCTTCCCTGTTAGGATGGTAACTTCAAAGCATTGGTCACTGGGACCAAAGCATGACTGAATGGATGCTTGTGCTGGAAGGAAGGACAATAGTACAATTACTAGGACCGTGCTGAAGGATCTCCTGGCACAAGGAGGAACGCGTGCTTTAGGGTCGTGGTTGCCTGGCCAAACTTCTCTTTCCATACAGAAAAAAAGATAAAAAATCAGCTGATGGTATGGGGGTGTTTTTTCACTTCTGCTTTCTCTAAGCACAATCCCCGTGGAGTTTTTACTTCAATATAAAAGTAGACAACACAGGAACATGCCATACAAGCACCCCAATAGCAGGAATTTGCTGCAGGTGAGGAGGGACTGACAGGCAGTCAGCAGCTCCCTGGTTTCTAAAGTAATAGCTACTGAGCACAGGAGTGGTGGCTCCTCTTCTGCCAGCCGCAGACCGCGGTGATGGTAAACAAATGTTTATTTCTCAATCTTCCAGCAATGGGCTGAGCCTGAAGTGTGTATTTAAGCTTTAATTTGGGGGAGGTCAGGTTTGCCCTCTTTGGGCATTCTGCAAATGACCAGAGGCAGAGCAGGTGTTTTAACAGAGAACCACAACACAACGCAGATCTGGTTACTCAGTAGCAATAGGAAAGATAATGGGGCTCAGTACAATCCTCGTGAGTGTCAAGAGTCACTGCACGCCTCCAGACCAGGTTTTGCATCCGTGTGACAAAATCAGTCAGGACCCAAGAATTCAGGTTATTTTCATTCCCATTCAAACAAGCCTGGTAAGCTTTCTCTGCTTTTGTAAAGATATAGTGCAAACGTCTTTTAAATATCTTAGTGTTGACTCTCAGGGTTATAATCTTGGATTCATTCATTCATTAGGAGCCATTCAGCATCCTAAGCATTAACATTCAGTTAATTTATATTTCTGTGCTTACTAATAGCTAGCTCCTTAATATTTATGGGCATCTTTATCATCACATTCACATGGCTATACCCAGAGGCGTAAAGGGAAACATGGCTACAGGGGATGCAAACTGTGCTTTAATGGTCAAGCCTCACGAGAACTGCAGCTCTTAAAGCAATGCTAAACTGTTCCACTTTGGGTACTTCTGGCTACTTCCATGACATGGAATTTTCTTCTATCTAAAAGGAAATTTGCACAGGTTAAATTTGTCTGAACAATGTTTTATTAAGTTTTTAAAAATCATGTAATAGTTTTAAATACTGCACTTAGGTTTACTGGGGTGACAAATACTTTATCAGTGACATCCCTCAAATGTAATTTAGCAGTGAATAAGAACCCAACATTTCTCAAAGGTGAGATTGTATCACATAGACTTTGGTTTTCTTTATGAGATCTTAAAGCCACCTTTCCTTACAAAGTAAAAGCCAGAATAAGCTAGCATTATTTTTACTACTATCCAGTGTTGTTTATACTTACTACCGCCTATGGTATTGCCTGCTGCGTAGCTAAGACTTCAGCAACTAAGTTAGAATAAATTTACTTTCCATATGCTGTATGCATGAGTGTAGGAGCAGCAGAAGGATATTTAAAGAAAAAGAGAAAAAAACCCCAGAGATTAAATAAAAATACTTTGTTCACTTGGCTAACACTCAGTGACAACTTTGAGAAGTGGTTGAGAATCTTCCAAAATGCCTTCTCGTGACTGCTGTAGCGTTGAGTCTTTGGGGTCTTGATTTTGGGGGTGAGGGTGAGGTGTAGATACTATTGTGGTGACTTGCAAGGTACATCAATGTACCCATGTAAACATTTCAAACACCATGAAAACCACAGCGGGGGGGGAAATTAAGCAAAATCTTACTGCTAGTTTTCTGCTAGGGAGAACAAAGAAGATGTATCATTATCCAAAGAGATGCGAACATTTTTTGACAAAATTATTTAGTCACACCTACAATACTGACAGAGTCAAATGCAGAGAGTTTATAGCATGAAGGATCTTTCGTCTTTCAAAGGATGAAATAACGGTCCTAAATTTGAAGCATAAGACCAAATCTCATGTGCAATTCCATTCTCTAACCAGCACATACCCGGAACCATAAGTAAATACTAATAAAACCTGGCAAAATATCACTAAAGACAAAATATTCCAAAGGCAGCGTTATCGAAATCCTTTGAAACTGATTTAAAAGATCGTATGGACGTCCAAAGACTGTGTGGATCAAGCACTAAGAGAAGTCAATTCTTGACTTCAAGTTCCCATGGCCTTTGCCCTTTTGCATCAAGCAGGAGCTTCTTCCAAAAATAATTTCCTGAATGCAAATGACCTGTTATAGCACTTATTACTCGGGGTATAATGTTCAACACAGGATTGAACCTTAAATTAGTTGAAGAACACACATGAAGCTTGCAACTTCTAATAATAGTGAAGCAAGTCTTCCATATGTTGTTATAAATTTCAGTCTGAGATGATTAACGTGGCTCACAGGCTACTCTTGTAAGATGATAGAAGAGATATTTTTTGCTGCCTCTCCTGAGAGGGCTAGTGTTTCAAAATGATTTCCAAACAAACATCTTCCAAGCAGGAGATGTTTCTCATTTTTTTCCTCACCTTAATTAAAATGTGATGAGCACTCTTTTAACTGTGTCATTGTATGAACATCAAACGTGGTGATAGCCATGAAATAATACATTATATACATTAATAGAAGTTAATACATTAATCTATCGTTGCTGTCAGTATGTTTGAAATAGAGTGCTTGAATAGTAAGTGTGCAGGGAATCTTGGAAGTAAATTCAACAGATCCACCTTCAAGGTTGTTTGTACTTATAGTAGGTTTCTATCTAGCTTGTTTTAAATCAGTTCTGTCAAAAGACTTTAGAAAAAAATAATCTTACAAAACCCTTTATTAATTAAAATTATGCCAATAGTAAAGTGGGTAGCAAGGTATTTACAGCTGTAAACAAGCTGTAGTGGCCTGGGATCGATCTTTCAGCATAGAAAAACATAGAATCATTAAGGTTGGACAAGACCTCAAAGATCATGAAGTCCAGCCATCAACCCAACACCACCATGTCTCCTAAACCATGCCCGGAAGTGCCATGCCTACACATTTTTCAACACAATGTGTAGAGTGCAGTACATGACTGGTAAAGCTCAAAGAGTCAGTTTGGGCAATGAGGAAGTGTTGTGTGGTTTCATAATCCTAAAACTTGGGTCTTGGCACTACTGAAATCAGTGATAATTCTGTCACTCACGCAAATATGAATTCATCTCTTCATTATGTGAAATGTTGCTTTCAGGAGTGACTACGGCAAACTGAAGGGGCAATTTTCTGGGTCTGTTCTCCAGGTTTTTTGGGTAACCTTAGACAAATCAATTTAGTATTTCCCATCCAGTACCAATATCTGTAAGAGGACTAACTGTTAAATAGAGATCTTATTCTTTCTATTGATACAAGCAGCTATTCGCCTGCCCAGTTGCTGGGCATGCCTGCACCCCACAAAGTAATGCTGTGGTAAGACACCAGAGCCAACTCCAAATGAGGTGACACATCCCTACTGTCATTTCAACACAAAGCCCTACAGCTCAATGTAATTACATGTGCCCAGCGCTATACCCAGCTTGTTCAGAGCCAGTTCAGCTCTCTGCACAGCCCTTCTACTGCCTGCACACGCTAAGCCTACACATTTTCCAAACTTCCCTACCTGTTCCCCCTCTTTGTCCCTCATTTCCCCACTCTTAAAAAACGAATATAATTTTCTACTTCGAGGATAGTTGTAAAAACAAAATTTATGATGTTGCAAGATACTGGGGTGATGAGACCTCTGTAAGTGTGTTGGCAGCAAGGTAAGGAGATGGCAAGTGCTACAGGTTTCAGAAAGTATGCAGTTGTTTAATTACTGGTAGTACGTGATGCTGTTCATAGATGAGATAGATAAAAATACTACATATTCTCATTTGGCTGAAACTATTCATCCTGATTCATCCTCTCTGATTCAGAAGAACTGAGGCTTGAAATGCATGTCTGTCTGTGTGTACTATTGACGCTCGCTCAAAAGAATTTGTCAGACCATGTGTGTTTGTGAGCTCTTGGCCGAGCCACTGAACAACTCCTTTAGTTCACTAAATGCAGGCTTGTTTCGGAGCTAAGTGACACAAGTTCTGCTGTGGAAATCGCATCCAGTTGTTGGCTTCTCATCACAGAGTCAGTATTTGACTAAATTTTTCCAGCTAGTAAGATGTTGCGCCACATACAAGTAGGATCTTGAACTTTGAATTATGCGAGATGAACAATGTTTAATTCGGACACCAAAAAGCAGGCTGGGGGGCGAGGGGTAGAAAGGAGAGCCAGAAGGAGAGTGAAAAGTTACCCAAGTTAGGAGGAGTGAATTTCCAATATTCAGCTGTAGGGTTGTTGGCAGACCACCTGGGATAGGATGGTCTTGCGGGATTTTTGGTTAGCCATCTGTCTCTTGAGATTATATTGCCTTTCCTATATTAACTACTTGATCGAATCAGAGAACCTAACCATATAACGTTGTGCTGAAACTAAGTGCAAGATAGCTCTTGGATTTATGAGCTGTTGAATCATTGTAGATTATTTGCATGCAAATATATGTACAAAAACATATATATGTCATTGTTACCTTGTTGAAACTTGGGGCTATATCCTAAACTGATATGATACAAGATGTGTGATGCTGCTTGAAAAATGTGCTATACAAAAGCCAAAGGCTGAGCCAGGTACGTTTAATTCTCGTATACTACTTTACGATATTTTTCTTCTGTACATTTCTGCTTGGAGATCAAAGGCAGCATCAGTTAATACCAACTGAGGTGTGTGTTTTTGTAAGCCAAAGCTTACTGGAAAATGGAGATTGAAACTACCACCACCATCTTCCAGTGGCAAAATCTGTAGCTCTGGGGTTCTTTTGGCAGGCCCCAATAAACTTCATTTTAACCTGGGTTTTTTTCCAGTCTAAACCCTGTTTGTAGGACAGTGCTTAGGCATCACCTCTTAATGCATTTTGACAGCATACTTCTGGATATCAATTTTTGCTCTATTGTCTGCCTTTCCCCTTGTGCAAGCCGTACTTAGCACAGCAGCCCCTGCCAGTCATGAACCTACAAGTGTACCCACCACCTGTCCAAGGTGAACCTCAACTATCACTGACCATTGAAACCTAGGTCTTAATCCTGGCTTTATCCTGTCCCAAAGTTTATTCCACAAATCCTTTACTAGTTCAATCGTACGCTAGTGGTATACCAGCTCAATTTTTCATCTTTTTAGCAGTAGCTGATCATAAGCATCAATGGGTTGTTTAAAATCATGCATATTATCAGATCAAATATATTGAGTCTTTTCTGTCCTAAAAACTTTCCTATATGGAATCAAATGAGCTTTTCTTCAAAGCCATACTTAAATGGAGTAAATGTGCAGCACAAGTTTATGCTGTCTAACTTGGTTTTCCAGATAAAATATTCTTTCTACTGCTATATTTAAGGTATGACTATCATAAAATTAACTAGAAATTGGGTATACTGAGACTTGAAAGCAGAACACTAGGCTGTATATCTAAAAAAGGGCTCCTGAAACATGTCCTCACACCCTGTTGAATCTCTCGCTGTAGAGTAACTGTTACACAGACCATCCAGAACTAATTCTTATTTCAAATGAATCATTCTGTGATGCTCGTGATGTCCTCAGAGCGGTTCTTCCCCTCAGGGATAAATTACTTGTACCACGTCAAAGGTTAATTTTTCCTCCTGAAATTAAACTACGAAGTTAGGGTATGGGGGCCTATATACAAATGAATGAAACCCACTTTGTTATTTTCTTCTTTGCCATTATGCGGTTATAGATAATATTGCTATTTATGACCCCCAAATACAAAAATGTATTTGATCTATACGCTGTCATAAATTTCACTGTGTACAAGAGATCTTATTTTAAGATTATGCAGCTGAAAACCTCTTGGTACAGTGGAAAGGATACCTAATATTGGAGAGTAGCTCAGAGAAGATGAGATAATTAGATCATTTGGGTATTGGATAATATCTGTAGGTATCAAAATATTTATTTTGTGAGGTAATCATGATAACAGTTCTTTGTCAGTGAATTAGACTTTTTTCTGAAAATTAATTTCAAATTTATTGTCTCATTTCAATGACAGCTGAAATAATTTTGCAACTTTATAAAGGAATTTATTTGACATTTGTGCTGCAAAAAGTGATGTTGGTGTATGAGACAAAGTATGGAGGGTTTGATCTCAGCCAGCAAGGCAATGCAGGGAAAGGAAAGAGTTCTGATTCAGTCACCCATAAATCTCCCCAAGGGATGCGTATTCTCAGCACGCGTATCCTTCAGTCCTCTGTCTTTGCCCTAATGTAGTCTCTGAGGGAGTCTCTACCCCAGCTTCTTTTTAAGGCATCTTCTGGCTCATTTCCTATTTAAAAATCCATTTGCTCTGTGTTCAAAAGAAGCCAGTTTTTCTGCCCATGTCATTAGTGCACTGCCCGGTTCAGGGTGCACCGCAGGGTGGGCCTTTGGTGGTCTCCTGGGCTGCCTGTGCTGGGCAGGCAGCTGCACAACAAGTGAAATAGAAGATATCCCTTAAAGTGAGGGGGAATGCATGCCTGCCTGCCCTCAAGGAAAAATGAGAGAAGTGGGCCAGGCTCTTAAAATAGCAAGAGACATTACAGCTGCTCTCGTGGCAGCAAGAGTCCACGTTTTCACAAGTTTGCCTGCACAGCTTAATTTCTCAAGATTGAGTAACTGATCTCCTAGGCAAAGGTGGTTTGGAGAGTTACTACAAGTACTAGGAAAAGCTCTCCATTTCATACCTGTTAAACACCTTTGGCCTTGTCCATAAAAACATATGAAGAGCACATTGCAGGGAATGTATTCAGTTTTAGGGGGGGGGGGGCTGATTGACTCTAAACAAAGCTGGGATGAAATAATGTGGTGCATTGGCCCTGTCCAACAGCCAAACAAGTCCAAACTGCAGCACCCTATGGGCCTCTGTGGAGAAAGGTCACTCCATCCCTGCCAGGCCCAGGACAAATACAAAGCCTGTTACTCTTGTTTCATATTTGTTAACCTTCTTCAGTTGTTGCTCGTAATGATGTTGATCTCAGTGTGAAAATGTGAAGGTACAGGTATTAGCACAACGTTACTTCTCCATCTTAAGTACATTAGTGCCCACAGTTGCTACAAGATTGGGAGGAGCAGGGTCTTAGCGTGTCACTGCTCCACTGATTGATGGCTTCATCTGCAGTGGTGTGTGTCTTTATATCTGCTTGGAAGCAATTTCCTATTTACTATTGTATTTTAGTATTTTTTTGGATTGGGAACCCTGAGAGTGATTTTTATTTTGGAGAAGGGCAGGTTATGGGAAGATTGGGCCCTTAAGTTCCTCTTATTTCTCTGTATTATTTCCCCTTGTGCGATAATTTTTGTACAGCTACTGCTTTGTTGTTGTCCTTAGGGCTCATAGTTTTTGCCATGCTGGTGACCATATTCAATGTGATTTGGTTTTTTTGCCAGATAATATTCGACTATCACAAAGATATAATTTTCAGTGTAGAAAGAAGATGGCGTTGATCGCAGCCTCATGTCACAGAGAAGCCTGATGTGACGTATTGCAGTGCACATCCCAGAATCTGAGTTTATTCTAGGAGAGATCTAAATGTAGAAGATTTACCCCCTTTCTGTCTGTCCGGCTTCTCAGCTGACTGTAATTCTGGTGGGTGGCTTTTCAGTTGCAAATCTCTTTTGATCCTCTTTGCAATATTCTAATGCCTCATGTTTGGTTAATCTCCTCTCTGTGCTGCTGCCTGGTGTTTTCAGGGCTGCTGTTCATGTGTCCTCCTGTGCTTCATGTTTTACTGCTGGTAGATATTGATGAAAAAATAATGGAGGACTTGCATATATATTACGAATATTTCTGCGGCTGGTATATTGCCTTACTTGCAAAAATATAAAGAATATTTGGTATTTATTGTTTTCCTGATTTATGTTTTCTAGCACTGTGCCTGGGGTAAGGCCGGTCTCCACTCTCCAGGAGGTAAGTGCCTGGCTGCACAGGCTGTGTGCAAATTGCAGTTGAGCTGCTGCCGCCAGGCAGTGAGATGGCTGCTGCCATGTGTCCGTGCTGCCTCTCATGGGCAGCTTACGTTCAGAATCACTGCTAACCTCCTGGCAAACACAATCTCCAGTTTCATATACAGGCAGAAGCAAAAGGTATAGCTGCCTCTTTCCCCAAAGCTCCTGGGGGCATTTATTGCTGCTCTTTCGGTTTTCCTTCATGATGAACATGCAGTGCTGCTTTAGTGATTTAGTGCTCAGCTTCTATATGCACCACAGAAGGAGCCATCAAAAAAAAAAAAACCAAAACAAAAAACCCCAGACACCCTAGTCATTGTTACGGCACCAAGGTAAGCCACAGACTAGAATCCAGTGTTTGCGATTCCCGGGGGAACACAGTTACTGCTGTAGGCGCAGAGCCCAGGTCAGGGCTTGCTGGCAGCGAGTCTTCATTAGCTGAAATGGTCAACCTCCTCCCGCTGGAAGAAATCCCACTCTTCTGGAGAATCATCATCTCGAATGAGAATTAATACTTAGAACTGTTTTTAAAGATTTCTTGGCTGCTTCTGAATTCCTCAGGTGTCTTTGCTCGAAGACACTGACTACGCTGCCTTTGGGGAGCAGGGGTAATTTAGAGAGTCCCAGGGAGTCAGCACTGCTCCCTGTCGGAGGACACAGAACCTGAAAAGCCCCAAGAGCATTAGGAAAGCATTAGGCTTTTAGAATATAATAATTTTGAGCTTTAGAGCAACCTGGGAGAATCTAGTGTGGTGAAACTTCTTTGTATCAGTCACCAGATACTTACAGAAGTCTTGAATTTTTAGCAATTTGGTTTTTTTAGCTTGAAAACAATTTTTCTTTGAGTTACACTTCTAGAGCATACGGTGCATATAAAATGAAGCTTTACATTACAGAGATACACTTCTATCTGATGTGGCTAATAATCCAAACGTTGGTTAATCCCATGCTTTCTCTTAGAGAATTAATGTTGTGTATGGTGTCCTCCTTCAGTACTAAAGTCTTTTTCCTCTATATCCTTAGGCCAGGCTCTGGTCCTGCATTTACCTCGCTATATATATAGGCTACGATGAAAGTGTCTTTGTATTTTAACAGTGCTACAAAAGATAGAACCTATGTGAGATAGCTGTGTTTTCCAGTGTTCAATATTTACTCTGTTGTATTAATGTTTCTTGATAGATCTGCTAAACAAAGGTATAGGATGGGAGATGTACACAACTGATGGAGAATGGACAAGAGGTAATTTATTACAGACAGGCAGCAGATTTCTGACTAAAAAGCAGAAATAAGGAAAGCGTTTTCAGGCCTTCCCTCACTGAAAACAGAGGACAGAAGCTCCCATGGGCTTCCTTTGACTTAATGTTTTCTTGTAAACTTTGTCCTTGTTCAGCAAAAATCCCAACACGGTTTCTGAATGGGGTCCTTTTAACAGTATTTCAATGAGCTGTGGTATGATATAAGTTCTTGAAAATATTACAGGTTTTATCAAACAAGCAAGACCCATTTTGTGAATTAACTTTGTTTTAAAGAATCCTAAGATTGCCCTAGACAGTCTTCCATTACAAACTTTCTATTAATTTCTGGATTAATGGCTACTGTGCATTGAAACAAAAGCATCTCACAACTTACACGTTCAGTTGGCTAAAATCTGGGCTGTACAGAAATGTGTAGTTTATTTTATAACCCCTTTTCTGTCTTCATCTTTTTTGTTCCCAATAAGTATAGTTGCTCTATGGGAGAAAAGAATGAATACCCACGCACTACATCTCATTTGATTTGGGCAGAGTGCCTTTATAGGGTAACGTACTGTCATCATTAACTTTTTAGCACATTTGTAAGTATCTAGACAAGTTCTAAGTAAATAATGTTGTTTCTTCACAGAAGATTTTGTAAATATGGTGGCTTAAATAGTTCCAAATATCTTTGCACAGGTGTTGGTGACTGAATGAAATGAATTACTGCAACTCAGCCCCTATCCACTGAAATACTGCAGCACGCGCTGAAGCGTAAGTACAGAAGTTAAACTGAGCATGTGCTTCGAGTTCTGCTGCTAAATGGGGTATGTCACCTATTTTTTGAAAAAAAGCAGGTCTTTCCCCAAATATCTCATTGCGATTATCATGAAGACTGACGACAGCAGTCAATTATTCTCACATAGTGCTGACGATTCATTGATGTGTACAAAGATCAGTGAATGTAGTGATGGTTCATGCTGCTTTTCTCCTTTGAGCTATAGCAGTATATGCACATTCAGTTAACAAAAAAAAATAAATAGAATTAATAGCAATGGGTTAAACATTATCTTTTAAATATTCAGGATATCTTCATACAGGAAAGTGGGATTAGAGTTTACCTTTATATTTGAAACTTAAAAGCTATCAGACCCTTTCTGAGAGCAGGAGGATGGGATGTTCCAAAAATAATCATGATGCAGAAATCAATGTTGTGCCCTAAGGTTTGGTGCAAGCGTGCGATCGCCACTGTCATGTACTTTTGTAGTAACAGAGTTGAAAACTAGGGCAGCCCTGAGTGATTTCTGGGGCCTATGCTTGGGCATACTTTAATCATCATTGTCCTTCCTTTTAACCAACATGGCTGCAAACATCAAGGAAGTATTTTAAGAAAATACAAGCTCTGAGAAAAAGCTTTGGTAAATCTCAGTTGTGCACAGAATATGAGAGCAATGCATAATAAAACAAAAATTAGGTAAAAAAGAAAGAAAACCCCATAGGTGAGGTAAGGAACATCTTTCCCATCAACAAAGTTTTTGAAAATAGAGCATTTATTTAAAAGGCATTTCCTTAGTCTATAAAGCTGGTTGTTGCAGTGAAGTAGACCTTTGCATCATGGTTTTGATTTTGAAACTCTACCGAAGTACCTCACTGCAAGGCTGTCAGACAATGTTGGGTAAAACTTTCAGGCTTTTGGATTATTAGGAAATTTTAGTCGATGAGAAAACTTTGGGGCTTTTTAGCTCTTCAAACACTATATTGATTCTTTTCAAACCGCGTAACATTTTCCAACCCATACAGTTAGTGGATTACTGCACGTATAATTAGATTTTGTAAAGTTACCGTGAGACTGTGGGCATGCTGAGGGGGAGCTGCTGGGCACAGAGTACTTGTCCTACCTTCCCTGTAACTCTTCCACTGAAGCAGAAATACATGCCTCAGTAAAGGCCTCCCTAATAGAGGCGCCGCATGTACGTTTAAAAAAATGATTGAGAAACCGAGCAAGCATGAAGTGGTTCAGCCAGCAATCGATGACTGGCGACTGAGTTGGTGGTTGGATTTGGACAGATCCCAGTATTCCTCCATGGAGTTTTGCAGCCCTTTTTAATGCCGCTGCGCCGCGGAATGGTGAATGATTAAGTGCTGTCGAATATTCAAGTGAAGAAAAATGGGGGAAAGACCAGGGCTGAGGCCTGGGTGGTGTTTCTCCTGGTTTATCCTCTCAGGCAGCATCAAATCTTGTACGACCACAGAAGGATATGAACTGGACCAAAGCTTTTTAAGAAATGCCCCCACCCCAAAAGAAGCCTCCCGAACGAAGGCCCTGTGCAAGCTAAAGTAACATTTTTCATCTTTTAAAAATAACAGCGATGCGAAAAATGAAAAACATTTCTCAAGAGAGGCTACAAACAGACGTCTCGGGTGAAGTAACAGTTGGTCTTGATGATGTTAAAGGTCTTTTCCAGCTTAAATGATTCTATGATTTTATGTCAATGAGATCTTAAATTAATTTAAGCTCTGCTTGGGAAAGTGATTTTTTTTTGCTCTGCTTTCTGAAGGAAAGGCAGGGAGACTCTGACCTGGCGTTTGCTGGTGGGCAGGACTGATGGACTGGCCATCTGGGCAGCGCCTAGTCAAAACCAGGACATGTGCTGCTTTTTGCCCCCTTGGCCAACCACACAGTGCAGGCCAGAAGATGTGGAAGCAAGCTGGGGTTATTGTAAATTGGGCACAGGTGAAATGGGAGGCAGTGGAGATATTGCCAAGCAGGAGAGGGATATGAGTAGTACAGAAATAAGCATTGGATATTGTGGTTTTATGGGACATAGAAAAGGAATTGAAGGCTTGGAGGGGAAGGGTTTGCAGACATGGAGAAGCCGTGGTGGGTAGTGGGGCAGGCAGGAACTGTGAAATTGTATCAGAGGGAGGGAGAAACCAGATTTCATTTATTCTGTTGCTCTTGGACAAACTCATTCAAAATTTGCAATGTCCCATTCCTCTGGTACACAGGTTGGTAAGTGACAGATTTTACACCAAAAGCAGTAGGTTAGCAATTTCTTACCCAAGTTTCTCTGAAACTTCAGCATAGTTTGATGCTGTCTGGCAGCTGGTTACCGTTCCAGCAATGCCAATACAATACTAGCACCATTTGTTAACTTCCATTGTTCAGTCTGCACCATTTTCCTCTTGTTGGAAATGCATTTATGCTGCATGGACCTTGTTATCGGGAAGTGCTTGTACCGCTCTGGGGACATTCAAGCAAGCAGTCATCCTCCGCCAGGGTGAACAAGTGCACACACTGCAGGGCATGCTGAGCTCTTGGAGGGTTCAGACTGTGTCATAGGAAGATACAGCCCACTCTTATAAGTAAATAACTAATAAATATCAGATCTTATGACAGCAAAGACTCTGTTCCAAATAATTTCTTCTGGAGGGAGAGTACCTTCCTTACCCCTACAGGAAAGTGCCTTCAGCCACTCACACTGGGGAGAGGGGTGCAAGAGGCAGCATGATCTGGGAAACTGAGCACCAGGAAAGGCTTTAGTGCCTGTGC
Organism: Phalacrocorax carbo; assembly: GCF_963921805.1. NCBI lineage: Eukaryota > Metazoa > Chordata > Aves > Suliformes > Phalacrocoracidae > Phalacrocorax > Phalacrocorax carbo. The sequence continues at coordinate 35,585,129 of NC_087517.1, read as the reverse complement.
CCTCCCAAACCAGTCAGTGCGCAGCACGGGCTCCTGTGCCCTGACAGGGGTAGGGTACCTTGCGGGCCCCAGGAAGCGGGGCCGCAGGCAGACTGCTGCACCTCTGAGGCCTCTTTGCTGGGGCTGGGGTGCCTCAGATTTGGGCATTGTGGTTTTCAACATCACAGCACTCATGTCTGGCCCCAGCCTTTCCCACTGAAATGCTTTACGAGCTAAATATTTCATCGACTGCCTGGTCTGTGCCTGGTGGTAGTCATTTCAAATAGATGCTCTGCATCTAAAAAGACTGAATGCTTTGCTTGAGGCAAACATAATAAGCTGTCTTGCACACTCCACAGCTAATAAAATATTAAATACATTTTGGCACCCAGAAATAAATATCGGCTCAAAATTCTCATCACATGTATCTCCCTCTCCTTAATTCCCTTTCTTCCTGCTGCTTTACACTGAAGTGCTGCTGCTCAGACTAAACGGTTGGTTGTCACCAGGCTGTGACACGGGGAAGCGAGCAGAGCACAAGTGCCGTACAGTTATTATCTGTTGGGAGGTAACGAAGTGATCGAATCGCGCGCCAGTGATGTGCTCACAGCATGTGCCATGCAGAGGAAGCCAGCCTGTGAAACATCTGCCCCACGTCTCAAAGTTGCTCGGTGGGAACCACGTTCACTTACAGCTGAAGTTAAAAGTGGAGCCTTGCCATATAAACCAAGCTAGAATAAAAAAGAGTACAGTAGCCATAAACTGCTACAAAGATATTAATAATTTAGTTGTTAAATTCTTATTTTAAAACTGTTCGTATATAGTTTAAAAATCACTGTTGTAATACCACTGTGTTAATGCAAGGTAACCATGCCTTTCCAGTACTGAGTCTTGTTTTAATTCTCAGGGCTATGATTTTATTTGATTTGCTCCTCCTCCCACCCTGAGGCAAACTGAAACAGTAATAAAAACATCTGACCGAAATCTACCCAGGTCAGCAGGTCCCGAGTCAAAGCTCCTTGAAATCAAAGGATATAGTGCTGCCGGATTTAATAGGCTTTGAGTCAAGCTCCTAAAACCTGCTCCTGCAAACACTTGCGTACATGTGCTTAGCTCCCAAGGGGGCCTACTCCTGGCTGGGGAACGCATCACTTAAGAATTTCACGTGTGAGGAACTGGGGCTGATGTTGGTACCTGTGGTTGCCTGCCCTGGGGACTGCTGCTGTGGGGAGGCCAGCGGGGTGGGTCAAGCTTTGCCCGTGTTTACACCCTGGCCCCAGAAACCCTTCCTTCGGTCTCTAAGGGCAGCGTGATTCCCGTTAGAGCTGGATGAAATGATGCAGCAAATGCAGCACGTACAAACCCTGCACGTAGCACTTGTCAGCTGAATGCTTTCCCTGGGCCCTGAAGGCAGTAATTAGTAAAATACATATTTTTTTTCTCACTGATGGACGTTCGCAAGTCACGAGCATAATATTGCACGCTGTTGTCAAGCGGTCACAACAGCTGTAAGCAGTGATCCTTTCACATAATGAACTGCTGGGTTTGGTTTGTGGAGGTGTCCAGGGGCGGCTGCCCGCTCCCTGCCCCCTGTCCACTGGGCTAGGGAGGAGGGCTTGGGGTTTGCTAGCCACAGAGGAATGTGGCACCTATTTTTCTGGGCCTACCTAGCCCCTAGCTCTCCCGGCCCTGCAGAGCCCCTCTGGGACCTGGTAACAGCAGTGCAATGGACTAACTGTAACCCAGCAGCTACATCTATAATAGCATTTTTCTTGACTAATATTACCAACGTAGCGTTTTCTTTGGCATTGATAACATTGCAATAAATTCCTTGGCTGGCCAATGCCTAACTGGAAACTTGTTAGAAACTTACTTGATAATAAAACTGTTGCCTGAATACATGGGAAAAGTTTTCGCCACAGGTCAGCCCAGGCATTTAAAGCAAGCGGTACCTCCACCGAGGGGCAGGAGCGCAGGGCCAAGCCCTGCTGCACCCCTGCCTTTGAGCCTGTTGCTGCAGGAGAGAACAGGGCCTGGCGTGAGCCTCATGTCCCAAAGCTCGGAGCCCGTCACTGCTGACCACTGCAAGCCCTGGGGTGCTGCTTTCCAGCCCCAGCTGGGCATGAGCTCCATGGCAGCCTCAAACATAATAGCCAAGGTGTGCGCTTGTGTGTCTTGCAGTAGCTTTGATGTCAAGACTCCCCAAAGGCAGGAACACTTAGAATCCAGAATCATTTAGGCTGGAAAAGACCTTTAACATCATCAAGACCAACTGTTACTTCACCCGAGACGTCTGTTTGTAGCCTCTCTTGAGAAATGTTTTTCATTTTTCGCATCGCTGTTATTTTTAAAAGATGAAAAATGTTACTTTAGCTTGCACAGGGCCTTCGTTCGGGAGGCTTCTTTTGGGGTGGGGGCATTTCTTAAAAAGCTTTGGTCCAGTTCATATCCTTCTGTGGTCGTACATGATTTGATGCTGCCTGAGAGGATAAACCAGGAGAAACACCACCCAGGCCTCAGCCCTGGTCTTTCCCCCATTTTTCTTCACTTGAATATTCGACAGCACTTAATCATTCACCATTCCGCGGCGCAGCGGCATTTTATCCAAGGGCTTAGTCGAACACGCAATTTCGACAACCATAAGCTCTTACATGGTAGCTCCGTCCTTTAAAGGAGGAGAAGCCAATGCGAGGCGCGTTGCCTGGGTGGGTGATTTTATTTTTTTTTAACCTTTTTCCTTGTTTGTTTTTTTTTCCAATTCCAAGCGGCCGGCTCCCTCCCGGCGCTGAGGCCCGCCGGCCCCGCCGCTGCCGCCGGGGAGGGCGGCGGGGGGCTGCCGGAGGTGCCGCGGTGGGGCGGGGCGGCAGGTTGGGGCCGCCGCGCTGCTGAAGGGGACGGCGGGGCCGCCCTGCCTCCATCCCGCCCCCCCCCGCCCCTCCCCGGTGCGGCGGGGAGGGCGGAGAGCGCCCGCCGGAGCGGAGCGGCGCGGCGCGGCGCGGCGTGGCCTGAGCGGCGGCGGCGGCGGCGGGTAGGGGCCGCTCCCGCTCCCGGGCGGTACCTGTGGGAGCGCCGGGCCGGGCCGGGCCGGGCCGGGCCGGGCTGTGCCCGCTCCCCGGCCGGGCGGGGGTGCCGGGGGTCCCAGCGGCGGCGGGGGGCGCTGGGTGGCCGAGTGCCGGCGGCGGCGGGGGATGCGGGTGCCGTCGGTGCCGGGTGCGGGGCGGAGGCTGGGCGTTGCCCGCCGGGAGCCCCGCGGTGGCGGCAGCCCAGGGTCCGGCCGCCGGTAGTTTACCCAAAGTGGTGTCAAAACGGACTTTGATGGCGTGGTCACGTCCTTGTCGTTTACGAGCAGGGCTCCGGAGGACGCGGCGCTGGTGGGACGAGGGCCTGGCCGTGCCTTTGGAGCAAGGACCAGCCCTCCCCGGGAGTTCCCGCTGGATGGACGGAGGCGAGCTGATGGCATCATGTCTACAACATGCTCTTTGCACTTAAACAGCCCCCTCCGTGCTGGTAGGTCAGACGGGTTTCTTGCTTCCATCTCATCTTGCTCAGGACCTACAAGGAGGCGCGAGGTAGCCTGGCGCTGCGTTGCGGGATGGCTGGGCTGTGTCCCCACGCAGCTGTCACAATGCGTGAGGACCCATGGGGTGACCGGTGGCCGTGGGCAGGACTGGCCTTCAGCATCGTGAGCTTAGGCTGCGGAGGAAAGGAAGGAGAGCTGGGCTTTGAGGTGGGGTTTTTCAGGACAGGCGGCGGTGGTGACACCTTACTCCTCCCGTCATCTCACAGTGATGTTGCTAGCAACAAAGTCCTCAGAACTCAGCAAAACCGGGGTGCTGCTCCAGGTGGGCACCCGTGGGATCACCTGAGAAGAGGTCATACTGCATAAAGCGACGTGAGTGATGCAGAGCGGGAAGGTAAATGGCATGGCTGCTTCTCTGAAAGCTGCGTTCCTGCTGCAGGGACGACATGAGGCAACTGTTATTTGTTGGCTGAGGTGGTGTCAGGGTTTCTTGTCTGCCCCTGCTCTGCCACAAGTACCTTCTCCAAGCTTCAGCACAAACCGGTACTGGGCGGGTTACCTTGATCTGGCACTTGTAAAATACAGATTTAGTCGTGTAAGATCAGCCATGGCAAAAACCGTAAAACATTTAGAAACATCTCATGCTTTCACATAGTTCAGGAAGTAGGAGTCCAAATTAGGTTTCTAAATATTGTAATTTTTAAAAAAGGAAAAATACTATAGTCTTAACAAAGTGGCATTTTTAACCTTCAGGTACAGACATATTAGTTTTCTTCTGAACATGATGTCCTGCTGAGAAAATTCTTTCTTTAAAATCACTTTGGTTTGTCCGTGTCGCACGGGGAGTTGGGTGGAGCCTTGTGACACTGGTGTCTCTGGGAACAAGGTGGTTCCATAGGCAGGGCCCCGCGGGGGAGCGCCGGCAGGGGCAGTGCCGCCAGGCTGCGCGGGGCACGACTGCCTCGCCTGGCTGCCGGCCGCCCCGCTCCTCGGGTGCGAAAGCGCCAACTCTGTTAGAAGTTGGCACGTTAGGAGTGATGAAATTCAAGAAAAATACTGGGGGAGAGCTGTGAGACAGAGTGATTTTTAAGGCTGACGCAGTTTTTTTATTGCAATTCTGGGCAGCTTTCATACAGCTGGAGCATCTGGTCGTTAACTCCACACTTTGTTCCCTTACGCCTCGGCTGATTTCTGCCAATCATTAGTAATGCAGTTGTGATTTTGAAACGTGGGTCTGTGTTTTCCTACGCATTCCTACGTGAGATGTGGAGAAACGGGTCTTCTGCAGCATTCCTAATTCTGATTCCCAGTTTTACAATTGGCTTCTGTACAGGGAGATTAAAGAACAGAATGGGGTTGTGTGCTGCTGTTCTTGTACTCTTCTCTGGTTGATTTTGGGCCGATCCTGGCCATCTCATTCAAACTTTCATTTGTGTTAACCCAGCAGGGCCTTTGCCTTCGTAAGGGCATCACAAAGCAAACCAACGTACCTCATTCGTACCTTATGATCTGCAGCTCCATATGTTCGCAGTTGAATCTTGTGACAGATACTACAATAAAACATGACCCTGTCAGACTGAGATACTGATCCACTCTTTTACCTGCTGCTGCTCATCAGTTCTCACTGGCACGGTCCCCAGGCTGGGCAGCAGCCAGGGATAATGGCAGGAGGGGCTTGCTTGCTTGTAAAGTTTTGTGCATCCCCGTTCATCGTCTTTGGCTGCCACCTGTGGAGGACACTAATATGTCTTTATAAACACGGCTAGATCTTTAGTTTTAGCAGAAGTATAAGTAGCCTGATGTTTTAACGTGTTCCTGAGGGTGGGCTATTAATAGATAGGCTGTGACTCCACAATTTACTTGTTGGGATGGAAGTTTCGTGGTATATACGGGGAAAATACCAGTTTCTGCTCTAGTTCATTCAAAACTGCGCCACACCATTGTAATAAACCAAGAGGCTGCTTCGGTTGGACCCAGTGCCATGGTTCAGAGCAGTCTAACCTCGGTGCGGGACTTGGCCAGTTTCTCTGACACCCTTTGGTGGCATGCCTTGCATTTTCCCCTGCTGTGGGGAAAATCTTTGTGGGGGTCTTCTTCAGGCTATAGATTTGCAGCTAATACATATGGGGGGATGGGCTGATAATTGCAAGAACTGCAGGCTTTGCTGAAAGATGTGTTCAACCTGTATCTTTCCATGCAGGGCAAGGACATAGCTGTACATCGACATTAAAAACTTTGTCGCTCACCAGTCTTGAGCATTATTTTGTACTTGAGTTCTTGGAGAGTTTCAGATTTCCTCTATGACCATTAGCTTTTCCTTTCTCTGGATCAAGGCATTCCTCTGTAATTTCTGTAGCTGGGTTCCTTAAATCTTGACTAAACTTCCTGCATATGGAGTTTTTGTGAAGCTCTGCATCTTCTTCATGCCCATTCTACAACCTCACTCTGAGGCCTCACTTGCTAAGGAAATCCACCTCTTATTCATCTGGAAAACAGGTTTCATCAACAGTAGGCATCCCGCTCTTGTTTGTGTGAGGGTAGGTTAAGTTAATGTTCTCCCTTGTCCGTGGTCTGGCAGAGAGCCTGTACTGATAAATGTCTGCATTTTTGTATTCTGAAACATCGGGGAAAAAAACACCGGGCATTGAAAACTCAAGCAGAATTAACACATTTTATATATTTCTTTCTAAATTTGGAGAAAATAGTAGTACATACAGTTGCTTGGACAAGCAGCTAAGTTAAAACGAGAGCAGAACCTGTAAGAAGTCTTCAGCATCCTCCTCTTTCCTTCAGGCTGCTCTCTGAGCTGCATGCAATGCTGGTAAATAAACTGCTGTATTGGAGGGAGGATTTCAGGACAGGCTGACTGGGTACAGTTTTACTTTCATGAAATTAGACAGCTACCAAGCACACAGTGTTCTTTACTTTTAAGAAGACATTTTTTTTCCTGTATGGAAAGTAACCTTGTGGCTGCTGAGGACTGTATCTACTGGTGTTGCTGTTTTCTGAACTATTGGTATTTTCACCTAAAGGTTCCTTGCTGTACTTTACCTTTGCTTGCTGCATCAACTGTCCTCTTATTGAAAAGCCTTTTAAAGTAAACTAGAGGTCATGCCCGGTTCTGAGAAGTGAGTGTGTTATTCCCCCATTTGGTTACAAACTGGCTTAGAAGCCTGAAAAAGTTTTATCAATTCTTGCCAGGGGGAGGGGGTTTGGAAGAACCAAGCCTTTGAAATTCCAGCCTGTACCCTGAGAGAGATAACCAGGGGACTTTCATTTACATGCTAATCCTGCACAGCAGCTGTTTGCAGTTCCTGCATCCAGCCCTTTCCAATCTGTAGCTCTTATCTTTTGTTGGCAGTAAGGGACAGGAGAGGGAGAGGGTGGCCCTGCGTGGAATGAGGGCTCCATTTTTGCTCTTCATTGCCTGAATTGTTATGGTGTATTTAGGTATTTCAGTGACTGTCTGAGGTAGCGGGATCTTGGGAATCGTGCTTGTCTTAAAATAACTCAGGCTTTTAAAAACTTTTTTTTTCCTGTGATTAGAAGGAGACTTTATAATAGACATTACTCCAGTGTGTCTGCTCTGTAGGATTTGCAGAAAACTGGATGTTAAGGAGAAGCAGAAATATAAAACTGGTGGATTGGATCGCTTTGAGAGCCCCTGCCTGGGGTTGCTCTGCACAGGGAGCCTCCGAGTCCTGCAGCGGTGGAGGCGATGCTGTGCACTGAGTGAATGATTCATCCCTCTACCATTTACATGCCGCTGGTCTGTTCAAAACTGCAGAATATCCAAAGGCATAATATCATGTATCCTTGTGAATAACATCCCACCTTGTTAGGGAGAGGAAGGGCAGATGTCGGATGTTCTAGGTTTCTGTTTCTCTCCAGAGAGCCACCGTGCAGGAAGACCTGGAAAGGCTGGAAGAGTGGGCTAACAAGAACCGTATAAAGTTCAACAATGATGAATGTAAGGTCTTGCACCTGGGAAAATGTAATCCAGGAGTGCAGCACAGGCTGGGATCTACCTGGCTGGCAAGAAGCTCTGTGGAAAGCTCAACACAAGCAAACAGTGTGCTGCTGCAGCCAAGAAGGCCAACAGGATGCTGGGTTGCATCAAAAAGGGCATCGCCAGCAGAGATAAAGAAGTCATGATCCCACTCTACTCAGCGCTTGTCAGGCCACACCTGGAGTACTGTGTACAGTTCTGGTCCCCGCTATGCAAAAAAGATGTGGACAGGCTGGAAGGGGTCCAGAGAAGGGCCACAAAGACAATCAAAGGACAGGGAAGCCTGCCTTATGAGGAGAGGCTAAGGGAACGGGATTTGTTCAGCCTTGAGAAAAGGAGGCTATGGGAGACCTTAGCACCATGTTCCAGTTTTTAAAGGGTGGCTACAAAGAAGATGGAGACTCCCTTTTTTCAAGGAATCACATGGAAGAATGAGGGTAATAGGTACAAGTTACTCCTGGGGAGATTCTGACTGTACATGAGGAAAATTTTTCACAGTGAGGACAGTCACCCATTGGAATAATCTCCCCAGAGAAGTGGTGGATTCCCCGACATTGGACACTTTTAAGATTCGGCTGTACAGGGTGCTGGGTCATCTTGTCTAGACCGTGCTTTGACTAGGAAAGGTTGGACCAGATGATACTTGAGGTCCCTTCCAACCTGGTATTCTATGATTCTATGATTATTACATGGAGGACGTAAATATTTAAGTGATTAGGTACAGTTTGGTTTACCTCTGCTGGTATGTCAGTTGGGTCACCTGCCTTGAGTTTGAGTATTACAGAGAGTAATGTTCATTGTTTCCATGATAATGACAACACTGTGATTATCTGACTATTTTCCCTATGCACTTGGATGATAAAGGTCCAGGTCTCAGCAGCAACTCCGAGAGGGAGAAGGGAGAACGGGAGAACTTTTAAGCTTAGGCAAAAGATGGAGCACTCCAGATGCTGGCATATTACCCTTCCTATGTTCTTGCTGAAATCATCCTTAACTGGACTTACTGTGGAAGGAGGTTGGCATTCCGCATACAGCACACTTGCCCAAGCAGTGGCCCCACTGTATGCCTGGGATTAGGTGCTGCATATAAATTATTGCAGCCTGCCATTCAATCTGATGTCCTAAGTGCTGTATCATCCTTTTACCTTTGGCAAAGTCAAATACTGTCAAATACTGTGGGTGAACGGGCAAGCAGACTGCTGCAAGGTCAGCGCTACAGATTCATCTGACTTCGTGATAATGTGTAACTTTGACATCTTTATGGATGCTAAGTTTTATTTATTGATCCTCTTCGCAGAGTCCCAGTTGTGAAGCTGTCTGTGCTGTACTGGGGACAAGTGGGACAACTTGTTAAATGCAGATACTTTCTTGGTAAGTAGCATACTGAGCTTCTCTTGTGGATACCAAGGGAAAACTAAAAGCCTCCCGGCTGAAGGAGGGTTACAAGGAGTCATATTTGAACCTAAAAGAGTTTGGAAAGTGAGGAGCCTGGCTCTGTGACAGCAGAAATTACTCACCGTGTTCAGTTGGGCAAAGCTGCACTAAGCTATTTTGAAAAGTATGACTGACTTTTAATCTGGTGACTGCAATAACAGAAAGTGTTATAGAAAGCAATTCCTTGCAGTATAGTACTGAACTTCAAGGAGATTTTTTCAAAGGTCTTACGGATGAAAATCATTTAAATGGTAGCAGGAACCTATTTGCCTGTTATAGCTAAAGATGTTGCATAACAGCAAAGCTCTTTCTCTTATGCTTGTCTTCATCGTATGAAGATGTATTCCATAGAGGCAGGCAAAACTCACATTTATCCCTTTGTAATTCTTTCTTATTGATTATTTTAATACTTTAAGTCTTATTTATCTAAATAAAAGTGCAATTTTATTGCTATTGATGCTTTTTTCCCTGTATTTTATATTGTATAATGGTGAATTGCAGGCGTTTTCTTACTATTGTTTTGTTTCCTTCAGTGGTTAGAAATGAACTTACCTTGGCAGGAAACAGTCAGCAAGGCTGGCAAAGAGACTGTTTAGCCCTCTCATGCAAGGTGAGTTAGCTCTGTGGTACGACACCCTCGATGTTCAGGTGAAACAACACCTGAACTTGTCTTCGGGAGCTTCCAGTTCCAGGGGTATGGAAAGGAATTGATTGTTTTAGGACTCTTAAAACAATGCACAGTATTTATAGTATCGAATTGAAATGAAGTGTTTAAAAGCATATTGACTATATGTCCACTGAAATTGAGCACAACTAGGAACTTGTATTTCTAAGATGAATTAAATTAACATTTCACTTACTGTAAAAACAGTCTTGAAAAAGAGAAGATATGTAAAGGTTCTGCTATGTGACGGTGCTGCTTTAACTCGTGGTGGACAGTGTAACAGTAGATTGGAGCTCCCTAACCTCTGCCTGCAGCTCAGCACAGCAGCTTGTCACGTGGGGAACTGCATCTGCCGAGGTTTTGGCCTGAGCCTTGACCCATCTACGCAGTGGTTTCTGAAACACAACTGGCAACAGATTAGAGCTTGGACACTGAAAGAAACAGGCTCCTATTAGACAATTTTGCCTTGTGCCATTACTGAATGAAACATCGTGTTGGGAATAAAATGAACTTTTTTTTTTCCCCTTTGAGGGCATGAGTGTTGTGAGGAAAGCTAGAGATGTTAAAATCCCTGTTAGAGCTTAACGCTCTGGAGATGAGTTAGGTAGAGAGGATTTAAATGGCACTTTACCATGTATGTGCAAGCAGTGGTTGTCAGAAAAACAGGAAAGCAGTCAGAAGATTGAGGGCAACTTTGCTTGCCATCATTTATGTGCCAGCAATTATTAACTCAAGTAGAGCAGGCAAACTATAAAACTTACTGCAGTGACTTGGAAAGTACCGTGCTCTATAAATAATGAAATGCAACAGTCAAGAACTTAAACTAGGGTCGATAACTTTGCTTTTAAGCTCAACTAGTAATCAATTTGGAACAATTTAGTTGTCTTGCATGCCTTGCTATCTAGAAGTTTTATAGCCTCTCCCTTCTGTGTAGGACAGTCAGACAAACATTTGATTTAGCCCAAATGAAAAGGCAGAGGTAAGAACATGGGAACAGAGGTAAATCCTGCAGACGAAGATGCTGACCCATGGAATTTTTCCCTACCTGCCTTAGGAGATGTTTGTCCTTCTACTTACATTCTCTCCTTCTTTCTGCTAGACATGAGCTCTTCTGCTAGTGTCCCCTAACAGAAGAGGAAAGGAAATTTCCAGTTGTAGGATGGAAACATCTTAAAACAATGATAAAATACTAACTAAAGCTGGCTACCATTTAACAGACCTCCTTTAAAAAGTGCAAAAAAGGATAACATATTAAAGAATATGGCTCCAAAGTAGATTAAAAAATCCAAACCTGAACAGTCGTTAGGTGAAGTGTCAGAAATGAAACTCTGATAAAATACGCTGTTATATCAACTTCGGCGTAGAGCATCTGCGTGGTTGGGGAATCTGAGGTTTAAATCTACAATATTTACAGTTCCGGCTAATAGCTAATTTACATAGCTAATTGTCACTGGTAGTGTAGTGAGAAGGAATTAGACAGAATACCTGTGTACCTCCTGTGCAGTACCTTCACTGGATTAAGACTGTGCTGGCAGGTATCAGCAATGGTGGGTTATAGATGCTATTAGTGATTCTTTGCCATGTTAGATACTTCGAGCTACCTATTTGTCCAGAAGAGCAAGTGGAAATTATTTTTATTAATGTTTTATTAATGGTAAATATTGAAATTGGATACACACAATATATTACTATTAGAAAATATTGAATTATTCAGATGTCTGAATTGCTTTCAGGCATTTCCTTGGCCTCTGGTCTCTAAGCATGTTCTGTAAGCGTTTTAAGTTTCATCAGTGCCTGCAGTTGATAGACATAGGTATAAAGCTCATGAGTTTTTTATAAACCTCCATGGGCATAAATGTGCTTTCTCGGGAAGTGAAGGGAACCCTTCCTCTTATTCATTTAATAAAAAGCTATTACAATAAAAATCTCACCAATAGCTTAGCTCTCTTCTGTGTTGGGTAAAACTACAAATGCTAGCAATAGGGTTTATGTTACAGGCATGCTACCTGCACTGCCTACTCTTAAAATACACCGGCACATGTTGCCGTGTGTCATTATGCACAAAAGAAACTCACTGAAATTTATTAAAGTGATTTACAATCACTTCTCTAAAATGCTGAAATGTTCTGATACAGAGCTAAAGGTATGAAAAACGTTTGTACGTACTTCAGGTTTCAGAAGCCCTTTTAAGTCTTTCTGCCAGGAACACCAGCCACCACTTCTGAGTGCTGGCACTCCAGTCCTGCAAACTGTTTTCTGAACAGGTAGCGATGTTTTTATGAACTAGCAGAAAGAGGAGAGAAGCTTGTCACCGTGAACCTGGTTCTCCTAAGTCAGCCGCTAGACTGGGGAAGTCCCATCGTACCTGTGAAGCACCATTTGCCTGCAAACAGGATTGATTTCCTCTGCAAATATTTGCCTGTGATCAGGTTACTGGATCGGAGTCCCTATTTCCCCCGGCATATAAAGCAAATAAATAAGGCTTAACATCTTTGCCATGATTATGTTTTCAAAGGCTATTTACAAAAAAATCTTTAACTTTGGCTGACCTTAGTACAACGTCATCGGGTGAAGCTGTAGGGAACAGTTGGTTTCTGTGCAGCACAGTCTTTATTTTGGCTGGCAGTCTATTAACTCTTTTAAGCGGGTAAGCTCATGCCAGCAAAGTTAGGCGTATCATAAGATTCTGCTTTGCCTGTATAGAGGAAGTAGCCTGAGAAACAGCTTTGTAGGCTAGTAAACAAAAAAAACATGTACCAGAATTTGCGGCTGACCAGTTCTGATTCTTGACGAGTTTGACAAAACCACCCTGTCAGGTAGTTCGTTCCTAGAGTTGTCCTGCTTTAGAAAGGATGGTGCTCTAGCTCTGTCAGCACTGCCTTGAACACAGCCATCCACTGCTGCTTTCCCTAACCTCTCAAGGGAAAAAACGCAAAGCAGCTTTTGTTTCTTGTGAATACCTTCTAGTGACTGCATGCTCAATCCTCCTTGAGCAACAACAGAATGACACTGAGAATTAGTGTCACTCCTGTCCAAAGGGTGTACAACAGCTGCGACACAAGGTTCTTAGGTGGTGGTTGTGTGGTGCTTCTGCGGGGTGGTTTTGGGGTTTGTTTTTATTTTCTTCAGCAGCAGCAGTCACTGGAGTTAAACAGTACTTGTTTAGATTCAGGAAAATAGCACTGCATTGTCTGTTTGGAAGAAACAGATTTTTTTTTTTCTCCCTAAGATCTTTACATTCCTCAATGGCTTACATCACGTACTGAGAATTGCATTCAAGGCAGCTTGAATTCAGGTCAAGCTTTGCCTTCTTGTAGTAGATGGATGTTACTGATAAAAACATTTTACGCACGCTGTGCAGAGATTTATTGAAGTTGCTTCTACATGCATCTGTTGTGAATGTAGCTTTCCTTTGAGCTCACTGAGAATGGCAAACTATTTATTGCATTTATATGGAACACTATTTTGACAGATCTCTTCAGAAGTAAAGAAGCACAAAAGGAGACGTTCTGTTCCTTGAAAATAACTGGAACCACTGGCAAGAAGCGGCAACACTGTGCATCAAACAAGATAAACTGGAAATGGTTTCCAAAACACGCTGTTGAACTGAATTTTGCAGCTGCATTTTCAAATGTACCATGGGATGCATCAAATCCAAGGATGCCTTTCCAGGTTCAAATGCTATCCAGGATGAAAGGATCAGGGAAGGTAATGAAGGATGCACTGGGGAGAAATCATCACTGATAGCAGTGAAGGTGGATGAGAAAGGTCCATCAAGCACTATAGTGCTAGACTATGCACACCGTCTTTCGCGTGAGATTCTTGATCAGGCGGTGAAACAGTGGGCAGTGACTGAAAGCAAATACAGTGACATCCCTTATATTGAAAGTGATGTGCCCTGAGCCCCGACTGGCAAGGACTGTCTTCGCAGTGAGTGTCCTCACTGTTAAGCAGTTTGTATCTGATACTAGTGCAAATAAAGTAAAATCAGCTGTGACTTGAGCACAATGCCACTATATGAATGTGTTTGCAATGGGAGGCTGAAAAAAATTGCCTTTTAATCTATATTGCTAAGAAACTAATTGGATTACAGTAGAATCTATTAATCAAGTATCATTTGTTATCAGCCACGTGTTGAGTATATTCTGTCTTTGTGTCTGTTGAATGTGATCAGAAAACAGTGTAAAAAAAAAAAGAGGATGAGAAGAATGTGGCTGCCCTGCAACTGTACACGCACTGCCAGAGAGGCCCCAGAGATGCCCAAGAACAAAGCATGGATTATTTTTATGCACTGTGTAAAAAACCAGTGGCCTGTTTGTAGAAGAACTCTCTATGCTTGGTAAATTTGTCTGCATTTTGCTAAAGTGAAACCAAGGTCCACATGTAGCAAAGATAACTGCTGTCATAAATTTTACTTTGATTCTTTGACCTGACTAAACCTGTAAACCACAAAATAATGAAGGTGATGAGAAGCGTTTTATAAAACCAAGCAGTATTCAGGGAACCATATGGCTTATGATACTATTCAACTTCCATTCTTAAGTGAACCAGTGAGAAACGTTACAATATTGATAAACAGTGCATTATGATTAACAGACGCTCTGGCTTCTGTAAGTGCTTGAAGGCTATTCTCTAAAATCTTGCAGTAAGGTAGTCTGATTACGTCTGATCACTGTGTTCAGACCAAAGCCGTTCATGATTTTGGTTGGGTATTTTTTGTGTGTGTGTATTAGGGTGCTGGTTTTGTTTTGTTTTCTTACTGTAGCCCAGATCCATGTGCAAAAACTACTGATGCTAACTAGTGAAATGAACCTTCAAAGGTGTAACAATGTTTTAGGATTATTTGTTTCATGGGAACTATGGCTGCATTACACTAAAATTTCACTCTAAAGTAACACCCTTGGGACAGTATGCCTTCCTTCAGCCTCTGTAGGCTCATCGCTTGCCTGATGGTAAAACTGTGTATTGCAATGCAGATATGAGCTACAGAAACCTAAAGCCTGAGCCGTGCACTGAATTGGTGAATAAGCCTTAGGTCCAAAGCTAAAGGGCTATATTCTTTACCGATTTTATCTAGCTTGCACCCACACACTGCACCCTGCTTCTCTAGGACCTGCAGCCTGACCTACTGTACTCATAACTAGCATTTGAGATACCAAGAAAGGGATGAATTAATCATAGTCATCTTAAAGCTACAATTTTGCTGACATTTTATACAAAGTGAACGGCTTGTAGGAGCTTGAGATTTTAGCACCCATTTGTTCCTTTTTCTGTTATGGCCAGTTTAAAAGATGTAGGGGTTTTTTCCTAAATCAAAGTGCTTTCCATTTTATGTTTTCATTTTATAGAAAAATGCTTTCCATACTGGCAAAAACTGTTACTATTTTTGAAAGGTATATGTAGTGCTAGTAACTGATACAAAGCGTGCTCTTCAAGCCATGGTAAGCAAGGAGAAAGAGGATTATGCAAATCACTATTTTTAGCTTATTCTCAGACATAAGATAGTCTATGAATTGAGCTGTTTCGCAAACTTTGTGACACAAACCTAGTTATTTGAAATTCAGCTGTGTGAGGAAGTGGTTGCATCAAGAGTAACTGGTGAAAAATACTTGTAACACAGCACAAAACTGCCATTAATTCACACTGACCAGACCCTGTTACTAAGACTGTTCTCAGGCTTTTGCTGAAAAAGGGAGAAAAAAAATCTGCTTATGTGGTAATGTCTTCTTTTTTGATGTCATGTAGCCTTCTTTGAAGCCATATGTGAAGTGGGACTAAGGTATTATGGCCCATTTAAATTCTGCTATCTGATGTTCCTTGAAACTCTAAATCATGTAAAACATTAAATCTTAACCCTACATTTGCTCTATCTAAAAAATCTCCATGCCATATACTAGGGTGAATTAAAAAGCAAAACCAAAACAGCCATCAGCTCAGTACCTTGGCTATTGCTTAACCACAGTATTAAAAAAATATTCCTATTCTTATTATAGCTAA
Source organism: Phalacrocorax carbo (assembly GCF_963921805.1). Lineage (NCBI taxonomy): Eukaryota > Metazoa > Chordata > Aves > Suliformes > Phalacrocoracidae > Phalacrocorax > Phalacrocorax carbo. The sequence continues at coordinate 35,569,526 of NC_087517.1, read as the reverse complement.
AGCTTTATTACAAAAAAAGACAGCCTCTCTGTAACGTTAGTCTTAGCTCAATAATGTTAACCCTGCCACAGACCATAATTAAAAAGAGGGGGGAAAAAACCAAGCCCAAACTCCACAGACATTATTTGCCAGATAGGTGAAGAGCAGAAATAAAACGGCACTCACTTGAAGAGTGCATTCAGTTATATCTGTCTTGACTCTTGTACAAATACCTTGCTGGCTGCCATGGGGAGTCAGGTGCTGCAATGCTCACTGTTGCAATGTCTCAAATCCTTTCTTTGGATGTAGCCTTAGCATCTGGCACTCTTCTGGAGTCAGAATACCAGGGTGCCCTTCTGAAAGCAGTTTCTCCATTGGCAAGCTACCACTGCACAGTCCAACAGCAGGCAGAATTATAGAATAATATAAAATAGCCTGAAGTTAAGTTATAGCATCTGTACTGATAAACACTGAGAATTTCCCCAAAGGAGAAAGTTACCTAGGTATAATTAAACATGCATCACAGTGAGCTTCATTTGGAGTACCTTCTGCATGGGACAACAGCAGTGCTTGCTCAGAGAGGCACCCATAACGCGGTAGCAACTGAATCACCTGCTGCTTGTGCCCGAACAGTCACTCACCTGCAGCCGCAAAGCTTCTTGTCCCTCATTAATGCTTGAAGATTACAGCAGCTTCAATATGGCCTGAAGTGTAATTCCAGCTGGTTTATGATGCTTTCTGTGACATTGGCACTTCAGGGAAAGCATGCAGCAAATGGAAAGCAAACAAGCTTGCAAACACCAGGGAGACAGCTTCACACCAGGAAAATAATCTCTTTTACAAGACGCTGTCCTTAATAAATAATGCACTTACCCTTAATAATAAAAAAATAAAATCTGCTCAATACTATAATCTAGTGAGAGATCAAAGGAGATCTCATTCCAGAGTTCTGCTGTATTTTCAGTAGGCACAGCACTACATAATAATAATAAAAATAAAGACTTTACCTAAATAAAACTACATGTTTACTTAATCATTAGATTACTCTAAAGTGTGCTATAGTCTTATAAAGCTACTTATAGTGGCTTTCCAGCTAAGTTGCTAGTGATTCTTTAACTTGATTTTATGTAATAAAGGCACTCCAGTATGGGGCTGGCATACTCTGCAAAACCATTTACTTCTATTTAGGAGTTAAAAATACAGTTCCTTTATATTTTCTCCAGGAAACAAGTATAGCCTGAGTGGGTACTATGTGACTGACTTGATATTCTAATAATGGTTCAAAACACATTAACTGCAGCACAACTTTGTAAAACTGACATTTCTCTAGTAAGACACATCAGTATTCCCAAATAAAATGCACTACAATATATTTTTACAATATTTTTGTGGAAAATACTTTCTTGTGGACCAAATAAAATTGAACTTACCATCTGCTTGTAAGACTTTTATTTGATAATAATGTATAGATGGGACAGGGTCTTGTTACCATGAGTTTGGGATAACTCCCATTCACATAAATTTTGGAAGCAACTGAACGTGCAAGTCAAAGTTTATTCATTCAGAAGAATAGTCTTCCTAAAATGTTTTAAGTCCTTTTTGATCAAGAAGGCATGATCCCTACTCCCTGGGGATTACTGTGGTTTTCGTTAAATATAGTCGCTGAAGACTGCTCCTTTTGTACAAAAATAATGGCATGAACCAATTTTTAACAAATAACAATAGCTATTGTTTAAGAATCTAAACTATTTAAAAATTGTAAAAAATAAGGGGGAGGCTTAGATTTCTTACAGAACCAGCATGAGGTAGAAATTCAAGTCATATTTTCAGCAGTTACCCTACCCTAGAGCTATTACTGAAATCTGTCAATTACTTTTCAAAATAAACTTGGGGACTGTCTCATAACAAATATGTGCATGGTAACATTAACGGGCAGCTGAAATTTTAACAATTTTTCTATAAGATTCTAGTGACAAAGCAAAGTGCCATTTTTTCTTTATTTTGCTCTCCATTTTGCTCACCTTTAATTCTTTGAAAGTCACTGTAGTAGTTCACCTTGATGCCTGAATTTCCTGGACTTTGTTCCCAGGCAGCAGCTTCTAGGAAGGAAGGAGCCTTAAGCCAGTGGAGACCATTACTGTTGGTAATAAAAAGTGCCCAATGTTGACACTCTCTAACAGTTCCCTGTAGCTCTGACTTTTTGCTTCCCCAGTGCTGATTACTGACTGTGTTATTTGAACAAAGGTTTTCTTGTTTCAGCCTTAGTGGTTCATCTTCAGAGAAGCCAAAATGTGTATTTGTGACCTGCCTATAACTGTAGAAACAAGTAGGAAGAGATACTGATTTGATTAACCTTAAAAAAGTGTGCAGTCTTAATGCTGAGGAAAGATTAGTAGCTATGTGTTGCATACACAATAGAAAAACTAATTTTACCCCCAAAAAAAGATTGTTTTTATCAAGGGGCGCTGGCTATATCATGTAGCTTCAGGTATTACTAGTATCAGAACCCAGCATCCTTTAATGCACATACAATGAAGGGTTTTGATGTATATTTAAATTTTGAGCCCAACAAATATATTTGTTAGGATATGTTGGGTTAAAAAACTATACGATCCATCTAGCAGCAGGTATTTCCTGTTTTCCCTTAATTGCTATCTTCAGTACATATTGCTGTGTTCCCCCTGCTTCTCACAATTTTTCCACCAGCAGACAGGAAGTTCACGGGCACAAGCAAACAGGGACCCAGACTCACTGGTATAGGTAAACTCCAGCCAGTTGTAGTACTGGGGCCAGGCTGACCTCTAGCACTAAAATCATTAATCACTGACAGCAGCAGGCAATGTGCTGCTTGGTGTTCAGAGGAAGGTCTGGGACAGTTATTTCTTCACCACTGTAAGACAAGGAAAAACTAGCAATTTCTGAAATAATGAAAAACTAATCATGCAGTTTAATCAATGGAATTTAAAAAAAAAGGTTTTACAAGCAAACCAAAGTGTGCTCTAGGCTCTGGCAATATTGTGACATTTGAACCAATGTCTACGTCACCTAGCAAGACTGGATACCGACCAAATGTTAAAAATTTAGAACAATTTCTTCCTCTCAGACTACTAATGTGTCAGTCTGACCATTTATTTAAAGACTACTTAACACCATGGATTTACCATGTCTTGCATTTTCCTTTTTAGCACTGACTGTTTTAAAGCTTGAAGTATATTTTGTTTTCATTGTATAGAGAAGAATGTGAGGCACAATCCCAATTTAACAGACCAGTGACAGAGCCAAGAGCACAAAGGTCTCCTGACTGCTTGCTTATTAGGTAGTTCCTTGACTATGCTGTCTCCCCCAAAGGTTCCTCCTAGACTAAGAGTTGATGGAAAAAATTAAATGTTAATCATTGTGTAAAGTAGTGAAAATAACAATTTGCCTTGAAGTAATTTTTCCCCTTATTAACCAGAGATATGATTATTTTGTCATTATGGCAGCCTAACAAAAGAGAATGTTCCTGAATGCAAAAAATTACACTTACGAATCTCTGGCTAGCTACGAGAGTCTTGCCAAACTTTATCACACTACTATTAATTTTGATATCATAAGAATTAAGCAGATGTATAAGACGTCAACAGCCTTGATCTTTACAACTTGAGATCGTTGTTTCCCAATGGCTTAAAACAATCATCCACAAATTCATCGCTGACTTCTTCTAGAGAAGCTGGCTTCCATCTGGGGGATTGGTCTTTGTCAACCAGCACTGTCAGGTGTAGTATAAAAACACAAAAGTTAACTTGTAAACTTTCTCTAATTTAGATGACTTCAGATTGCATCAAGACAGACAACTACAGTGAATATGTGGGGGAGAAAAATCAATATGCTCTGGAAAAGACAAGAGTTTTTTAACATATATATTTCTACTCTAATAAAAATTCTTGAGTTGTGACCTGTCTAGAGATGTATCTGGGAGCTGCCTGATGGTACAAGGAACAGTGGCTCACTTCAGAAGTAGCCCAAGCTTTGCAGGACTAGACCTGAAACTAGTGCTTTCTGTCAGACCTACTGCTCTTGCCTGTCTTCTGCTTTTTCATGTGAAACTGGGAACAGTATGCATAATGCTCCTTTTGGACAAGGGCTTTCACAGCGCTGTGCAAAATCTCACTCTGTAGAGTATAGGACATGACTCAAAGTAGGTGTTAAATGCCTAAAGCTAATTTAAACACATCATATAAACTAATGAAATAACTAATGAGGAAAGAATAAACCAGAGTATCTTTGTGGGAAAAAAAACAGTAATATTGAATTGTAACTACTGACAAATACTGTGGACCTATGTAGATTTAACTGTGAACATTTGTATAATCTTAGTATGTATACTTTACACTGTATCCTGGGAAATTAATCACTGAAGATAAAATCATCAGTGAATGTATCACATGTAAAAAGTGTAACAAAATATCAATTCTCAAAAAGCATTCATTGTATCACAGGAATGTTGAAGGCATGTCAGCAAGAACAGCTGCACTAGCAAACAGTAATAAGACGAGAGTTTATTTGTGTGCAAAGATGACCAATATGAATAGAATTCCACAGCACCCTTCTGAGCACCTTTCCAGCCCCAAGAAAACCAGTAAAGGTGCTATTCAATATATGAAATTTTTAAAATTTAAAAAGAACAGCCATAGTAACTGTGGTTCTCTAGGATGCACTACTACCCAACATCCCTCCTCAACACACATTCCTGTCAGATGTGTGGTATCAGCACCTGATCTGGAGATGCACCTGTGTCCTGGGAGACCTCCTGACCAACACAGCCCACAGTATATAAGGGAGGATGGGGAGAAAGCACCTCCCAAGTTCCTCTTCTGAGAATGTAATTTTTTCTTTGTTTTTTCTGTTTGTTTCTTTGTTTGGGAGTTTTTTCTGCCAAAGACTTCCGAGTAGGATGGTTCTAAAGGTGCGTGGACAGAAGACACTCAGAGGGACCAGATGTTTTGAATAGCTGATTTTAGTAAGTTGTTGTGTCTTTCTAAACAGGCTTCTTTCTTGGTGACTAGGACCACCCAGGATGAGAAATGTGCAAAAGGGGTTGAAGTTCAGTGGAAAGAATGCCCACCTAAAGATTGTGTCTTACCAAAAGATGGGCATTATGGCAGTTTGTGGTTAAAAATGTGACTTGAAAACTTCTGGTTAACTTTTCCCTCTATCACTGATGCTTGGAAAATGCCTAGAAAATAAAAACTATTCAAATGACAACTGCACTAATTAATATTTCTGTAGCTGAAGAGGTACAGGCATCACAACCCTTCAGCTTATGTCTCTAAGAGAAAGGAGAATTAGAGCCCTGCATCCATTTAGCTGCAGATCTAGGACTAAGGACTCCTTGGATACAAATAAACACTAACTTTTAAAAAGAAACCCATTATATAGATAGAAACTGTAATTCTGCAGAGAGTAGAATCTATGTGGGCAATTCTTTAAAAGGAAAGTGCTGTAAAAGAGTGATTTTACATGATCATTCAGCTGGTAACTTACTCAAAAGTTATGATCCTACAAGTTATTTTTAAACACTGTGATGTGAAGCCATTAATTGGTTTGAGTCAAAATACCTAATTGTCCCAAATTGACTATATTTATTCTATTGGAATAGTATTTATCTAATGATTTTCTTCAACTTTAAAGTTGACTATCTGGCCAAAATAATCTTAACTATTATCCATAAAAGATGACACTGATAATTCTCTATTCTGTGGCACTACTATGTCATCAAGTTAATCTTTGTTTTTGGATCTGTGGTCAGTTTTACTCTGGCAGTTTATAATGGTCTCCCCAGTGAAATCTTTAATCTTACATAAGCTAAAATACTTGTTTTCTAACAGTATCGTGAAAATATTCCTTTTCTGTGTTAACTTCTGTATATTTTGTATTTCTCCAGCTTGGGATGTTGATCACTACAAGAACAGAACAAAAATTCTGAAGACTTCTAAGGTAGGCTAAGGGTAGTTCATTAAGATAGAAGTAACTGAACACAGGCGTTGTGTTACAGGTTTGTTCTTCTGTTTTATCTTTTTTAAAAAAATAAATATCCAAACCTGCTCTGTTCAGTAGCAGTAACTTTACTGTATTTCAGTTAATGTTCTATTGCTCAGCTTCATTCAGCACAGTCAAAACACTGGTATTTCTAAGCACCTGAAATTCTGTTAGTTGCTGCTACTCGCTGACTGCAGGGGGTTTGTGTGCCCAGGGTAAGGCCCACATCTGCCAGCTGCTAGCACGGCAGGAGAGAGGGCAGAAGCCATACAGAAATAAGATCTTTGCAGGATCAGCAATATGTAGAAGGCCTTTACCATTCCATTTGAAATCTATAATCCTCCACAAATAGTTAGGGGGCTAATTCAGTAGATTTTTGTCCCCTCAGGCTGTTGAGATTATAGTCTACCTGGATGTGTTTTGAGCACTGACTCCAAAACTGGCCACTTTCCTTATGCAGTAAGAATTAAACCCAAAATTTTTGGAAATTGCCCAGAGCGATGCATTTCTTATTTTATGTATTTTTCTATAAATCAAGGTGTAAAATTGATGCCTGAAGTGTTCGAAGACCACATTTACTATTATATGGGAAAATGATGAAACATGATCTGTGTATTTTATGCTGTAAGGGTTTTGGCTTTTCTTTAGTAGCACCAATCACAAGAATCCTAAATGGGGAAGACTGTTTACCAGCAGATTTTTAGTCTGTTTGAAAGAAAACTGGCTAAAAGAAGAATGAAACTTTGACCTCAGGTCAAAGCAGGTTTAAAAAGCTTTTACACAAACTACTTCCCTAGCATTCCTATTAAAACTATGGTTTGAAGCCAATAAAAGCTGTTATTAAAATGTGATCTATGGCCATTGCTGCTGAAGAACAATCTTCAAAAACTAAAATCTGACTATTGTATCTTTACTTTGTGGTAGATGGGGTCAACAGCTGGCTCTTAAATGCTGGAAATGTAATGTTTTAATAAAGAAAAAGTTAATACTTTAACATTTTCATCATTTTCACTTTTATTCATTGTAGTTGATCCTGTGAAGTACTTAATCTTACTTCCTATTAAAAAGGATGCTCAGCACATTGTTGGATAATGATTTTTATGAGATTAGATCCAACTACAAAAAACAATCTTGAGTCAGATTCTGCACCACTCTTTAACAAGAGAAACAATTTTAAGAGGACAAATCTGAGAACAAGGTAATATGCAGTAAGCAGAAGTGCTTCAAGAACAAATTATTATTCTTAGCAATCCCCTGAATGCAGCTGAATCTCTGGTGGGTTTTTTCCTTCACCTGATATAGTTAAGCTTCTGCTACATCGTCTTATGTAAAAGAGAAGCTTCCCAGTGCTGTTCTTGCAACTTCTTTCTTTATAAGCAGTTTGTGTAATTTTCTGGCTATACTGACAAGCGATTTGCTTTTGTCCTCTACTGCATCCCCAGATGGCTTAATGACCTTGTGCATTACAAGTGAGAACTTGGTTTGGTATTCACTGACTCTCAGTCTTTGAGTTTGTTACTTCCTGAATAACTATATTTCAGCAGCTTATATGGTGATTTAGAATATATCCTAGGAATGTTCTTTAAGGTATCTTTGTGCCCATTACCAACACAATGAAAACCATGTACTTCTCAACATGTGTGGTAAATTCTTCAAAAGGGTCTGTGCTAATAAGTGCTAAAGATTAATTAAAATCAGAAACTTTTTCCATGCTGTACAAACTTGGCCTCTCTCACCCCAGGCTATCTTTAATACAGTATTACTAATAATGAACACTGAAACTAATAACCACTGTTCACTACTCAAGTGGATTTTAAACTAATTTATAAAGGCAGATACAAAAAATGCAGAGGAGGTGATAATACATACTCGAGTATGTAACTGTAAATTAAAAGCCAGGTTTCCTCAACCCCAAAGTGTTATTCATCCAAATGTCTTCTGCTGTAAGCTTCTTGGAAAAGGAAATGCCTGTGCTTTGTTTCATCTTGTGCTGAATGGTACATAAATAACTACTATGGTTTCTAACCATATGGTTTCTAACAGATGTGATATTGAGTTTGACAAACTGCATAGCAAATCAGCAGTAGAATCAAGGACAGAATCTAAGTCTGGCCCCTAGATGAACTTGCTGAGCCACTGCTCTACTTTTACCACTACCTATCTCGGCCAATGTCTTAAAATGCTGAATTGTTTAACATTAAGTTTACCTATATAGTTTTTTAATAGTAAGACACCTCTATATAGAGATATTTTGGACATGGATGAAAGCAGTCTCTGTTCTAAACATTTTCTATGCAAATAGTTGCTCTTGACTCTAGTATGGAGCTGGCATTTTATTTATATGTAAATATATTTTTGAACTGGTGAAAACTTCTTATGGTGCTGCATTACCAGGTGCTTAATTGAGGTTAGAAAACTGAGATTACACAGAGGAAACAACATGGCTGTTACACTTTGGAACAAATAATAGATTTTGGCCATACAGGAGTCCAATAAACAAAGAACTCTAGCAAGCTGGGAAGTGTTCTCTGCTGTTGCTGCATGCACTTTTCTTAAACTCCAGAGAAAGAACACAACAGTGAGTTTGCATATTATTAAGTTTGAGAAAGGTTTCTAGTTGCATGCTTACCTGCCCGAACCCCTTCATAGAAGTCATGGCCTCTCTGAAAGATAAAAATTTTCATAGTTTTCTTAAAGCCCTCTACCATTCCCATCTGACCATCATTCATGTAGTCTTGAGTTGCACATAAAGACACAGAACTGGAAAAAAGAAAGTGCTGGCCTAACAAATACGCAAAGAAAATACTGAAAATGAAAACCTATAAATTGTGAGGCTTGATGTAATCTATATAAAACTTAGTCTCTGATAGACTTGCTACCCCCCTGTGGCTGGAAAAAGACAAAAGGGCTCAGCTGCTTGCTTACCATGCATGCTTGGCTCAGTCTGTATTCCATTGTGAATACTTCTTGTAAGCTCATGGAAGCTCCTTCTCTGAGCTGTCTGAGACTCATCTTTAAGGATGTAGGTGACATTTTATTAATAGCCTGGGGAAGACATTAACAATTATCTTTATTCCCTTCAATTTAGACATGCAAGTCTGTCTTTTTTGCATTTTAAACTTTTAAATAAATGGTGGCACTCCTCTCCCTGTGCTCACTTATGTGATACCTATTCCTCCTGCTCTCTCCCACCATGCTGCCATACTAAATGAACTTACTTGTGTTAACTTTTACCAGCAAGATCTCTGGGATGTATGCTATCACTTGTGGAAAATCTAAAACTCCTAAGGTCACATCATTGATGATCAAATAACTACTGGCCAGAGTATCTAATGCAGCTTGAAAGCCATTTCCAAACAGATTCTTTTGAGAAGTGAAGACAAGTGTTACAAGCAATTATCCTCCAATTTTTAATATCATAATAGTCTATATATAAATATATAGTAGATGTTACTGATATTGTAGCTGTTATTAATATTGTACAGCATATAAGTTTTATTTGGTACAATAGTCAGGGTAGTAAGGTAATAATAGTGAGATTACCCACAACTTTAAGTAGTTGTTTTGTGTTCATCTGCAAAGACTAGACAATATGCTAAGAAGAAAATTGTGGAAGAAATAAAACATTAAAAGAAATCTAACATAAATGCATATTTGCCTATGCTTCTTGTCTGGGATTAACAGATACTGCAGTAATTCAGCCCTACATCGCTCTGCTGATAGGAAGCCTGGAGGTCTTGCTGCCTTCTTTTGACGGAGCTACAGGCTATAAATATTATGCAACAGACAGGATCTGTTTAAGGCACACAAACAAATGCTGTAAATATGGCTCTCATGACCATCCTCCAATTAACAGCATGCCAGTAAACAGTAGGGGGAGGTGGGGAGAAAGAAAAAAACCTAGTTAAGAAAACAGAACTGAGCTTTAAAGCTTTCAGGGTTGTGGGGGAAAGGGGCTAAATCTTATTGTTGCTGATCTTTTTTTTTTTCTTACTCTAAACAAGACTCTTCCCTTGTAAACCCAGCTAAAAGCTCTGTACTATTCACAGTACAATAGACATTTCCTGTTTAATAGGGACATTTTTACCACTACTGAAAAGCAGCAGATGGTAGATTTGCCTCTTTACATTATTTTCATTACAGACATTAGACTCCTTAGCCACAGACTGAAATGGCAGGTCATCAACACTAACATTTTTTCTGGCTCCCAATTATTCTTCATCTCCCTCCAGACACCAGCTGATAGAGCAGTGACCCATTTTGCCTAGTTAAGCTGGAAAACATGCAATTACTATACAAGCAGGAGGCTGTGCAATTGTACCTTAAAAGCACTAGTTCTGGCATTCTGTTATTTGCATGTTGATCACTTTGCTTGAGAGAGAAGCTGGTTTAGAAAGAACTAATGCTGGCTTAAACTATAAACATCTCCTGAGTTCTGGCAAAGCTCTATAACAATGAGCTGGCTTTCAGCAGGTGAAGAAACCAGCTATACCTCTAATCACATCACTATGCAGGTCTCGGATGGCTAGCAACTCTTAACTGGATCCTGTATTTCCTATAATGTGCTCTTGCTGGCTTTACCTTTGAACTGGACCTTTTCTCCTTTGAATTTCACATTCTGTCACCTAGATTAGAAAGCCTTTGCTCAGACCAGGTTAAACCATAAGCACAGTGCAACTAGATGGCCTCCTAGGTGAAACAGTAAGGGCAAGTTCTTTCTGGTCACAGAAAGCACTGAGATGGGGAAGATATGAAACTGTTTAACTAGTCTAGTGCATCCAGTAGCTGCCTTATCTTGGCATATCAACAAGGTTGAAGGTGGAGGAGGGAGTGCCATAAATCAAGCTCAGGAGGAACAAGGAAAGAAAATGGGTAGGTGTAATTGCAGAAAAATGAGTCACCAGTGCATCTATAAATAAATTCCCTCTACGAAGAGGAGTGGATCGGTGCTAGGGAACAAGCCTGAAAAGGAGATAGGATAGGCTGAAGCAGGGAGTACTAAAATGCAAAGAAGTCTTCATAGAAGTATTTGACATCCATTCCAGTATCTTTGAAACCATTTTGATCTCAACATAATGATCCTGAAAGCTACAAGCTGAATTTGCAACAGACCCCAATTCCAATAAGGTATTATCAGAAGGTGACTGAATTAAGTGGCACTCAGTGGAGTTCTTTACAAGAGTAACAGCTGGAACAGTGGCTGCATCTTTTATCTCCAAGGCCTCTTAAAGTTTTTGTCCTGAGCTGCTGAGGGTCCTTGAGGGAGGCTTTCTTTAAGTTAAAACAAACCAAAAACCTCCCAGAGGCCCAGTGTATCATTCCCTTGCAACAGATAAAGATATCCATCACTTCCTGAGAGACCAAAGCATTTGTTCATCTGCACCGAACAATAGTTCTGGATGAGCTTTGACAAAATACGAGTATCTAGCCAAAGCATCACAGGAAAGTTGCTTAAGGACAGATATATCACTCTTACTGGTCTGTTAACGGAGTTAGTAGGGCCTGTTGCAAAAGGACAAGGGATAATGGTTTTAAACTAAAATAAGGTAGATTTAGACTAGATATAAGGAATAAATTTCTTTATGATGAGGGTGGTGAAACACTGGCATGGGTTGCCCAGAAAGGTTGTGGATGCCCCATCCCTGGAGACGTTTAAGGTCAGGTTGGATGGGGCTCTGAGCAACCTGATCTAGTTGAAGATGTCCCTGCTCACTGCAAGGGGGTTGGACTAGATGACATTTAAAGGTCCCTTCCAACCTAAACCATTCTATGATCCAATGCTTTTCAGGTTTTGACCCCAGATGCTTACTTCATCCAATTAGAAGTGGTACTTCTGTCACTGAGATTAAAGCTTTTTGACTGTGTAAATCCTGAAAACAAAGTAATGCTATAAAGTAAAAGGTTTAAAAAATATTTTAGGGTGAGTTCAAAAAGTGTTAGTACTCTAGCTTTCTACCTATTTGTAACTGGGTTCAAAATGTGATTTAAATCATGAAGCCATTCTCAAGTAGAATTTTAACAACTTTACATTCTTTTTATTCACGCAAACCACTTCAGTATCAGCTACATGCAAGGCTACCAAGCAGGCACGTTTTGAAGGTAAAAAGCAGAAGTACTGTAGATTGAACGGAACAGGATACCACAGCATACTTAGATCACAGCAGAACTAGCAGTTCCATTTTATTAACACTAAAAGGTATCTGTACATCCAGGGTGTGGATGTACCAAGGTGTACCTCCAAACTGGGGTATTTGTGTTAGACTTTCAGTTAGGGCTTATTCCATAAGCCTACTAAAACATATAATAAATATACAGGGAAACAAAGAAAAATATGTGTACGCATTGCTGTTATCAAATCCTTTGCAGTCTCTATATTTATCATTTTAATGTGCTGCTGTTCTGGTACCTGGACACTAGAGTGAAACTTTGGTTTCACAGAGTGACAGGAAGCTACCATCTATGGGCATATCCTTAGGTACTTCCTACTGCTGAGGAAAACGACTTGTTTTACACAGGTCAGCAAACTCCCATCAAGGGTAACATCTAATTTCAGACTGTCATGGTTTTGCTATGTGTTCTCTGCTCCTCCGAGCAATGTGATAGCAGACCAGTGCTCTGTCTGTAGGTGGTGTAAAATGCTCAACTGCCAGGGTGCAAGCTACCATTCTTCCTCCAGCTACAATTAAGTTTAATTACAATTCTGCTTCCCTAGTAAAACAAAACCTCCAGTTTAACTGGCAAGCATTTCCTGGAGAAAGCCAGATTTATACATTAATCCCTTTTTAACACACACCCTGCACCCCCCCGACAGCATTTTCCTTCTTTGGTTTTGTGGATTTTTCACAGAAGAAATTAAGATTCTAATCCTACAATCTTACTTAATCCCACTGTTTAGCACAGAATATGTGCTATTAGAAACTTGTCTGAAACTTACATACTTGTTCACACTAAGCCTTGCACCTGCTAGAAAATGTGGGATGGCTTCCTCCCCCTCCCCCCCCCCCCCCAAATTTCTGTATGGACAGAAGCAATTAATATTAACAGTCCCATATCTCAAACAGAACAGACAATTGTTCAGGAACTTCTGTCAATTCCAAGGACAGACATTCACTTATGAATCATGAAAGGAAAAAGCTACTAGAAAGTCCCATTAAAGACATGAAATAAGAAAGCTAAAGAAGCAGTAGAAGAGCTGTTTTTAAAAAAAGTTATACAAACCATAACTTTGAAGTAGACGACACAGTTTAAAGTTCTAAATTAAAAATACAAAACAAGTGTACCTCCCTAAACAACAAAGAACAAAAACTTTGAATTTTATTTTTTTTATAGGGGAGATCTAAGTTATAAAGCTGCATATAGAGGAAACAAATTGAGCAGGTTTCGGTAACTAGAGCAAACATAGCAGAACAAACTGTTAGTGAACATACTTCAGTAACAAAGTGTTTCCAGACTCCTTGCATCTTTTGTAGTAGAAACTCTATTTTGAACAAATCACCCTTTAAAGGCTATATGCTATTTCAAAAAGTCCACTAGGTCTGATTATGTTCTACAGTGCCATAAAATTGCACACAATTAACTTAGGAAAAGTAATATGCAAGTAATTGTCGATTGTTTTCAACCTCCACTGAAACTAATCAATATAATATCTCTGCAGAATTATATTAAACTTTATACAATCTACAAATAAACTACTGCCTTGTAACTCGGTACTATAAAGAAGAGCCACCAAAAGTGACTGCTATTAACATCCTATCAAACTGTCTCAACAGACCTTAATAGAAGTATTTTCCCTGCCATCTGTAACAAAGGGAAAAAGTGAAAGGGAGTTTGGTTTTTTTACTAGATGACAATTTCAAGCAACATATGATAGTATTAGCATTGTGTGGTACTGAGTAGAGCTACTGACAATCCCACAGGACTATATGTGAGAGCTTGAGGATCTCAGTCCATTGTCCTACTGGTGTTACATAATATTAGTTATGTTAAGAAGGTGACTACAGTTTGCCCCATGATAAGAAAGTACAGAACCAGACTTAATATCTCCAACAAAAATAACATAGAAGACATTACCTCTAGCTGCTTAATGGCAAAAGGAGAACCATCTTGCTTTAAATTTTTAATTATTTCTTCCATACTATTTGCTGAAAAAAGACTAAAAGAAAAAAGATAAGTTAATAAATGAATGAACTCCTTCAGCCTTCTTCCTTACAAAGTGCCAGTAACACAGAAATTAGAAACGTACACAAAGTAGAAAAAGCGTAACCAGCTGATTTGGCTTTTCTTAGCAATGTGTTCCCCACTGTTCAGTTTTAAGTAACTCAGTTGACAGGCATCTCCTCTTCCTTTACAAATCTCTAGCATTTCAATAAACCTCACTTATAAACTCTATTTATACAGAAGCTTTAATTACTACCATCAGTCTTAGCCGTATTTTTATAATACATCAAATCTTTAGCTCTCAGCTTCATTCTACTGGTTTGGAGTCAACAAGTTTCACCTCTAAACTTAGTTACTGACATCCTTCTTCAAGAGTTTTAGCTGCTTCTTACCACTCCCACTTATTTCTCCTTCCCTTTCTGCTATGCAGAAGGTCCAAACAATCATGGAAATGGCCTTATACCAATGAGTATAAATGCACTACATAACATTTCCTGTCCAACTGAATAATTACTCCCACAAATCCCCGTTCAATTTCTATAGAAAATGTTGATTTGAATGTGCCATAGGGTAGTTGTTTAATATAATGGTGTATGAATCAGGCAAATATGGTCAAGTATTTAATATACTGACAAGTGAGATATTTAATGAGCTTCAGATGAAGCTCCCTAAAGACAAAAAGTTTAACTTTTAAGTTAAAAAGACAAAAAAGACTAACCTGAGACAAAACAAACTTTAAGACAAAAAAGACTAACTCTAAATTCATTTTTGTCACCTTATCTGTGGAATACTGATACTGGACTTATGTTCTCTATCCAAAAGAAGAAAAAAGTAGAAAGATTGATGAATACCTGTTGATCTTCTCCATATGTTCATGAAGTACAAACTCCTTTTCTTGATCAACTTTGCTCTATTTAAAAAGCAAATACATATTTTAATTGGTTATTTTAGACTGAAAAGCTTATCAGTACTGAAAAATTTCACTTGTGTTACAGAAATATAATAATTCATAAATGAACATTTAATATTCATAGGACACCGACTTTTTGATTAATTACAATTTTGCTGTGTGTATAAATGAATTTGTCACTTTATCTTGTGAATATAAAGATGTCACCTCATAATGCAGTGCTTGCTCTGAGCTACTATGTATGCATATTCGACTGGGCAGTTACCTTGTACACAAGTAATCATGATTATTCTATCAATAGATTTCTATCAGATATACTAACAAAGCCAGTGTAGATACATCTACTCAAAAAACTGAGAATTTAAAAAAGTTTTATTTTCTTAAATATATAGGCATGTATATTTTTATTAAGAAATAAAAAAGACAAAATAAAAAAGCATTTATCTTTTCTCTGTCACCTTACAAAATTTAATTTAGACAACTAATGAGTGTGAAAGATCTGTTGGCCTTATGTGGAAAGGCTGTCAAAGTGTTGTTTCAGATCTTCTGGCATTAGGGGGTTTAGGACATAAGCAGATGTTTCACTAACAGCAGCTGAAGCTGAGAAAGGTTCCCTGTCATTTCAGCTCAGATAACTAAAAATGCAGCGCTTCCTTTTCCATTCAATGTTATCTTGTAAGCCTGTATACTGCAACATATGATCCCTCCTATTTCATAGCTTTCTATTTTGTCAAAACAATCAGTACTACTGTGTAAATTAGCTTACGGCATTTATTTTTCTAATTAATCTTTTTATATGAATTTAGTAATTCCAAAACAGAAATAGCAAGATTAGACACTGCTAAAGTTGTTAAAGCCAAACAACTGGGGAGTTACACTTAGATTGACTGAATACATTGAATCCTGATGTGACTCCAGAAGTTTCCTTTCTTTTGAAATGAAATTACAATGCACATCAAAACAGCTAAAATAGCCACTGAATAAACTGATTGTAATGCCAAAACCTTTTATTTTCACACCCATTGTCACATGGGGCTAATACAAATACTAATTATGTATTATCAGTACAGTTACATTTGCTTCCAAAATCACAACAGAGAACTATGGCTTTGTCCACTAGGAAAACCGCACCTTTCTCCCCCTGAAAATATTGCTTTAAGACCTCAGATGCTTTCCCTACAAGGTATCTGCACTCTGCTAATACTCACCTGACTGATAACTGCTGTGCTTTCAATTACCTTTCAATTATCTTTCAATTATCTCAAGGTTACAAACATATAAAATATTTGAGGAATTAAAGGAACAACTTAAGCCTTTAAATTCAGACTTCGAATCTGGACTGCAGGTGGTCTGCATCAAAATAATGCTAAAATTTATATCAAATGCATCAGGATAGCAAAATATTTCTTCAGGTCAATAGTGATTCTGGAATGGAAATATAACATCCATTTCCACGTGAGCAGTGTAGTATTTAATAACTGGCACCATAACTTCTGCAGCCTCTGGACTAGGACAGTAGTCCTACCCGTCATTTGTGTTTGTCAGAATCACTGAATTTCAGGCTAACTCCCCAGATTGCACTTGCCATCACGTACAACTCCCAGTCTGCTAGTGGCTATGTTTTTTGCCTTCTGCAAAGTGTGCTAGAAATCCAAGAATAAAGGGAAAAATTAAGCAGGAATATATTTTCTGCATCATCATGCTACTGGCTGGAAACTTATATGCACACATAGACAGAGAGCGAGCTGATCACCATAGGAGTTTGAGGGGTAGCCAAAATGAATAAAAAGTGAAAAAAGACACTTAAATTTTAATTTTGACCACTGTAGGCATTAGTGCTACAAACTGCTGTTTAATAGAGTGCGAAGAGTTGGTGGAAACCCATTATTTTTTAATGATAAACAATCAGTAGCATAGATAAAAAAAGAATTTGTATTTACATATATTTAACAATATATTTAACTTCAGTAACTGATTAGATTACCTTCATATGGTAAGAGTTCAATAAGTCTGCAATATTTTCTGTTGAAGGAGATTTCAGTGCTATCAGGTCTTTCTCTAAGGCAGGTAGCTATTAAAAATAAGATTCATTAAAAGTAAGTAAACCAACATTTACTTCTTAGATTATTACTGCTATGGTAATCATGCTGTGTAGTGTATATGTATATAAACACCCCCTCACACCCCCCAGACTTTCGGAGAGATCTTAAAGAGGTACCAAGGAAACAATACAAGGAGCCAGAGTTCACTTTTCAATGTTGAACCATCTGGATTTAATTATGTCTGCGGTGATCGGCAAAGAACTCTGCTTTGGCAGAGGCAGTGCTACAGCTGCAGCAGGTAAAGCCAGCCTACAGCAGTCTGAGAGGGAAGAGCAGAAGCCTGGCAACCATGCTATGCTCAAAATAGTATCTAACCAGCTCCACAATGACAGTCATAGGTCTTTACAAGAGGAGGAAAGCAAGTCATTGCTTTTCCTTCACTTATGTCCATGCAAGTTATTGGAACGTTATGACTCTGACTTTATCACATATACTAATTTTTACACTTTCTTACAGCTGCTGTAAGACACAAATAGGATATCTGTTAAGGAGACTGATAAAGAACATATTAATGGGGTATTACCTAGATGAAAAACTTTGCAGTTGTATAAATAATCTCTAATTTCAGACACTGTTGTCTAAATTGTACAATTTTTCAAACAACTTCAATTATGTTCAGTAAATCATGCGCTTCAACAGTAGAATCATGAAGACAGCAACATTTGCTCCTCTTCCAAGCAAAACTGTCACGAGCTGGCAAGTGTTACAATGACAGCTTGAGAGTATCTTATGATCCCTGTTCACAGTGCACAGCCAGCTAATATAACTGCACCTCTGCATACACTCAAGTCGGTAGAAGTATATTGGTGTGCGCTACAGCTCACTTGTCATTATGGTTGTAGGCTGCGCCCTTGTCAGCACTTGTTAGCAGCTTACCTTTTCCGAGTCTACAAAATGCGTAGCGATGCCAGCTTTTAGTACATCTCTTCCTTTCAGCCTGAATCCTGTTAGGGCAAGGAAATAGCCAATCTTTCCTGATAGTCTTGGCAAGAAATATCCTCCACCTACGTCAGGAAAAAGGCCTGTAATAAACAAAACAAAACAAAAACTGAAGGGGGAAGAACTTGTCCTAATCATGCATGTAACTTAGTAGCTATTTATTCTTGCCTCACTTTCATCTCCCTGACTTAGACAGGACTCTCTTGCCCAAGTTTCTCCTTGACTTGGTTTGACATTTCTCTGTCATCAAAACCCTTCCTAAAAGGAAGCTCTTGAACACCTTCCAAACTCTATCTTTTCCACTGGCACATAATTTACAGCCATATATCAGACAATAGTGTTCATTCTATTTGCCAACAACTTGAGACATTTTTAGATGCCTGAAGAATCAAGGGTGCTCTCAGCAAAAACCAGAAGTGACACAAAGAATTGTGGAATAATTTGTGCTAACTTAAATTGGATGCTGCTTTTTCTCAGAAATCTTCATGGAATCTCTTTCAGAGATTTCTCTGAAATCTACAAAAGTATCAAACAATGAAGTTTGAACAAATTTTGGAGCTGACAAATCATTAATAGATCAACAATATTGCCAAGGTCTTCCTGAAAGTGGAGGCACAAGATGTTGCCTGGCTCTTTGATAGGACTATGTCTAACCTGCAATTTTAAAAAGTTATAAAATTTTCCAGTTTAGTGACTGTCTACATCTAGATTTTTCTAAACCTACAGAGTAGAGTAATTTTTAAGAATTCAAAGCTGTGGATAAAATTTAAGACTTTTAAAAGTTGCAATTGAAAAATATATAACTACTTTTATCAAAGTTTAAATATTTACAGTCATCATTTTGTCAATATCTACCTTATTCTGTTATATACATTAATCACCTATAAATTAAATTCAATCACTTTTTGTAACTTTTAACATATTTAAACTTAAGAAAACTTAAGCTTAGCTGTATCAATCTTAGAAATCAAAATGGAAAGGAGCAGTGTCCAGTTACTACTCCAAAATAATCATCAGTGGTGCATTCACGAAACTGGAAGTCTTTTGAAGAAATTGAAGGTGTGTTGTTGTTTTTTTTTTTAACTTTGAGAGAATAAATGAAACATTAAAATGAATTTAGAAGAATACAAATGAGCAATAAGAAACTCAGAAAACACTTGCCAAGGCAGAGGTATTAACTGGGAATATTAAGATGCATGTAAGGAGCTTAAATGGGGTTGTGATAGAACATGGTCATTTTTCACTCACAAGTAATTGCTTTCGGTCAAAAAACAGTTCATGTACGTATTATAGAAAGACCCTGTTACAAGTAGTTTAAGATGTGGCAAATTAGGGGTCCATGAATATTCCTCCCTCTTGGATGCAGTCTAAGGGAGGTTTCTTTCAGACAGCTTCTCTTCGGTGTTTTCCTCTTCTCGACAATCTTCAAAGTTCATCAATGCCTTATCTTCTCACCCATCTCTCAGCTTCTCCTCTGGTTCCTTCTTGGTCCTCCCTTAGTTCTGCTGCCTCTGATACATCACAAAGTTGTTTTTAGGAACCACTTCCTATCAGTTATAGTTGTAGTATTCTATTTCCATTCCCACTGATGTGTATGTTGCCATTAACTGATTTATTCCTCATCCCACAGGCTACTGAGACATACAGAGCTCCTAAAATGCTGAATGTCTTGTTGGCACCCTTTAAAAGCCCTAAGCTGTATTAACCCCAATTCACGTGCTGAATAGTCTACTCTGCATTTTACCTTCTCCATTTGAGCCATCGTAACTACACTGTTGATGCCAAGACTGCCATTTAGTTTTATGTTTCTATTAATCTGTCTCCCCTTGGCTACCCTACTACTGCAAACAAATCCCTTCTTTCAAAATGAAACTTCTCTTACAAATGCCTTCCAAAGCAAAAGGCAATTACATTATTCTCCCCATCCACCAGGAATGCAACAGCAACAACCTTTTTCTCTTTGCTGTAATTAAAATACCACTGCTGAAGCACTATTCTCCCCATGCTCCAGCAAGTTTCCAGAGGAAAAACCATCTTCCTATTGGGACCTCTAGGGGCCTTCCACATAGCCATACACAGGGAAATTAGTTCTAAATAAACTCCGAAGTTCATTAGCTTAAGTTGCTTTAGAGGCAAATAAAACTAAACTGAATGAAGGTTTCTTTAATTACTAAGGAGTTTACAAACAGGATTAGTGAGGGTGTAACTAATCCACCTTAAACTTACTTGGTTGCATAAATGTAGTCTGCTATAGCTTCTACCCTATTCTTTTCAAGGTGCCTGACTTCCCTTCTTCTTCTAATTTTACTCCTCTTGTCCCTGTTCTACCTATTCCTCTTAATTCTCTCAATAATACTTTTCATATGTTTCTGTTTTTTACTCTGTTTCTCTTAACATATTCCATGTACTTGATTTAGCACACCCCTCCCCCCCTTTTGATAGCGTTTACCAATTATTTCTCAAATCCCTACTTAAATAAGAGAAGAACTGAATGTCTGCTGGGCTGACCAGGCTAAAAGCCTAAGCCTGTAAGGCTGACTTGCAGTCTGTGCTCCAAGACCAATGCAACACGCTTCACTGTAATCCCAACTGTGAAACTCGGCAGTTGCCAAGCATAAGGTAAAGGCAGTGCCACTACACTCCTACCTTACCTTGCAGAGGTGGTTGGCGATTTATTAGAAAATGACTTACAGAAAGCTAAAAGCTTAGAGGGATATACAAGAAAGTGTCCACTATTATTATAAAAATCACCTTGAAGCACATTTCTTGCAATATACTTTCATTTTTCCTTCTTCCCACCAGAGGTTTTTCCACACCATCCTACACCTGAGCTGCTTTCCAGTGCTTTATCTTATCTATGTTGGTTATAAATTCCTACAGTCTTTTATTTCTGCCTTTTATTTCTGTTTGCAAAGTGGCATATCTATCTATATCCTTTTATTTATGGTGGTGTATAAAGGCAAAATAATTGTGTGAAAATGTAACAGCTGAATGAATGCTTTGTTTTCATTTCACAGAAAAGGTGTAACACTTACTGAAATAAGTGAATGTATGATAAAATCAATTAATACAACATCTAGACATTTTAAACATACACCACAGAGATCAACACAGCTAACCCCTTAAATCCAAACAGATTTCAGTGGTTTTACTTCTAATTGATCCTAAAACGGTTTTAATTACTTTCTTTCCTAAGCACGTTCTAAGTTTTTCCTTTACACGTCTTCTCAGTCTATTTTTGTTAAAATAAGTCCCTGTCAACACAAGAAATGTATGTAAAGTACATAATTTTTGTTCATTAAGATTACTCATATCCACCTTTGAAGAAGAAAGCAAAGAAGGTATTGTTATTATTGGAATAATTTTATATGCCAAAGAAATCTCTCTTAAAAAAAAATTGTTTCCTTCAAATGGTTTTCTTGTACAACAACAACTGATCATCAACTTCAGGAGTTCAGCAAATTCATGTATATTGTATTAATTCTTGCGCTATTTAGTTTACTAAGTTTTCCTTCAGCAGAGAAAAATATTTGGAGGGCTGCAAGAATTTTTATCTCATCCCAAATATTCTTATTCAGAAAAATTACATGACATTTATCAGCTAGCAGGAATTGCTCTAATATTTTTTTCAGGAGTTAAAATGATAATGAACTTGCTTATATTTGGGGGGTTTATAATGTCAGAATAAGTCTTGTGAAATGTCTCATTCTGGCTGGATAGCAATAAACAATAGATAACGTGTAAGACACCATTTAAAAATATGAGAAATGCTAGACCTTTTAAGCATTACTAACAGGGGGCACTACAAAAATCCAATCATTAGCTACGCGTGCATTTCAATTTTAGTAGTAATGACATTATTGTACTCAAAATATTCTCAACAAAAGCAGAATATTACAACTTTTATTCTCTTTTCAGAACTGAGTCCCAGTATTGTTGTTTTTTTAATATTATTTCTTAGTCTTAACAGTATATAACTGTCTGGAAATTCTTTTAAGAAAATAATGGTCACTACTCCTTACAAGTAATTCTTTGAGGTGAAACTAAGACTGAACCTAATGAGCGTTGTGTCTGGTGCCATTTAAGCTATTTAACCACCAGGTAAGGTTCCATATTCTGAAAAAATGTGTTCAACAGGGCCACATATTACAGACTGGCCTCATTCTACTGCTTGAGGATATAAAGATAAGAACAATTGCAATCATCCTTCAGGTGCCCTGCTTTGGAAAGGTGTAGAAACTAGAAATTTTGCAGGAGAGAAATGCAGAATAGGTTATAGTTTTGAGCACTCTTCATAAACATTGTTTATAAGCAGGGAGAAGTGATTTGGATGCTGATAAAAGCATTAATGGAGCATATATGCTGGATAATAACAGGTTCAATGTGGATACCCTGTTGGTGCCAGGATTGTCTTGAAGGGAAACGTGAATTACTTCTCAGGAGAGTTCACTTTATTCTAACTGACTTTTCTGGAGCCATACCACCATCTTCATATAGCTCTGAGACACAACATTTTCTTTTGTACATCTCAGAGTTGACAAAGCAGCTGTAGGATCAAACATTAGAAATCTCAAGGTATGTGTTGCTATTTAAAAAACCAAAACACACACACCCTTAAAAAAAAACAAACAAAAAACCCCAAAAACTCAACAGCCCCCAAAATGACGACACTGTGATCTCACCTGCAGACAATCTGTACACAACTGTAATGCGTCTATATTAATAACCTAATTCTTGTAGATGGAATTCCAAAATCTGTCTCATTAACGTTGCAGATCAGCTTGTAGTACAGCCAGTTTGACTCATACTGAGCTCCAAATGTAAAGTTGACACGCTTGCACTGGGATGTCCAGGATTTATCTGCCTACATCTGTAGCAAACACTTAGCTCCTCAGATCTACTTCCATTTTTAAAAAACTGTATCCTTGACAGTCTTTGTGTCAGTCTAAACAGTAAATCCCAGGTTAAGAACGTCAGTGATCAACCTCCCAGAATACAGATAAGTTTCTACTAATTTAATAGAAAATACTTTCTATACATGGTCATCTCCAATTCCTTTTTAAAAGTCTTTAATTACCACCACTGCTTTCAGCCAAAGACATTTCATCCTGATTACACACACAGTGTAACTTTAAACTTGTCAACATGTGGTATGCTGTTAAAATACTTACCTATTGCTGTTTCTGGCATTGCAAAAAGTGTCTTTTCTGTAGCAACTCGGAAATGTCCATGGACTGAGAGGCCAACTCCCTGTGCATGGACCAGAAGCAAAGGACATAGTTATAAAACTACTGGTAAAAATAATCATAACCATAATCCTATGTAACACACCTCTTGCTTTGCTCTACAGTTAAATAATATGAGATTTACCATGCACATCTCAACAAAACATTACGGTTCAAACACTAAAAAAGCATCATATTACCTTTATGATTTGGCTGAAATAGCATTCTATGCTTTAAAAGCATCATCAATTAATGCTTAAATCATCATTTATGATGAGTCATAGAGATTAACTTCAAAAACCCATGAGTGACAGCAACAACAGAAACAAGTGACCCCATTTTCTCCATTAGACTACTAAGGGAGTTTACATCCTTCTGCTAATGTTACCTCATGTATTATTTTTGCACATACATCAAATGACCAACAAAAGAATCGCCAATACTTTTTGAATATACATGAGTTGCACAAAGTTGTAATTTTAATACTTTTAACTATTCTTATAATATGAGAATGACCTACTTTATCAACACGTAAGTATTTTAAGCAGGAAAAGCCTTCAGTGTTATTGATTAAAATTCAAAGTATGTTGTTAGAGACTCTTATTTAACCTGGGGACTTTTGTTTTCCAAGTCAGAAACAGAATTCACATTTCTAAGTATCTAGCCTTATTCTGTAGCAGTCCTTCCTGATGAGACACTTCCCTCAAGAGCAGAAGAGCTCCTGGTGTTGTCTATCACATATTTCCTGATTAGGCAGCAAGCAGCAGCAAGCCCCCCCCAATATCTATTTTTCAGTGCACACAAAATTAATTTAATTTAGGGAAATGTTCAATAGGCAAACTGACAAGTCTAAAAAGAAATTATTATCTGACAAAACTACTATTATTTAGTAATAATATTTGAAGTAATCCTAGAATATTTGGATTACTGGGCACAACAACACATGGTTAAAGGAGTCTCACTTCTCAAAGCTTGTCTACATGATATATGTCAATAGAAATGTATGTTAGATCCTACCTGGAGACAAAACCCTCCACCAAATATTTCACAAGAAGTTTCTTCATACAAATATTTTCTCACTGCCTTTCCGCTGTTGCAGCTTACTTCCTTTCCTCACTGTTAAATTTCCCTTTGCTTAGTCCTCCTAACCATGCTATTTTTCTGTTAAAACTAAGATATCTTAAATATCATTGGCCAAAAGAAGTCATTGTCTAATGAAGATGTAACAGGTTTTTACGTAACATTTCTAATTGTTTAGATACTAGAAAAATGGCAGTTCACCCAACTAAGGCTACTAGTCTTTGCAAACATCTTCACGGTATTTCATACTATCCATCAAAAAAGTGGGATTAACTGGGTGATTGGACCAGCATTATATATTTGATAGGCCTTTAAGGAGTGAGTAGAACGTAGTAGAAAATCTTTTCATTTCATTTATCTACAGAGATCTTTGGCTGGATTTTACATTAAAATTTTTAAAAGTTCTCTCTAGTAAAAATTACATCCATTTCCTCACACCATGCTCATGCATTCTTCCCTGGCCTCTCTTACAATTCTGCCCAGCAAAAAATTGTCACTGCTTATTCCATTAGGCTGATACATGACTAAATTTTAAAATATCTTCAAGTTTTTTCTGTAAAATTAACTCTCAGGTTTAAGAGAGATGTATGAAGTTTATAAGATTCCAGTCTAATTTCCTG
The DNA here is from genome assembly GCF_963921805.1 of Phalacrocorax carbo. NCBI lineage: Eukaryota > Metazoa > Chordata > Aves > Suliformes > Phalacrocoracidae > Phalacrocorax > Phalacrocorax carbo. The sequence continues at coordinate 35,544,496 of NC_087517.1, read as the reverse complement.
AGAAATGGACACTTAAGATAATTGGTTATTGTACTTGATTTTATACCCAGAGACAAAGCCAAATCTATACACATGAAGTACTGCTGTTTCAAGAAGGCAAATGGGGTTTGAGCAAATATCTGAATCTTATTTGCATAGGGTACAATCTTACGTCTCATCCCTTATCTGTCCTTCAGCCCTGTCACCTGAGGACAGGTCAGAGGTGGTAGATCTCATCTGAGCAGCAGCAAGGGCAATGCCCCTGTATTTAGTTCTCTTGCAAATGCAAAGCTACGTATAGAGCTACATTCACTCCTAAAACAGCTCTAGAACTCTTAAACAAAAAGGAAATGTGACTTCATTACTTCCAACTTTTTTTTTATCATAACAGCATATTTTCACTGCCCTGGGTAAAGGCTTTACTACAGCAAGAGAAAGCACAATATTTCTGCTGTTGTTTTTATGCATGTTCAGCAATAATGACAATGAAATAATAAAGAATCATTTGCTCTAATGCTTAAATTAATTTTTGCTAATCCCATATCTAAGAATACAAATCCTATCTATCATAACGCATTTTTTTTTCTGGCTTATTTTCTAGACAATCAGAAGTTTGTATAAGGAGTAAAATTTTTAGCTTAAGTATTAAGTAACAAAGCCTAGAGTGTGAACTCCATGAAGAGAGCTTCTCTTCCAAACTTGTTCTTTTTTATAGTGATAAAAATAACTATAGAGTTTTAATAATAAAAAGTTGAAAGGAGTAATTTTCTTTTGAAAAAAGTAATTAAATCGGATTTCACTTTCTCAAGTGCTTAAGCCATAATTGGATTTGTTTTCTAGATAGCCTTCAAGTTTTACAGTATAGATAAGAGCTCAATTTCAGATGTACATTTAAAACACTAGAACTGTATTTTCTTCTTATCCATATATAAAGAAAATGGTGCAAATATGTCCTTACTTCTTTGAAGATAATTTCTAAGAAATCCAACATTAGGATAAAATTAGGAGAGAAAAATGAGTTAATGCTTTGAGGGTACAAACTCCAGTAATGTATTAAACTGGTGATCATATGCTTTCATATGTTCATTTGCAACTTCCCAAATGGTTATTTTAACACATTCACTGTATGTGCCTAACCTTCTCCATCTAATACAGAGGACAGAGGCTTATTAGTTTAATAGTATCCCGTACAAAGAACAAACTCTTACCTGTCAAAAGTCTAAATGCATTCCTCCTCCATTTCTGGGTTTTGTAATTTTTTTTAATTTAACTGAAATATTACACAGTTGGAGTCCCACCTAGGAGGCCCTTCACACTATTAAAATATCTGCAGTTGGGCTGTGTTCATTTCACCAAATAGTCACCGCAGTTACACATACAAGTCTCGATGCTATAATGTCTTTATTAAAATACACTATAGATCCTGCACTGCCAGAGTCCTACCTCTCATGATCTTCAACTATATACTAAAGCTAATGTCTTCCTTCAGACTTTTCCAAGATAATAGATCCTATGGTGAATCAGGCTTATTTTTTAATCCAGATAGTTTATCATAATACTGGCATAAAACTTTTTTCCCACTGACAGCTGAATTTTTGAATTTTGTGAAGGATACTTAAAGAGTAAGACTAGAAAATAAGGAGTTAAGAAATTAATAAGCAATCAATTCAAACAATCTTTCTGTAGGGTGTATGTATGAATTAATCAAAAGCATACATAAGAGCAGAAATGGTGGTCTGGTAATGTATTACTGGAGACAGACTGGCTATGAAAGTGTTTGGTTACAAATTAGATTTATTGCTACATGGATATTAAGATATTAACCTGAAAAACAGTGTGTTACAGCTTGACTATTACCCTCAGTGCACCACAAGGAGGCACATTAATACTATAGACAGTTTGGTCTGAATTCATGAACAAGCTTCTGAAAAAAATCAGTAGAGTATCTGAGTTTTACTTCCCATACACGACTTTCTACTCAATGCCATATTTCAAAAGTCATTATGCGACTGTGTATAGAAAATTTATCATTGATTTCCATTTTTGTTCTCCTGATGAACACAGAGCCTTAATAAAAGTATTTTTCTAATGAAAAACAAGGTGCAAATCATTGGTAGATGGAGAAATGCAATAAAGTTACTATAAATCTTAGAAGTTCAGTTGTAGCTGGGAGGCTGTATTATCTTAGATTGAGAATGATCCATATTAGTAAATCAGAGAACTCATCACATCTAGGGAAGTTATTAAGAAATTGAGGGCACCACAACAGAGAACCATACAGAGCAAAATAAATATCCCATTCCTGAATGACATACATAAACATCTGTTCACATATAGAAAAGTAAATCTGTGTCACAGCAAAACCATAAATCACACTTGTCTATTTACTAAATAACCTAATCAGACTGTAAATGACTCACTGCCTAGGAAAGCATAAGCAACAGAATAAAAGAAATACAAACAGAAAAAGCCTTCAGGAATGTTGCTTGTGTCATCTTCACTGGGCTGACAGAATTTTTAGCTGTTCAAGCAAACGATTTTATGATAGTACCAGTATTAATATTGGCTGCAGTGAAACTCCTGTTTTAACAGTGCACATCCAGTGATTGGACTAATTTTTAACTGCATGAGAATACAGTTTCTGGTAGGGCTGGATCCACACAAGAAATGTGGCAATCAACAAACAAACTGAGCATAACACAACAAAGGGCAAATATATCTTAATACAGATGTGTGAAAATAGCCAAGGTGCAACAAAAATGTTTTCAAAAACATGAGTTGGCAGAGTAAGTGACTGGAATTGATTCAGGAAGCAGCAGGAGCTTATAGCTATGTTAAATCAAAAAGCACTGATATAAGAGCATTACCCCCTGCATCCAGACACAGCAAACCTTAAACTGAATCAAAATTAATCTTTGTTCATCATTCATGTTATGGACCACGGCAAAGAGTATAATCCACTTTATCTTTAGATACTAACAGACAAGATGACTTAGTGAATCAGAGCAATGCAGCGTAAAAACCAATCTGGACTAAGAATATAATTTGCTTTGGTTGATGACATATAAATCAACTTTATAAAAGTATTTTTTAAAATATCATTTAAAAACAGTATTTTTTGTGAACTTTTCAATCATTTAGTGTGGTATTTTAAAACAAAATGTTAATGTAATTTAAATCTAAAATATTAATTTCTACATGTTGATTATGTATTAGAGATTCTCAGTCCAAATTTTTACATATAGAAGCACAACAGATTGACTGGAGATATCTGATGTTTCACTCTTAAGTATTTTCCTTACAGCCTAGTGCCAAAAAAGCAAGAAAGCTTGTGCTATGATTAGTGACCAATATTTGGTGAATACTCTGATGCCTTGTGGCACAAACCAGTGACACAGCCCATTCCAGTCATGTGTTTTCAAAAGTATACTTGTATCTTCACCGATTCAAACATAGTAATAAAAAAAACCCCAATTTCTGAATATCTGATGATGAACTACCACCATTACTTGTTCTCTTGACCCCTAATTATTTAAACAATTTTGATCCAACTACAGTAACAGTAATCATTTAGGTCAGGTTCTTTTTACAGTGGAACTTGGAAAAAAAAAATACATAGGCCATTCTGTGCACCAGTGCTGCTACAATGAGTGTCCTTTATCAACAGAATTTATCCTGAATTTTTAGAAGCCCGGTTCTGATTTTTCTACTACCAGCCAAAATTTATCAATGATTTTAAACCATTTTTATTAGGGTAGTTATCTTCAATAGCCATTTTTTCCTCTGCAGGGGAATGACCTGGTCTTCTGATGTGAGCACCCATATCAGTGTTGTGATCCCACCTGGTGGACCTTACAGAAGCAGTGGGTGGCAGTTAAATGCATCCCCCTGCCTCTGCAGCAAGGATTGAGTGCCTGCAGTTTCATGTCCTCCCTTTCCATGTACGTTGGCTTCTCCAAGGCAAAAAGGAGCAAGTTGAACACTTTGGTCTCATGGTCCAGTCTGGCCTACAAACACTGGCTCAACAACCGTGATGCAAATATAAAAACAAATAATTGCTTCTGATTACTCAGGATTTTCTGAAATAATTTATTTCCAGAATTACAAATGTTCTCCTTGTTTATTTTAACTATTGTATATTATTTTCTAAGACTCACATTTAGTAAGCCTACAAACTTCCTGGCAACAAGAGTCAGTTACATGCATTAAAAAATACCCTTTCATGTCAAATGAAGCAGAACTTTTTAAGGACACCAAGACTTCTGCTGCTACAGAAAGAAAAAAGATGTAAGAGGACTTAGATCTGAAAAGCCTGTAGCAAGTAATTACTAGCCAGTGAAACTTTTTCTAGTGTTAAATTTAAAAGCCTTCCTTTTTCCCCAATGTTGTTCCCCAGTGTTTCCCTATACATAACTGGCCACATATGTATCAGGAATAGCATGGCCAGGAGGAGTAGGGAAGCAATCGTCCCCCTGTACTCAGCACTGGTGAGGCCACGCCTCGAATACCAGTTTCAGTTTTGGGCCCCTCACTACAAGACAAACATTGAGGTGCCAGAGCATGTGCAAAGGGCAACAAAGCTGGTGAGGGGTCTGGAGAACAAGTCTTATGAGGAGCAGCTGAAGGAACTGGGGTTGTTCAGCCTGGAGGAGGCTGAGGGGAGACTTTATTGCTCTCTACAACTGCCTGAAAGGAGGTGGTAATGAGGTGGGTGTTGGTCTCTTTTCCCAAGTACCAAGTGATATGACAAGAGAAAATGACCTCAAGTTGTGCCAGGGGAGGTTTAGATTGACTACTAGGAAAAATTTCTTCACTGAAAGGGTTGTCAAGCACTGGAACAGGCTGCCCAGGGAAGCGGTTGAGTCACCATCCCTGGAAGTATTTAAAAGATGTGTAGATGTGGTGCTTAGGGACACGGTTTAGTGGTGGACAGGGCAGTGCTAGGGTTGGACTCAATGATCTTAAAGGTCTTTTCCAACCTAAATGATTCTGTGATTCTATGTTCAGAAGAAGACAGTAACTGTGGGGTTTTTATTATTTCTAAATATCTGGAAGACAATCTCTGTCCCTATCACCTAAAAATGTAGCTACTGCAAGAAAACTGTATGTCCAACTCACCACATCTTGATGTCTGAAGGGAAGGCAGGCAAGTGGGACAGAATCCATTTCGACAACTTGAATCAACGCGTAACTACGGTTTTAGGGTTTTTCTTAAAACAAAGAAACACTTCTTGTTCTTAAAGACCAGCACGTGCAACAGAACTTTATTTAAACAGGGACACAGTTATTTGGGATGACAGGAGTGAACTGAGGGGATTTTGTACTGATGTTCTATTTCCCAGGAAAAAAATGCTTTAAAAGTATAAGTCAGATTAAAACTAACTCAAGGAGAAAATGAGCATTCAAGTTCTTCTGGAAATGAGAAAAAAAGCAGAAATATGAAAGGATGGAGAAGCAGGCAAAGATAATTATCTTCAGAACTTTTTCCCTTTATCTATAATAAAGGGGAGGAGAGGGAAATAATGAGATAACTGTCAATACAAGACTAGACATCTACATAAAGGCCTAGAATTAGAGAAAAATAGTGGAACTTTTAGCAAGAAAGAGCCTGGTGTTAAATAGAAAGAAAAAAAATCTGTGCAGAAGCCTGAAAAATTCTCTGCAACAACAGTCAACAGTGCAGGGATAGGAAAGCTTTCCATGAAGCCAGAAATAAAACCTCCTTTAAACATACATAGGTTTCAGGGGGAAAAAAAATTAGAAAGTATGGCTTAAAATTTAAACTTTAGTCTCAGGGTAGACAAGTGATGTTTGCTTTATGATATGACCTATATGTCATTGCATTGGGCAGGAAGGCAAACACTTGTTCTGTCATTCTAAAATACTAATGCAGTACAATTGTATAATACCACACCATCAGCATCTGTTCTGGAAGTCTGCTTTACTTTTCTGGGTGTAAAATAGTGGCATCTATTCCTTTTCATAGTGTACATTAAACAACTCAGTCATTGCAGATTTGGGAGAGGTAGGGGAGAGGAATTTTACTTACTGCACCAGTACTGACCCATAATTTAAAATACCTGTTTTCCAGACAGTGCTTTATGATAAGCCCTTTGGGGAATAACATCACGTGCAAATCGCTGAACATTCAGTGGTTATTTTTTGTTGATGTGAGAGCTGCTGATATTAGAGTCCAATTAGCTACAAAATGAAGTGTACCATTTGTCCCTAGGATCATATGCAGGAGCTTAGCAGGCAGACCAACGGGCCAGATGGTAAATATACTGTAGTATCAGCAAAGAGCGAATCCTTTCTTAGTATTGCCTCAGCATTGTTTTCAACATACGGTATTACATAACCTAAGTGGTACACAAGTCAATCTCACAAAGACTCATTTCAAAGTACAAGTAGTAACGACTTACAAAATCTGTATTTGATATTACAGTAAAAGCTGCCTTCAGCTTTGAAGCACTGGCAACAAAATGGGCCACAAGCTTCTATGTGGTACACATGCATGAGTTTCCAGAGGGAGGGAGAGAGGGGGAGAGGACGAGAGAGAACTGGAAAGCAGCTTATCTAGGTTTAGTATGACAATTACTTTTACTTCAGGGCAGATTTTAGAGCATAAATTAAAACAAAACCAAAGATGTTCAAGTTTCAGAGGACGATGACCGACAAGAGGCATGATATATTTATAAAAAAGAAGAAAAACATGAATCAGGAGACATCCTGGGAAGCACTGACATTTCTAAGTTCCAGTTTCCTAGCTGTAAAAAAGGCTTAAAGGGGTAATAATGTCCATTACAGTATAGAAGAGCTGTGCTATCTAAAACAATAATTTTTCATGAACTTTTATATGCTGCAGTTACTCACCCACAGCGCATATTTATATTGTATATTAATAACTAATAAGCAGAATTCCTGTAGTTTGCAATAAAATTTGCACCACATATTAAACAACAAATGAATAGCTGTTTGTTCTGTGAGCAACATCCACCTGTGCACTTCATGAATGCACACTCCTCTAATCAAAATTTGTATCACAAGTGGGCAAAAAATGTGAGATTTTACAAATGTGGGTAATTCTAATGTTTGCTAGTTTTTGAATGTTAGCCTCAAATGCTGCTATCTACACCTCTGTATAAAAGCTATACGCACAACTTATATGAACATGCTAAAAGGAAATTAAAAAAAACAGATGGAGGAACATATTATAATGTGGAGGAAAATGGGGAGCTTCCCGCACTCATTGTATTTCATATGTCTGAGCAATATCAGAAGACATCTAACTTAAACATTTATGTAGCAGCTGCCATTGTTTCAGGCTATAATATTTGTCTGGCTGCATTTTCTGCAGATTCTTTATTAACAGCTCGCAGTTCAAGTGAGATCATGACAAAGTAAAGCAGTTGGTTGTCTTTACACTTCCCACCTTCCTCTTTCAGGCTTCAGTCACTTTAGCTAAACATACTGAAATGCCAATATTCAATGGTTTACAAGATTTTAACTTTAGTTTTAGATACAGGCTCACAACTTCTGAATACTTTTTATGGAAAAGAACAGGCAAACATCAGGTGTTATGTTCACCATGATTTTGTTTCACTACTCTGCAAGAAAAGCAATGCCAGGCAAGTTGCTCAGAAGGAAAGACTCTGTGTAGGCATCCGTACCCACATATGGCACAGAGAGCAAGGGTGGACCCTTCTCTTCTACTTTCACATCACCGGGAGCTGGTTTTGGTGGTGGGCAGATTCAGGCTGTGGACCACTGAAACTTTGAGAAGTTCCCTCTCTTTCCTCCTCCCACCTACTGCAGCAGTCCAGCCGGTTGTAACTCAGGGCTAACTCCTGAAGCCTGGGAATAAAGAATTTTATTTGTGGTTTCGATCTGCACAGTGAGAAAGGTGTGTTTTTCCTTATGCTGCTTCGGTCCTGACTACAGAACATCAGGCAGTCGAAAAACCAAATAATTCCATTTTACAAATATGTAATTTAAATTCAACATTGATGTTCCCTGTTTTAAATATATTTTGGAAGAAACAAGGGAAAAAAAAATCTTACTTGCAGACTTATGCCAGAAATTTTACATATATGTTGGTAGTGAAAAGAACACTCTGAAAGAATTACAGCCACACAATCTGGATAAAAATGGGACAGGATAAGGACAGCTATTGCTCAACACCAGCTCCTTTGTGTACTATAATTCTGTTGACTAAAACGCAGAACACACAGGCTGCTTATGACATCACTACTAATTTACTTCATAAGAAATATTAATGTAATAAGAACCGTTGACCAAATCTTGATAAAATGTAAGTTTAGACATTTGTAACTACATTGGTAGAATCCCCATGGCACCTGTAACAAGCCTCTAACAACCCTGTTCAAGAAAACACCATATTAATTTAGCTGTTGGAAAGTGTTCACTGCGAATTACATTTCTAATCTCAGTAAACTCTCTTAAACTTGTACTGTATATATAAGCCCTCATTTTCTTTAATGAATGTGGTCCAGATCCATCAGTGCACTCATCTATAGGCAATATATTACATCAGGTAATATACAGACATGCTAATAAATAACCAATATATTAAGTAAACCAAATACTGACTGAACATCTTCCTCTCGATAACATTTCGAGTAGTTTAAAAAAATGCAAGATGCAGCAGGTATTTTCATTATTGAATTGGAAAACTTTTTAGATGTTTTTTCTATTAAATAAGCATTGGAAAAAATGTTACAGCTTAAATTACATGCAAGCAGTGCAAAGTGTAAAAATACTCCTGAAAATTGACTTCACCTCTCACTGTAAGAAATCCATTTATTTTAGGAACTGGCCTTCTTTTCACATAATTCTTATTTCTGTGATTGAGAATTATTTCTATTAGAAATACCAATTTTTGAAAAAGATGACAACATCATATGATACCTTTGGGACAAACTCCTCCACAGCTTTCAGCTATTTATTCCATGCAAGAACCTCAAACAGCTAAGTAGTAAGTGAAAACATGTGGCACTAACATAAAAAAGAAGTAGAGCTGAATGTCAGGTACTCAGTTCACTCCTCTAATTCAGCATAAAAAGATGCAGTAAGTCCAAATCTGTAGCCCAGAAGGAAAGCACAGACAGATGCACAATAGAAGGAATACTTCCAAACCATAGAGTAGGTTCAGGAATTTGGCTGCACCTGTTCCCTGGAACCCCTACATAACCCCCTGATTAAAATGACACTGTCACTCAGTAAGCAGCATTCTGAAAAAGCCTTGTTTTGAACTATAAAATTTCTGACGCTTCCCTGTACACATCATATTTTCCTCTCATAAACAAACTAGGGAATCATAGCCTAGATGATATCACTATGAAATAGAGGGCACAATCATCTGAAACTATGTGAAGAGTTACCAGCAGTTTGCAATCAAACTGAGAGGGCATCCTAGTTGAGGTCATACAGAAGCCAACCATTAATGAAGTTTTATTTGGCATTTTCATTATCTGCTTGGATGATGAAATAACATGGATTTCTGTAACTTACAGATTGCTTTTGGGGAAGGCAAACACTTTGAAGAGCAAGATCAGAATTCAAAACTATCTCACTTTGGAGATCAGACAGAAACGAACAAAATGAAAAGAACTACACTCAAGAAAGCAAAATCAAATGCCGGGATTATGTTTTCTATGGAATAAATGCCTAGATGTTTTTCAGGGGTTTATAGCAACCATGAACTTAATACAAAGAATAATTCCATGCTGTTGCAAAAATAAATACTCAAGCTATCAAGCTACAGCAGAGTCTCTACCAGCAGGCACCAAAGGGTTGAAGTGTACCCACTCAGCCTAGATTCAATACACCTGAGAAGCCTAATCAGATTGCTGTAGTGGAGCTATCAAAGGCAATGCCAGCTGAGAGGGCAGTCAGGTTTCCTGAAGGAGGAAATGAATACTATCTTTCTTCTTCTTGATAGTCTTTGAGGAAAGGGGTAGCTCCATAAGACTGACTCTTTGGCAAACGAGTTCTGATCAAGGAAAAATATTTTACAATTGGTAAAAGGTAAGTGATAAAGAAGCGTACTGTGATGGAAGTTTATGTTATGCAAGGAGAAAAGAGGTAAGAGTAATAGCTTTAAGAATAACTAGAAATGGTGGACCCGTAGCACCTGATGCTTTGAGAGGCTGCTATTTATATGAGCTATTTGTGACAAAATATCTGTGTAATTTATGGGGGATAATTCACAGAATCACATGTTGGAAGGGACCTCAGGGATCATCTAGTCCAACCTTTCTAGGAAGAGCACAGTCTAGATAAGATGGCCCAGCACCCTGTCCAGACGACTCTTGAAGGTGTCCAACATGGCTGAGTCAACCACTTCCCTGGGGAGATTATTCCAATGGTTGACTGTGCTCTACTTTGCTGCTGAGTCCTCCAGCTTAAATAGGGTCTGGTCTCTGGTAAGGAACTGTAAAGTACACAAATTTGAGAGATTCCAGAGGACTGAAAGAAGACCAAGAGACTTAATCTATAGTAAAAGCTGAATAACTATCCTTATCCCTTTCAAAGAGAAATAGCTGGGAGCAAGGAATGCAAGTATCTCAAAATGGTCTTAAAGAACTGTGACTAAGTCAGGAATATATTGATTACACATACTAAAGTCTTAAATTAGATGATAGGGAATCTTAACTTGAAAGAATAACTAAGCAGTCATGTGGGATATCTAGAAAAAGCAAAATTCCTGCTGTTGGGAGAGTTCTGAAGGCATTAGGCAAAAACCTGCTAAGCAATCATCTAGCTATATTTAACCATACTTCAAGTGCAAAAGAATAATCCTGAGGCTCCTCCCACCTCTATACTTCTGTATAGTCTAAAGCTTAAAATAGTTGACGTTACTACCTGAACGCCTAACAAAGACTCAAACAGTACTTTAAAAAATTTTACTTTCTAATGGTCACCTTAAAGATACTCTGTGTAAGTAACCTAGATGTAGACTCTCAGCTGAAGTAAAAGCCCTTGCCTAAAAACTGTACTGCTAGATGTGTTGACAAAACTAATGAAAAACCCCTCATGAACACAAAGACCCAATTAACAGGTTGTCCTCTCATATTCACAGTCTGTATACCCAAGGCCCTTCTCTACTGGGGAGAGAAAAAACCAGCAGTCAGTATTGCATACTGTTATCACTCTCACAAACTGGGCCCTAGAATCTGAGGGAGTCAGGGATGGATATAAGGTTGGGTGACCTTTATCTCTTTAAATTGTGAGCTATATTAAAGTTCTATCGTTCTATTACTCTCCCTAAACATGAAGATTAGAAAATAAGATTCTCGGAGGAACTCAAAGCACAGGGCTTTGCAAAGGATTTGAGAGAGCTGGCAACCCTATCAAGCTCCAGTTCTGTACTGAAAATGTTGCACGTTACTGTATAAGTTAAGGTCTACTTGCCCAACAGGAAGATGTTTTCTCATCCTTAAACTCAAAGCATTAATTGTTAAGGCAAGAAGTGTAACATAATGGCATAACCTTTATAAATCCGTAACTTGCTAAAACAAACTTTAGAAATACACTGTGTAAGAGGTCAGACTGAAGGATTAAGTCCTGTATTTACTTACCCAAAGCCAAGAATTCCTGTGTTTGAGCAACAATCTTTACTCATCAATAAAAAAAAAATTAAGGCCTATTTTGGCCTTATTAACAATCAAACACATAAGCATTCAATCATATTAGACAATAGGCCTGACAGCTGCATTTTGCTTTTCACAAAATTCAACCACGAAACCAATTGCCTTAGGCCTTTCTGAAGAGGAAGCCTACTTAATGTCAAAAAACACCAGATGAACAGAGAGGTGAGTATGATCACTGACGGCTATTTAGCACTATGGTTCTGAAATAAAGCCTAGCTCAGGAAGTTTCTAAATCATGCATGCTCTAGAATAGGGTACTTTGTACATGCTGTCGCAGATTCCTCCCTAAACTAAAAACAATGGCCTTCGGCTCCTGAAAATTATGTACATCTGCTTTGGCAATATGCCACTAAAGTTTTAGGTACACTTTACATAAAGTTAGCTCAGTGACCTGGACCACATTCATTAATTTCCAAAGTCTATGCCCTGTAGTTTTATGTTTGGGGTTTATTTTTTTTTTCCTGTTAAATATTCACCTTGAAGTCTGAGCCAAATCATCCAAAAGCCACCACTCAAATCTGTCTAGTGTACTTTATTTGGCTCTGAAACACATCTAAAATACATTTTAAAAATACTTTTAGTCTGTTAGAGTATCTGACACTAATATATTTTGTACCAAAGCCCTATCTAAAAACATATATTTAGAGTGAACTTATAAAGCACACTTCTATTCATCTCCAAAGAACTCAGGAAAAGACTGGAACTTTTCTAGAACCAACAAGCCCAAATTTAGTACCTCAATTACAGACAATAATACTGGGGGAGGGGGGAGGTATGTTTAAATACTCTGCATTTCTTGTCTATTGTTAAGGTATTTAATTTCAAGGAAATAAAAATGTATGGATAGAAGTCAACTAAAATAATTTGAACAGTAGTTTTTAGCAACATGACAGTATGTGCCCAGTGTGTCCTTCAACAGTATATGCCCTTTAGCAGTAAATGTGGTACTTATAAATTGTTTCACTATTTTTTAATAAAATGCAGTCATCTTTGCTTCATCAAATATACTTGCTAGTTGAACCTACTGCTCTGAATAAGTACAAAAAGATTAAAAGATACATTTATATTGAATATCAATTTTTCATGAACTACAGGAGTATAGTCAAGAAGGTGCAGAAAACAAGCTCCACAGCCCCATCTGTTGGCTAATTAAGCTCTGAAGAGAGCCATCTACCAGCCGCTAGCCAACAAAGCTGAAGTGGAACCATTTCATTTTTTGGATACAATTCCAAGTTTAACCATCACAAATCTGCTATCTGTGCATCCGTAGCAACTTCTACTACCTAAGAACATGATAACTGAGTCTCTAATACACTGTGTGATTTTTAATTTATTTTAAATTAGAACAACAGAGCACTCTGTGCATAGAACTGCTTTTTTGGGCAAGGTTGAGATTGACTTGCTTGCATTGTCATTCATAGATAAGCAGTCTATAGTGAAATTGCAGTGTTTAAGAGGTGTTCCTTGATTTTCAAGCCCAAGCTAAAACCACTTGCTTCTAAAGCCAAGGACTGGAATGTAAATTTTTCTTAAAGGCATTTCCTGTAGTTTGTAAGTGACAAATCTTTCTAGCTCCCACTGACTTGTTAGGGACTAAGATAGCCAGATCTTGAGCATATGAAATAGATGAAATATGACCTGATTGTGTCAAAAACATAGATCCTAGCATCTGAGTGATTTAAAACAAAGCATCTAATTATACCATGAATAGAACAACTCCTTCGTATGAATGCAGGTTTAGTGAATAATTACAGTAGAACAGAATACTTCCTTCCATACTGCAAGCAGAACAAGGCAACAGTATGACCATGACAAGCTCAAGGGCTCTTCTAGTGGTTTTAACTGTAAAATCCCACTGCAGTGAACCTATTTGTACTGCAATAGAAAAGAGCTGCTGCAAGCCTTAAGCTTGGTTAAGATCAGTTGTGATGGGGCTCCCAGTGCTGAAAATGGTGAGAGAAGGGGGTGGGGGAAAGATGGGAGCTAATGCACTCTTCCCATGTAAGCACTGGTCCACTGAGAGGAATCAAAACAAATCTTACAGACAGGGGAGGTGGTTGAAAGGAAAAGCATAGAAGACAGCTCAAAACTAACACAAAAATTAATCGGTGTTGAGAAATAGTACTGCTGATCTCCTTTGTTAAATTATCTGTTGATACTTCCATGTACTGCCAAAGACAAAGGGGAAGGAAAAAAAAGTGTGTTGATGAAAATATGCACTCCTGTAGGAAGGACATTATCTCAGAGTAAACTGCAGCTCTATTAACAAGTGCAAATTAAATAGCACTCAAGGTTAAAAAAAAAAAAGTTTAAAAGTAGTCTGGCACTTGAGACCTATCTACTTGTTCCCTTAAGTTAGGCTGCATGCTTGCTCAATCAAAATCTAGTCGCCTACCCCCAAATGAAGATAACTGCTACTAGTATCACCAAACTGAGGATAAGCAAATAAGTTGTCATTCAAATGCTAGTGGAAATTAAACTCTGTTGAGCTCCCACTAAAATTTGGGAATCCTGTACTAAAATCTGGGTAACTAACTGAAGTTTCAGACTAACTGCAAAGGGGAAGAGATCTATCACATGTTTTGACCACAAGTTGGAAAAAAATCACAACCAAAACCAACAAAATGAAATGTGCAAGGAAAGAGGGGAAGGGAAGAGTCATGACAGGTGATGGATCACGTAGTGTTCCACTTCTTGCATCCTGTCTTTGACAAACTTAATTTAAATAGCCTGTACCCCCATACCATACTGACATGCAAGAAAATATAAATCTAAGTGACAATATGGCAGACAGACTTCACTGTCAAGCTCATTGTTCAAAATAACTTAATATTACTGTATTCTGCTCCCTGCTATGATGCAAACATATCCGACGGATGTCAAAGTGAAGGTAATAGAGTTTTAGCATACAGAAAAGCATGATATGCCCTTTTAACTACCTATTCATGGTGTTTAGAGCCAACAATTGCTGAAACAATTATTAGCACTGAGTATAACTAGCAATGTGACAGTGTCTTCCCCATGTTGCTTTAGTAATAAGGTGCAGCCTTCTCAGGGTCAGGGAGGGGGGGAATCAGGATCTTATAACTTGTATTTTAGGAGTACTGCAGAGGTGAGAAAGTAGATGCATTTCCAGATTATTTGTTGGAAAAATACAGAACTCATGAATGTCTGTTAAAGTATAGCTTAGAATGATATTTTTACAATTTTTCAAAGAGTTGTCCTTTAATTGTATTTTTATACAGTTCCATTTTTTAATGCACTCTGAATGGAAAACTCTTCTTAGCTCACTCACACTTCAGTATTCTGAAAACCTTTGTGAGGGTTGCTTCCTACAGTGACAGGATTTTGCTCTTTTTCTCAACACAACTGCCAGATTCTTAGAGAAAGTTATTGCACTAGCTATCAAAGAACAGCAGAAGCACTAGAAGAGCAGGGATCTACCCTGACATGCAAGAGACAAAGGTTCAGATTATGGTGTTTGTTCTTGAATTGTTTGAAATGCCACATGCGCACTTCATTCAACTCAAGTACAGAATATTAGTTTACTTTAAAACAAATTTA
Source organism: Phalacrocorax carbo (assembly GCF_963921805.1). Classification (NCBI taxonomy): domain Eukaryota; kingdom Metazoa; phylum Chordata; class Aves; order Suliformes; family Phalacrocoracidae; genus Phalacrocorax; species Phalacrocorax carbo. The sequence continues at coordinate 35,529,281 of NC_087517.1, read as the reverse complement.
CGTTGCTTTAAACCAAATTATATCAGCAATCACACCAAGATACTTAACTTACCCCTCCCATTGTAATGCCATCGATCAATGCCACATAAGGCTTCTTGCAAGTGCCTGTAAGACATATAAAAAAATATTGTGCATTTTTTTCAAAAGAGTGGACCTGTGACTAACTGTATATGTGTCCCATTTCCCCATGTCTTACTTCAGCAAGAGCAATGGAAAATAAATAGTAAATTCAATAGTAAAATATCTTATATGTAATTCTTAAGCAATGAAAAGAAACACCAGTTACTGACTTACTGCATTCTGAGTGTTGTAAGAGAACATTATACAATCACCCAATGTCAGGTTGTTTGCTATGTGAGCACCTGACAATTTAGCCACATCTGGCTATTATAAATAGCTTTGTAGGATGTTTGAACACAGAAGTTTCCCTTTCACCCCATCTCAGAGCCTGGATTAACAGCAAGCGTGTACCAGCCCTCCAGAACTTTACTACAAAGCCAGGTGTGTTGGTAGGTTTGAACCAAAATGTGACTATGAACTACTGCAATGCAAACATGTTCTGTCTTGCCAACTCTGTTGCATGTTACAATGCTGAGTGTGGTGCAGACAGGCTGAGATGATCATGTCCTGAAGTACCACAGTTTTATCTATCAACTTAATCTGTTGGGACCTTTAGGAGGCATGAAACTAAAGACCTGATGCTTTCAATTACCATTCACGGAAAGATTCAGAAGTTCACTGTGAATGAAACCGCTGCCTCATATTCAGTGTTTTCAGGTCAGACTTAAAAAAAGTTCAGTCAGATTGCTGATACCAGTATCCATTGCAACCACGTTGGTAGCTTTTCTGCAGCAACTACAGAGCCTTGTTTAAAAAAAGAACTATTTTAAAAGGCAATTCAATCCTTCAAATTAGTAGTTGGAAAATATAACACAATTGCATTTTTAAATTTGTTCTTACATGAAGAGTAAGCTACTGCACAGGCTCTAGATGCTGGTCTTTGAACTAAATTTCTATAGAAGCATGCCTTTCCAACAGCAAATGCTGCGAAAGCAGCTCCCCTGTGTATTTTTAACTTGTAAGATATAAATAAATCTTTTTGGCAGAAATCTCGGTCTTAAATGAAGACAATCATGCCAAAGTTATCAAAAATCTAGGTTTTGTAATTACGTGCATTACAGAACACCCTAATAATTAAAAAAAAAAAAAACAACAACCCCACAAACTTTTAAAGTTATACTTTAAAACTTTTAAAGTATGTACCCTTGCAATACTTTAATAGACTAGAATAGGTAGCTGGAAGGGACCTACAACAATCATCCAGTCCAACTGCCATGGTAATACTAGTTTTTCCCAAGTACATTAAACTATTTTTCTTGATGACGGCAAGAAAGGTACATAACAAACATGTTAAAACTGGAAACTCTGTCCAACGAAGTAAAAATGATTTTTCAGAAATTACTCGGACTCTAATAACTACGCTCTTCTGTCAACCTAAGCTGATATGCAACATGTTCCACTCCCATCCTGTAGTGACTAATACTGGATACAATGTTTGAAAACTCAAACTGTATTCAATTAAAGTATGTTTGGAGAAGTTTCTTCTCACCAAAACATTCGACTTTTACCCTAAAGAATTAATATACTTTCTTAATATCTTTTTAACCTAGTAAACTTTACCCAGTGCCTTTGCTGTCAGTTATTTTAAGACCACATGCTCCTAGGCTCTTTGCAATAAACCACAGCAGTTAACTCCTAGCTTGAGTATTCATTCATGCAGTTTATTTAAATGGAAAGTTTTAACATAATTTAATCTTCTGCTTTCCAACTGAATATTAATGATTTTCCATGTTTCTATTTTCATCTCAGTTCTTCTTTGAAGTAGATCAATGAATATTTAGTGCAGAACTGCACTGCCGGCATCTAAGACTTAATTCATCCATAGCGCAAATATAACTACCCAGAACAATGGGATGGGATAAGGTAGCTATTGTAATAGCTTAAACAAAACAAAGAAATTCTGCATGCAAGGTATAAAAATGAGATGTTACAATACTGGTATTGAACTTGCTAAAGAAAAATATTACTTTATTATGTTAGTGCAGTCTTTTATAGATTAGCAAAGAAAGAAAGTGAATTTACATTCAAAGCCACTATTATGAAATCTGTACTGCTTCAAATTCACTCATACCAATGGCATTGTTCAGGATATATTCTTCTCTGAAGAAATCTTTTGTCAGTCTATCTCCAACTTTTCCTGCATCTGCGATGGCTTAAGAGAAATAAAAATTCTGAAGATAACTCAGGTTAATAGAAAATACAATAACAAGTAAAAAAATTAATATCACATAAGTTTTTTCCCTTCAACAATCAAACAGCAACTTAATCCTGCTTTATTTTAAGTGAGAAAATTTGCTCAAATTTAAATATGAAAGCAATGTTTCAAATTTGAGTTAATTCTATTAAGCTGGAGACTTTTGTCACATACTTCTTGTGAGAGTGCAGTCCATTTTCTATGCTATGGAACCCCTCCTAATGTCTGGTAGTCTTGTTTGGATATTTCGTATCAGTATATAGACCAGCCACTTAAAACTGATTATACTGAAGACTCTGAATATTAAAAATGAGAAGCCAATTAGAGAAAGTGTCCTGGTTTCAGGCGATACAGAGTTAATTTCCTTCCTGATAGCTGGTATGGTGCTGTGTTTTGCATTTAGTATGAGAATAATGTTTGTAACATACTGATGTTTCAGTTGTTTGTAAGCAGTGCTTACGCTAGTCAAGGACTTCTGCTTCCCATGCTCTGCCAGGTGCACAACAAGCTGGGAGGGGAGGGGGCACAGCCAGAAGGGCTGACCCAAACTGGCCAATGGGATATCCCATACCATACAATGTCACGCTCAGTATATAAACTGGGGGGCATTGGCCAGGGGACATCAATTGCTGCTCGAGGACTGGCTGGGAATTGGTCAGCAGGTGGTGAGCGGCTGTATTGCTTGTTTTCCCTGAGTTTTGTTTCTCTCACTCTCTCATTTTCCTTTTCATTACAATTTATTATTATTAATTTATTTCAATTACTAAACTGTTCTTTTATCAACCCACAAGTTTTCTTACTTTTGCTTTTCAGATTCTTTCCACCCTCCCACCAGGGGAGGGGGAGGAGCAGCTGTGTGGTGCCTGGCTGCCAACTGGGGCTAAACCATGTAATAGAGCTACCTATGAGGACGCTTCAAATTTCTTGTAAAGAAGCTGTCAGTAATGAAAATCTGGGAAGAAGAAGGTAGAGACAAGAACCCTCTCTTCCCAGGAATGACCAGCTGCTATTACCAGTTATTCATAAAAACGCCAATTTTTACTCTTTCATACAATGTTCTGAAGCCGTCTCCTGACAAATAAATAGCATCTGCACATCAAGGTGTTAGAAATCAGCATAACTAACCTCTCTTACTATTATGTAGCAAGCCTCCCTTTACCTGAGTCACAGTCAATGAAGGAAATTAACGCAAAGTAGTAACTGGTGAAAATATGTCAAATGCTTAAGTGACCACAGTCCTTACCTTTGATGTCACCTCCAGCACAAAAAGCTTTTCCTCCTGTTCCCTTTATAATTATTAGAAAAGTTTCAGGATCTTGCTCCCAAGTCTAAAAAGAAGTAAAAGTTTCCATGTAAGATTAAAGTATGTGAAAAAATGCTTTCTCTGTGTACTGTATGTAATTCTTATTTTCCTTTTTCAAAAAGCAAATCAAAGCACTCTTAAAATAGTTTGTCTTAAACTGAAGTCTGAGACCAAAATGTCTTTCTGCCATTCTTGTGTCCTGTTCAATCTTGACATCAGAGATCAGCAGAGCTGCTTCATGTATTTCAGAAAAACACCTATGTGGAGCTCCTGATCTCTGAAGAAAGGCAGCACTCCCTAAAACAGGGCCCATCATAAATCTCAAAGGGACACAATACTGGGGCAGAAAGCTGGGAATATGGAAGATATAGTAACAGTGTTTCAGGCCAAATAATGGAAGTTGTGTAAATCTAAGATGCATGGCAAGGAAAACAGTATTTAAATTGTGGATGGATTTTGTCAAAATTACTGCAATCAGTACTAATCAAGGACTGGATCAAATCAATTTGTACGCAGATTTTTTTCTAGGTACAAAGGCTATGGAGGGTGGGTTCTGAATTAAACACACTGGTACAAGACTTCAGCAGTGGTGCAACCACACTGAGAATATTATGCCTTTTACAGGCTTCCCCACACACGTAAACTATGCTTATATATCCCTTATTCAAGTAAATGTACCCAGATAAAAGGGAGACAAGACACTTCCATACACCAGCAACTCTACTTGAAGTTATACCACCTTTTAAGGCTGTGCTTCAAATAAAGCCCAGTACTCTGCAGTACAAATTAATTTTTCTTTAAGTTTTATTCAAAGAATGCGTAAATTTGCAGCAACGTGACCATTTACCAAAATACGAAAAAGCAGGCAACTACTCAACAAATACTGGTATGTAGCAAGTTTGACTTTGTGCATATAATAAATATTACCATTAAAATAAAAAGGACCATTTGCACGCTTAAAATTTCATGTTACTTCACTAGCTTGTAGAAAGAGCACCTGGAAATCCATAAAGTTCTTCCTTAAGGAATGACACCGAGAGCACCTTGATTCCTATTACCTATATCTTTTATTTCAGCCATGCAGCCACCCCACAAAACATGCAACCAATCAGAGGCAACACCACTGTATAGCTTGGAATTCATGCATGCTCACTGACCGGCTGGGTGTTGCCAAAATGAACGTATAAACTCTTGAGCACTGCTTGCTTTTAATTCAGTCCTGGTTTTAATATGGGCGTCTCTTATCTATCCAGATGGTAAGTTTGAATTTGTCTGACAGCTTGTTTATTAGAAAGAGAAGACACGTCAAACTTGCTTGAAACTGTCCTTTCCCATGTTATAAATCTGAGCTCATTGGCCAATGCATTCACACTGACTTTCATTCTTTAAATCAGTACACTAAGAAGTGTCAAACTGAATTTTAGAATTTGTTTCAGATAACACATGTATAGTGGATGGGTGGAAGTGGAGCTACTAACCTTTATTTGTGGATAAATTTGTTTGATCATAGAGAAATTTAGTGCATTGAGAGCCTTGGGTCTATTCAAAGTTATTATTCCTGCACCTCCTCTGTTTTCCAACAACACTTCAGCTGTCAAATCTGTATGCTTAGACATTTTCTGTACATGCAAAAAAAAGCAAACAAATAAAGCAAACGCCATCAGTTAGATACCTTGAATAACATACATACGAGAGTGTTTACGGAAATATATTCTCAAACGTACTATTTCAGATAATAAAACTTGCATTTTTTAATTGTATGCTAAGGCTTTCCCACTGTATTTCAAGATTTATTTGCATTTCCTAAACAGTTCTTTTGAAACCACTTTACGTTTGAGTCCTAATAACCCTCAGACAAGTTTTTGAGCCACATACTCTTTGACAATGACATCTGAGTTCATTTAAAAAAAAAAAAAAAACACCAAAAAACCAAACCATAAAAGCATGGTTATCTAGGTCTTGACATTCTGAAAATACCTGCAACAGTTATAACAATGACAGTTCCATGTGTCCCTACTGGCAGTTTCACACTGCAAAACCAAATGTACACATCACTTTGTAAGTAATTTTTAACAGTAGAGAACAAATCACTAAACTATTTTCACAACTGATTTCAAACTTACATTTGAATGATATTTAAGGAATATATGGAAGCTAACGTAGAGACTAGCTGTAAAAGTAGATAAGGCCAAAATAATTAAACTTTAACTTGCATTTTAATAGAAACTTGTAACAAAGTGCTCAAAGATGTGGGCAATATTATGCCTGAGTAATAAGTGATGGCATTCAGAACCACTGTGAGCAGACACATTAGAAGTTGTATGTATTGTCTGTCTCAAGGGAGTCTGGAGTCCTAAAAGCTTCCAACTCAGTCAAACAAGATGCTATTCTTACCAAATGTTGTAATATTACTTGCAGTCTGTTGAGTGGCTTCAGCCTGAAAAATAAATATTTAAAAGACAGCTAAACCCATACACCCGCTACATAATCCCCAAATATATGACTGCTGAGTTAAGCAAAGCTTTGTCAGAAAGATTTCTGAACACAATTGTTTTACATTCTCCTTTTTAAAATCAAGTAAAATTAGTTTTTAAATCAAAACAGTTGGAAACTTCTTTGCTTACTAGTAAACAGACAGCAGATACCAATGCCAACTACTAATGTTTTCTATGTGTTCAGTTTCAAGTTAGAAGGTGAACCTGTAAATAAGAAGACAAAGAGTTTGGGGGATATGTTTGATGTTTAGCAGCGCGTGTCTTTTTAAAATTTTCAGCTTTTTTCTGGACATTTAAATATTAGTATTTTTAAAAAATCAGTCTTGTCAAAAACTTGTGCATTTCCAAAGCTTCCATTACACCAAACCTGCCCTCACACCCTTGCACGTACGTACATTTACATCGGGTTTGTGTAACAGCTTGCACAGGGCCCAAAGGAGACGCCCACGCTGCGATGTTTTGTGAACACGTCACTCAATTTAAGTAATGAGGCTGTTACTTATTATTACTGTATCTCATTGAGGCGGACACTTAACAACGGCATCTGCTGGACTTCAAACATTGGGCTTGTGTCAATACTAATGAGCGACTTCATCTTTCAGCTATTTTAAGAGCACAAAACACTGCCCATTAACATGTTACACGCTAACATCCCGGCACCCTGAGACAGTTTTTAAGTTTGTGCTCGTTTTAGAGCGGGAAAGCTGACCTACGCCTGGCTAATCTATGCCTAAATTATATTTTATGCCAGTTCGGGGGTTCACAATCCCCGGCATTAGAGGCCCTCCCAGACTCATCGCTCCCTGCCGCGAAGCTGCGGGCGCTGGCGGCCCGGCGCCATTTAAAGACCTTCAAGGCGGGCATGAGGGGGTAGAAGTCTGCCCACGCCTGAGGGTGGCCATCGCCGCTCCCCCGTTACCTGGGCAGCGGCCTCAGCAGCCGGGACGCCATGGCGGCAACCGGCGCGGTGGATCGCCGTCACCGGGTAAGGGCTGGGCCGGCCTGCAGGGCGGTGAGGGGCATGATATGGCGCATGCGCGGGGGGAGCGGCGCCACTCCCCTCAGCCGCCGTCGCCCTGCCACGGGGAACGGGAGGCTCTGAGGGGCGGCCGCCGCCTCGGGGTCCCCCGCTACCTGCCGCTCTGAGGGGCGGCCGTCTGCTCCTCCCCAACAGCGCTCTTCTAGTCAGCGCAGCGACTAACAAAGGCAGAATTGCATGAAGGGTTTTCCTTACCTTGACAGGTTCTGGGCCGAAGGGGTGCTGCTCCCTATCCTGGATTAGGCCAGGAGGTGTGAGGACGCGAGTTGAGGCTGTTCTTTCGACTGTGAAGCAAATGACGCCGTATGAAGCAATAACTTAAACCGTGGTGGTTGCAGTCCAACAAGGTGGAGAAAGCTGCGTTGCTAAATTAATCTTCAAAGCCAAGCTTTGTGGACTGAAACTGCATTTTGACAATCTATTGTTTTCAGTAGCAAAACCGGTTTCTTAATTTCTGACCTCCCTGTTTCTCCAAATCTACACCTGCTGCCACACCTGCACTGCCCTCTTTGCTACTGACAGAGATAAGCGAGCTAGGATTAAAGAGCTGCTGTAATGTAATATCCCACCAAAAACTGGTTGTCCTAGAAGGTAAACACAGGGATTAAGCAGTTAACATGGTGACTGCCCCAACAGTACCTAGAGACAGAACTGCGAGCTGAAACACAGCCTGTGTTCAGCATGAAGAGACCCAGAAATTGCAACCAGGAGAGTTCTCACTTTTTTTAAAAAGAGGAGATTAAGGCATTTGAGAATTTATGGACATCATAGTAGGAGTCCTTAATACAGAATTCACTTTTATTTCAGTAACTACACCAAACCAGATGTTTTTAGGCTGGCACATACTAGCATGAGACTGATACTGAAAAAAAAAGTGTGATGAACCACAGAATAAATGACAATACAGTGCGTTAGGTAGAAATGTAGCTTTATCATCTCTAGGTGTAGCAAGTTCTTAGCACTGGCTGTCTTAGTTCACATTTGTATTTTAAGAAAAATCTTAAAACCTTGTAGCAAAATTATTTTGCTGGACCAAAAAAATTCCAGCTCTCAGAAGCATTTCTAGAGAAGTCCCCAGAGGGCAACCTTGCTCTTCATTTCAAGAAATGATTCAGTCCCTGCTTGTGGCAGCATCATCTGTAATGGCATTTCCATTGCAGTAACTCTCAGTGTATATTAAATTTGGTTGTAAAAATCTTAAACTAAATGGGCACAAAAAAAAGACCAGAACATTTCTGTATTATGCAGTCCAGTTTTCAGTCTTGTGCACTCTGAACAAAAAATAACAGAACAGGACATGAGGTGCTTTTGCAGGCATTGAGAGGACTGCCTACTGCGAACTAACTATTTGCAGAATTCATTAGGCAATACAGACTATTCGAACTTTTACCTACAGACTATATGAGCGTCTAAGATGCAGCCTATTACGGTCATCTGAAGTATATACAGCTTTATATGCTGGTTTATAGCAAGTACCATGCAATTAAATCTAGACCCATCTAAATAACACCAAGTTATTACAAAAGTTGTAATCTGACAAATTTGACAAATCTGAACCCATAGATTTTTTTTAATTATTATTATTTTTGAGGATGAGGTAACTCAGAGTCTCTCATCCAGGCACAACTAAATTGTGGGGAGTTTGATAAGCAGGTAACATTTTTGTACTTTGTATCCTATGCCTGAAAGTCTGTACACTTCACAGACAAGTATGAGCAGAACCTTTCTGTAAGGTAATCTTTTTGTTAGTGGTGTTGTGGAAATGAAGAATCAGTGTGTGGAAGCTAGCCTTGGGTAAGAGCAGGTGGAGGCTGTTTGAAACCCCTGGAAATCTCTTAACAAATTCCACCTGCACATGATGCACGTGGGCAAGGCTGTGATCAGGACATGATTACATAGGATGTCTTTTTCTGGAGTCCAAAATAGAAGTCAGTGATCTGATTCATCTTTTACTTCTGGGGATTTTAACATGTTTCCCCCCTATCTATTCCCCCTCCAGCTTCTGTATAAGTAATGGTGTAGACCCTTTCTTTGTTGTCTTCCAGTTGTATGTCTGATTTAGAACTAGAGTGGGGCCTGCTCATTTGTAAGCAATGAAGTAAGAGCAAGCATTGTCTTGCAACAGCTACTGATTTCTTTCCACAGTGCTAACACTGAATTTATGCTTAATGTTTAAACTCTTTTCCTTTTTTTTTTTTTAATTGGCTTCAAGAAGAAGGGGTGGTGACAGAAGAGCCGTCTTCCTTGAGCCTAACATTCTACTTCATTTTAAAACATAGTGGTAGTGGCTTGAATCTACCTGTAGTTTTTTGAGGGGCAAGGGGTGGTAGGTGTTAGAAAACTGCGATTTTGTTACAGACAGCTATTTAGTGACTGAAAGCTAGTCCAAACTCAGATATCATCCTGGTGTTTAATTGTTCTCCAGCACACCCCATGTTCTGCAGAGTGGAATATGAAAGTGAAAATGTTTCCTAAAAGATAAATAAATAAAAAACTTCTATTAGTAGAAATAGGAAAAAGAGTAAAAATAATGGAGCTGCATGAGAATAAGCGGAATGAGATGACCTTTAACCTGGGAGTTTATCAATGTTATTACTATTAGCAAAGAAGGCTGCAGGAGACTGGGGGTAAGCAGCACCCCTAGTAACCAAGCCAGGAACTCAAGGAGGAGTATAAGCGCAATAGCCAGAAGGATAGGCAGGTTGAAATTCTCCCCTTGGAGAAATTTCTTGGCAGTGTGTTTAGCAGGTTTGGAAAGAGAAAACAAATTGTAGACTGTAGGAGGACTTCAGAGTTAAGCAGATGTTTTTGGGTTTTGTTTCTGGGGTTTTTTGGTTTCTTTTCCAGAAAAACATATATATAACTTCAGTATGTGGGAGCCCATGCTCCCAAGAAGGATTCCAAGAGCAGCTCAGCTGCGTTCTGTGTGCCACCTATATACCCCTAATTAATCATTAATTTGTACCTCTCACTTACTTGCCTCTGAGAGCTCTCAGTGTAGTTCACTGAGACCAGATAATAAATGGTACAAGTACTGCATCATGTCCTGTGCTTCTGCATCTGGGCTTGCTGTAAATTTAATCTTTTCCTTTGCTGGTCTAACAGCTAGCACCTAATTTCTCTATGTGTGGGTAGTAAGTGCATCCTTACAGTATATGAAGGTAAGGAAAAATGAGTCTGTGAAAGCCTGAGGAATAGAATGGGAAAACTTCCAGTTCATCCCTGCTAACTGGCTATTACTCTACTGACAAGCAGTGCTCAGGTTGTTGTTTTTTTTTGTAGTCCGGTCTCAGTTGACAATATTCTAAAACACGTCCACAGATGACAGGTTCAAATTTCCTTGCACCAATGTGGACACCTAGTACTGCAGTGGAGAGTCAGTGAGAGTAGAAGTAGATTTAAAATAAGTAGAAAACTAATCTGTTTCTCCATTCTCTAACAATAGGCCAGCCCAGGGAAGAGCTGAAACACAGGAAACACATATGTAATATGGAGAGGCAATTTTTTTTTAATTGAATTTTTTTAAATTATTTTCTCTGTAGAGCAATCCCATGGGAACAGAGTGCCTTCCCCAGGGATTTTAGTCAGAGACTTTCAGATAATGCATCCATATAACATATGAAGTCATAGATTTGGGAGCTAATGGCATGCAGTAGTGAATTTCTCATGTAACAAGAAAGTGTGTGAGAGGGGGAAAAAAAGCCTTTATTTTCTTTTTTCCTTTTTTTTTTTTACCAGTTAATTTGCATCTTATCAGTGGGGAACTAGAAGTGTTTGGAAAAGGGTGAAAGCAAATGCATAATGAAACAGCGTGAGTGTAGTAGTTTCCCTTTTCTTTTGGCCTCAGAGGGCACCAGGGACAGTGTGGGGGTGGCTGGGTGCTGCTGCAGACGCTGCCGTGTTGATGAGGGTGGGAGAAGGGCCCCTGGCAAGGTCCAGCCACTGGTGGGTTCCTCCCCTCCCACCACCCCAGCTTAGACATATACCACACACGCTGCATCCACCCTGCCAGTACCCCCTAGGTTCGACAGGACGGTTCGACAGGACCCTAGGCAAACACCCTCCTACGTCTTTCTTCCCTGCTGCCACAAAGCAATCTGTCACTCTTCCCCTCGAACCACCCTCCGCCTACGTAGAAAACCATAACTGTAAGGAACACCCCTTCCCTCCCCATGGGTCTGTTCTTCTTTGTGGGTGAAAAATGCTGTCTTCCTAGAGATCTGGTCACCCCTGAATTTGGCTTTGAGACCCAAGCTGTTTGATACCTTTTAGGACCACCGCTTGGAAAGCTCTGCTATTGTGTTAGTTTTTCATTTGCATATAATTGCACATGTTCAGGTGGGAAGGGGCTATTTGCTTCCCACTTGCTTTGATATGCCTCCCTTCCTAAGAGGACCGCTTCCTTCTCTTCCTGCTCTCAGCTTCCCACGCATCCAGCAATGAGAAATGCTGCAGAAAACTGACCAGCTACCAACCCGCCCACCTGAGGAGGAGGAGCACTAGCAGCAGCAGCACATTTCTCTCTCTCTCTCTCAGCTCTTTAAACACAGTTAAAAAGAGCTGTAGTGTGGGTGGAAATAGCTGTAGGGAGTGTGTGTGGGAATGGGGCCAGACGAAAGTGAATTTTCTGTGGTAGGACAGTTACGTCTAGTGGACCAAAAAAATCGCCTAAGGATATCTTACTGCTGAGGAGGTCTTTGGGTGTATAATTAGTTCTTAAGGTCGAGTTTTCCAGGTCTGGAAATGAAAGAGTTTCTTTTTCCCTGGTAGTGCAAGTGATGGGTCGGTGGCAGCCAGCACTCCTCACTGGGGGAAGCTTGCCTACAAGACTTCAGGAGTCTGTTTAGCAAATAATATTTGTATTGCATCCTGTTGTGTCACCATGTCTCTGGTTCTGCTCACGATGTATGTGCTTGATTCTGTGAGAGTCAGAGCTGCCTGTAGGTAGGAAGAGGAAAAGGCATGTGGCTTTCACACAGTGTGGGTCTATATTTCAAGATACCATCCCTGTTGGACCTCTTGAGATAGCACTATCCTAGAATAGCAGTTAATTCAAGATTTATTCTAAATATGTACTTCATAAGGAATTAAATTCAAACTTATTTATGTTAACAGGGCGTTATTTGAGGTACTTTGCTTGTATTACATGAAAATAGTAGTGAAGCTAGTATAGGCAAACAGAACTTGTAAGACTAGTGATATGGAATGCAAAGTGATACTGCTGTTCCTTAGGAAATATCTCCAATAGACTCCAAGAACCAAGGCTACAGAACAGCTTTCAGGCTCTGAGTTGGTTTGACTTAGCTATCTGGAATACAGGTTTTACAATATGTAATCCAAGTTAAATTTGTCCTAACCTAAGCTAGTGACATGCATTCTTCTCAACCCAAAACTCTACCCATAAATTTATTTTGACTAGCTTTCTCACCAGCATCAGACTTTCCATTTATGTTACTGATGCAGAATCTTGTATCAGGATGTGGTCTGTAATGATTCCAAGAGATGCAAGAACAGCCAGTTAATGAAATTTGACTCTCAACATAAAATGGATTTTTTACAAATATTGCATGGGGCATGTAGTTGTCTCCTAGTGAGTAGAAACCTCAAACTTGGTATTTGAATGGTTTTAGCCCTGTGAAGTAACTTTCTTCATGGAAAAGGAGTGCACACTGGAGTGCGAAATCCTGTCACAAGGCAGCTTACCTTCCAGTCAAGACATAGCACTTTGGCAGACCCATTTCACAGACCAGGAATGCGCAGATACAAGGCAGTAGGGAACTGGGGCTCGCTAACTTTGGTGCCTCCCCTCTGCCAGCCTACCTCCTGCAGCTCTGAAGATTTTACCCTAGAGCAGGAATGAAAAATGCAGGCATAATTCCTTACACTGATCAGCTCAGAAACAAAGGAAGTTATGAATAAACCTAATTAACAAATTGCATGTGACACAACATAAAGATCAGCTGATGGACTTATGTTAGCAAGAGCTAGAGCAGTATCAATGGAGATGTAACCTTAATGGAACTAATTATCCTGACATTTTAAAAGTCTTATTTCTGAATGGTGATTAGTATTTTAAATATATCCTTATAACCTTCCACCGAATCTTATGTAACTCATAATTATAATCTACTGGAATTACCTACCCACCCTGAGGAGGAACAATATTCCAATTAGTAAGTTCATGTCACTTGACTGATTTAGTTTAAAACATTGCAGTAATTCCTTTGTCGGTAGCATTTTGAAGCACTATTGGCCCGCTTGTAATTCTATCTCGCATTTAGCATTGGTTCAGTTAACTTTAAAGGTAGTGCTTTTCATACCTTTTATATCAATGAATGTACATCAGATTTTAAATGCAGATTATATGCTTATCTTGCCAACTACTGTAGCCTGAAATTTTCCTTGTATGATCTACTGTGGTGGAATGATATTATTCAAGAAGCAATTAAAAAAGAAAAAAAAACCACACACACAAAACCCCAAACATTAGAATCATCAAAAGTCTAGTTTAGTATCTCAGTCCTGTATGTAACATTCCTTTTGGCCTCCCTGTTTTATCTGTTGTTCAGCTGGAATGTCACATGCTTTGGTCTCAGACCATCTGGTGCAAAACCCTTCCTTCTCAGGGGTTGTAGTGAACACCTAGTTACCTCATTTTGTTTCAGTCAAAATCATAGTGAATTAAGCACAAATGCATTTGATGCTAATTAGTAGCTTTCTGACAGCCCAGGGATTTGATGAGTGCAGAGAGCACCTCTGGTGTTTATTTTAAGAATTTGTTGCGCTAAATTAAAGTGAGATTCTTTAGCAGGGCAGTTTGGCTGACAGTGACAGTCAGTATCTTATTAAATGGATGTGTGTGTATTCAAACCTTTCCACATTACTCATCTGACACCTCGCACAGGTATTAATGTTCACTTGAAAAGATCTACATTTGATTTTAAAAGTCAATAACATTTTTCCAAATTTCTTTCTGTTGTATTTAATTCTGCAGTACAACTAAAAGTGTTCATAAAATAATGCCTTTGAAGAACACTGCCTAGGGAAAGATATCTCATTTAATGCCACAAATGATACAAAGGACAGCAGAGCAGATTGCAGAACTTAAACATGAGGGGGGAAAAAAAAAGGTCAGCAGAATAAATAGAGGCCTTCATGCTACTAAAAATTAAGCGTATATCATTTATTGCTACAGATACATTCTGTTTGTAAGTACAAATTACCAGCCCCCAATATGGGGTAATTGTGAGCAAATGCTAGCTTCAATGGAACTCAATTTACCAGCTCTGTGTATAATTATTTACCTGGTGGAAAAGGCGTGTAGTGAGTCAGAAGGGAGAGTGTTTGTTTGTTTGTTTGTTTGTTTTAAAAAAGAAATGTGGTCATCCTGAATCATAAACAAACTTTCAATGGAAGTGACAGGGACAGAGTACTTGGTTCCTGGAGCGCTCATTCAGGGATATACTGCTTGGTGAAGAAAGGCAGTGGCAGCCATGGCAGGGCACAATATAGATCTAAGTTGTTCACAAGGAAATGCATGGTCTCTAGTATTGTTAGCTCCTCTCTGTAGTCTCAACCTTCCGTCTGCCCCGTGGATTTCATGATGCCTCTGGTTCTGTCCACAGAATCACAGAATGAATTATAGAATCATAGAATGTCCTGAGTTGGATGGGACCCACAAGCATCAGTCTCCCTTTTCTCTCTTGCTCTCTGTCTCTGTGGTAGCAGGCTGGAATAGAGGTTCATGCTGCTAAGAGCAGTATATGGGAAGATATAATTATTTCAGAAATAACATGCGACACAGTGTGATTTAGTCATACTTTGACACACCTCTGTCTGCCAAGAAAAACGCAGGCACTACCTTACAGAACTGTTGCTAAGAGCACTTCTTCAGGCTCTAGGAGTGAGAAGATGCTTTATTGTATGGTTAACTGCAGGAGTTAACAGCAGGGTTTCAATCTGGGACCTGCCAAGATATTAAAGCACAGAAATCTGTTGCTTGAATTAAAGGCTGCACTTCTGCCTAGGAGATGTAGTACCATGTAGAATTAGCCTGGGGCATTATTTTGTAAATTTAAGACCCTTTGAAAGTGCTTTTATTGACTCTTGTAGCCTAAAAACAACTAAGAGAAAGTTCTGGTCAGCACTAAGAAGATACATCCTTTTTGTTTGTTTTATGTCAGTGTAAACAATTTTCTATGAAAGCAGAGACTTTATGTTAAAAAAAAAAAAGAAAAATCCATTTTCAATCTGACATGTTAATGGAAATCTCTCCCCCCTATCAATGAGCAGGAGAATCATGAAACACATTTGGACTGTGCATTCCTCTTCCTGTGCCACTACTAGCATCCTTGTAGCTTTTGTGAGCCTTTTGGAGCATTCACTGTTGACTAATTTCTTCCTAGTAAGAGACAGCTGGATTTTGCAGGTACAGCTGTCTGTCATCCTAATTACAATAGCAACACAGAATTTTCAACATTCTTCAAATAGTCAGAAGAAGCAGACATTGAGAAATAAATATGTACCTTTTTTACTATTCTGCTTTAGTTTTCACTTCTATAAAGTGAAGAAAGTAACCTGTACTGTCTCATTGTAATATCAAATTACCTTTATAGTTGGAACAGTTAGATGATATACAATGGTGATAAAAAAAGGCATCTTGTCATTGCACAAAAGATAGCTCCTATTAATGAGCTAAAGCATAAGTATAGTTTATCTATATGTTTGCAGTGCATATACCAGAAAATGCTACATAGCATGATGACCCAGGAGTCTTCCAGAGGAAGAGGATTCAGATACCGTGTGCTTTGAATTTCCGCATTGCTTTACAAATCAACACATAGGATGTATTTTCTGCTTCTTTAAAAGAGAAATGAAAAGCTGCTCTGTAAACTGTTATAAACAGATATCCAACCAGGGTTTTGTATGTATGTTTGAAAGGATGCATGCTTTTCCTTGCTAAACAAATAATCTGACCACTACTTCACATGCAAGCCTGTAATGCTGCCATCTATCAGCTGTTACCCAGCTCTACTGAAGGAAATGGGGATTTATTTATTTTTTTTTTTAGCATGGGACAAACAAATCTATGCTGTATTAAAATGTGCTCACTCAGCCACACTCCTTTCCACAGGAGTATTTCAGTTATCTTTTCTTCTGAGGAAATTTCCCACCTAGCTGAGAATTTCCCACCATCTTCACTTTTCAAGTACAAAAAGCCTAGTATGTGCAGAAGTAAAAAGCCCAAAATTCTGTCACATCCTCCAGTATGCAATTTCAGGAGGTTTGAACGGTATTTGCACAAGCAGTCAGCTCTCTGTTTCACATTAATTTGTTTGTTTTTGTAAGTTATTCACAATAAGCAGTCATTATGCTTGTAGGTAACATAATTACTCACTAAGAAATGCCTGCAACAATGGATTATGACCTTGTCACTGCATAATAACAACCAGCAGCAGATCTCTCTGGAATATGTGGGGTTACTTCTAGAAGGTGAAGGAAAACATCCTCCCTAGAAGATGTCAGTTCATCTTAAATACTTGGAAACTTTTTGCCAAAGATTTCGGTGACCCATAGCGTATAACCTGCACCCTTCTTGAGCAGGAAAGGGAACTGTTTGCACATCTGTGTTAATCTTTCACACCTATCTAACACGTAGAATGTGGGCAGTATTTACATATCTCATAAAAAGTTATAGCTCAGCCATTTTCTTTTAAAGTGCTTCAACGCAGTAAATAGCTAAATGGAAGTTCAACTCTATAGAATTGAAACTGTCGTTTAGTTCACTTTCTGTCTCCGTTTCCCAGATAGGCCTGAGTTAATTAGTAGCCAACCTTCCAATACCCGTTTCCTCCTTTCAAGCCTGTTGTGTATAAATAATGTATATTTGTTCAGCCACTGTTGTTGTAGGGAGATCACCGCCACCCAGCTCAGAGTCCAAAGGTTTCCCACTTTTGTGTAGCTAATGAATCTAAAGGTGGGTAAGATAAGACAGGTTTTGTAAGCCTGTTACTGCATTCTATTTTAGTGATACTGCATTTACTTAAAATTCAGTGCTGCTGGGTCAAAATTTAAAATATATTGCAGTTTGAGGTTCTTAAAATTCTTCTCCAGTATTAGTATTTAGAATGGTATTGATGCTTAAATTCTTAATTTAGAAAGTAAGAGAGGGATACAAGGTAGACAGGCAACTTATGCGTCATGTACATTTATGTCCACACACATTTTCATTCTTGCCAAAGGAAATTATAAATAACCCAGTTTACTGGAGAATTTTCAAGATTAGAAGTCTTACTTCTGCGAGTGCTGTCTGAAGGGTTTTTAGGCATCAGGAGGGCTGATTCACAATTGTCCTCCATAGTGTTTAGGGTAATTGTTTAACTTTGTATTCCACTCCAGCCTGAATAATAAAAATACCCTACAGTTCAGAGCTGATGGCATTTGCACTCTTTGTAGTGATATTATTCAGCATGCATGCTACAAAGAAAGAAGGAACCGAGACCTTAGGGTTTCCTTAGCATTCCCTGGGTGTTGCTGCTATCAGTGGCCAAGGCTATGGAGGACAAGGAACATTTGATTACTGCTTTTCTGACTTAGATATGACTGATGTCAAGAAAGAGCCAGCTGCTGATAGCTTGCTCTGGCTACTCCTGCCACTCATGTATTGACGGGCCTGCACTAGTAGGAAATGCTACTGGTTTTAGTGCATTAGAGTGGCTCTGCAGAATAGGAAGAATGCCTTCCAAACTCAGTACATGTATAAACTATTGTTTAAGGCAAAGCATGAGGGTTAGCAGCACTTACCACATGGTGGCCTAGGGAACTCCGGGCTCCATGAAACCATCAGTGACCCAAAGGTGATCTGCAAAAACAGATCTAGTGTTTATTTGAAACATTTAGTTATAAGAATGCACAACATTTTGAAAAACTGAAGGGAAGGGAAAACAGACTGTGGTAGAAAATGTTTGAGAATTATTTATTTATTGTTATTCTAACCTCTTTTAATTGTTCCCCAGAAAGTTACCGCTCGCAGAAACAAAAAAACCCAACCATGCTGAGTCAGCCTGAAGGACTGTCTAGCCCACAACACTGTCTCTCAAGAACAGCCCTGAGGGGCTGCATGGGCAAAAGTAAGAACAGCACAAAGACGGCTCACACTGTTTTCAGCTCAGGGGATTCCTGAGTTGGATGTGGTGGCATTTTTTTTTTCTGTCTAGTAACGTGGGGATTTCTCTTCCATGCATTTGTCCAGCCTTTCCTGGAATGTGACAAACTTTTAGCATCCACAGTATCTTTGCAAGCTTTGGGCATGACTCCTAGTAGCTTCATTTGATGGGCCCTAATCCATATATGAGAAGAAAGGGTAAAACAACCTGCTTTCTCCAGTTCATGACTTTGTAAATCTGCTGTATCCCTGCTAAGTTGCCTCTTTTCCTGACTGGTAAATACTAGGCTATTCCACTGTTCCAGGCAGAGAAGTCATTCCAAACTTTTGAGCATCCTTCTCTGAACCTTTTCCAACTCTAATATATTCTTTTTGAAATGAGGAGACCATACTGCTTTTTTCCTATAATTCATATGGGATCCATGTCTGAATTTGTCTCCGTGTGAAAAAAAAAAATCCATATATTATGCTAAAATAGAATACTTTCTTACTTTGCAATTGGTTTTGCACTTACAATTTTTCTATCCCCCCCCCCCCCCCCCCCCCTTCCATAAGTACTTGGACAGTTTTGAACCTTCTGGTAATAAACAGTTAACAGCACACTGTAGCAATGTAAGAAATCCTCAGGGAGCTAGGTTGTACATCCTAAAAGCAGATAAAATTGTCCAGTGCTGCAGGCAACAGACCTTTTCTCAACTATTAATTGAACAGGGGGAAGAGAGCAGAAAGAAGAAAAGGAATTAGTAAATTACTTTAAAAAGCATAGGTACTTAGAATTCATAGTTGATGTGCTCATTTAAGAAGTCATGAGCTATGGCATAGAAAAAAATGTAAGAAACAGTAATACCGTTACATAGACAAAGACTATTTTTTTCTGCTTTTGTCACCTTCCTGTGTTTTTTTTTGCTTTTCCCACCCAACCATTTCAAAGGCATATCCTTAGAATGACGCATCAATTTTCTGTCTGCTTGGGGTTTAGAAATAGCTGAGATGTTATAAATAGATCACAAGCTGCAAGAGACAAAGAGAATGGAAATATTGTAAAAGGTTAGCTGAAAAATTTAGATGTGGATTGAGATTTCGGATGTCTCTGAGAGTGGAAGTACTCAGTTTGAAATGTTTTATTAACCACAGCAGAGGAACCCGTGCTCCTTGTGCAGCAGTGGGGAACTGCCAGGTGGAATCAGGTGGTACTTTTGGTCACGGTGCCAAGCAGAGTGACGTCCATCCCCGCCTCCGGGGCTCAGAGTTCGATGACATGAGAAGGAGGCACCTTGCCGTTCCTTACTGCGAGGCTAAAACACAAGAGGCGATTACTATTTTATGCATTGTAGAGGCACTAAATCAGAATGTATAACTTTTACACCGTAATTTTTCTGGCAGGACTCATGTACTCTGAATTGATAGCATTCATCAAGTTTGCTCCCTTTTTCTACTTTGCCTCCAGAATGCGTTAACTTCAGTGAAGTGTCTCAGCATATGGTTGAAACCTTATCCTTGTCCAACAAAGCAGTAAAAAAATCAGAACTAGGGAACAGTCTAATATATTTTTGTTTCTGTTTGAGTACTCCCTTTGTAAGGTCACTTAGATCCTGCTGGCACTTCAGACAGACTTTGGGAGAACAAGTAGTTGTCCTGCACCGAAACCTGACACCTGGGAGTCGTATTATTCCTCCAGCCATACAGGTGCAGCTGAGGTCCATTTTCTTATCTTCCAACTATCTAATTCTGTTAGGGCGACTGTGAGAAAGATGATTTGGTGGCTGTGGGTAAAATAAGACGTTAAACGGAAGGGACAAATTTTGTCCACAATGTGTTTTTGTTTTGAAGAGAAGCAGCTTCCTGAAACCAGGCTGGGCTTCACAGTAGCTATATCATGGCAACTAGCTTCATATAAGCTATACATTCTCAAACTTTGACAAATACAATGTCATACCACTAATGTAGGACCTGGTCTTTGCTTGAACTGTATCTCCAACTGTCATTGGTTTTAATAGAAGTTTAGGCCAATACACACAGCAGAATCAGGTTCTTCAAACCTAAATTAACATTCTGTTGAAAACTAAACATATGTTGTTTTTTTCCACTGTCAACAATTTAGTTTCCAGGTTTGGAAAAGAAACATTGCTGGGGAGGAATCAAATGAATTTATTAATGAGCTCAGTAAGTATGGAACTATTAATATCTTCTGAGATTGTGTTTGTCTTATTTTTATCTTCAACTCCAGACTCTGAAATAAACAGATGTTCTGAAGCTTTCCACTGAGAATACTACAGTAGGTTAAGTCCTATCTTAAATACATTGTGATTATCGGGATATTGTAGGAAACAAGTGAATAGCTGTGTACAACATTTCTGAAACAATTGGTTCCATTACATGAAGTCTTCATCTTACATTGCAGTGATAGCCCTTAAAAGAAAACATCTACAACATTTCTTACATGTTACTAATGATTTTTATTTCCAGCCAGAAATCTGAATACAAAAATGGAAACATTACTTTATTCTGTAATATTATCAGAGAACATTAAAGGTGCTATTACTATTCCATGGTACGATTGACAACATAGTTTACCTGTTCTAAACACATCTGAAAGAGATGAGTGCTTCTATTTGTCTAAAAAGGTTCCACTTCTTTCACAATCATTTTTGATCAGAGATACTCCTTTGAATCTCAGTGTAACTGAACTGTATGGCAACCCTCCTTCTGACACTTAAGTACTACAGTCCTTTGTTCTTCGTAGTGAGGAATATCATCTGGAGAATTTGAGAAGGGCATCAGTAAATTGCTCGTTGTTTTCACACTTCGGGGTGGGGGGACTGTTTGAAATTCACCTTGAAACTGAATTCAATTACCAGTATCTCTTGGATGTTGTCATGTTAACCAAGAAGTTAAAACAGATTAACTGATCTGTTATGCTGGAGGTCCTGAGATTAAATAAAAAATAAAAATTATCAGTCTGCTTTCTGGAGAAAGAGGTTAGATAGCTTGGTTAACACTGTGACTCCCTTCTATATAAAAAGTGACATTTACAGCTCCTATTTATAATGGGGCAAATTCAGCCCTAGAGAAAGTTAGATGTGAGGCCTCTGAAGTCAGCAGTTTGCCTTAGCCTGAATTTGGTGCAATATGTCCCTCAGCACAAAAGATTATTTCACTGCTTGTGTCACTCAGGTGGTTTTCATCAAAAATCACATTTGCATGTCCTAAGTAAAAATGCCTGCCTTGGTCTTGGTTTAGGTTTACAAAGGTACGTTGTAGAAGACCTGAATTTAATCAGGGAGGTAAGATGATATGACTGTGCTTGTATCTAATTAAAAAAAAAAGCCAAAAACCAACAGTTCAGTTAAAAACTGCTTTCAGCTATTGCCATTTTTTAGCCATATAAATGGTGAGAGCTAGTCCTTCAATTAAAGGAGAATACTATATAATGCTGTGTGAACTCAGAAGTAATTTTCTTTACTAATATTTCAATATGTAGAATACTGAATGTCAGTTAAACTTTGTTTTGGTCAGGAAATATTTTGCTGTGCAGTGGTATTGTATTTCCTTAAAAAGCTATGCTCAGAAACTTAATTTAGTCAAAAGCTGAGAACTCAAATTCCCATTGACCTCCAGTCATTGACTAGTAATTAGGAAAAGGGCGATATCTGAACCTGTATGTGGTTTTTTGCAGATCTAAAGGACATTGATGGAAAAGAACCTCTTGCTTGAATGCCAGTATTTGCTCAACCCCTTGCTCTCAGAAGGGATAGAAGGAACTTCCTAGGGATCAGAGAGAACTTGTCAGTTTGCTGTCCCTTGGTCATATACCTGCAGTTATTAAAAACACATTAGGCTCAACAGTTAGTACACTCAGAATGCAGCATAGAAGGTATACATTGTGTTATTGGAGTCAAGTGTGGAAGCAAGGACCCATCCTGCCAGGACGTAGTGGGCAGAGGAGGTGGGTGTGTACGTCATATTTTTAACTATACTGTCTGCCCTGGTCATTTTGCATTTTTATTTTAACATTTCTAGGTTTTATTTAGAATAAAATGCATGTGCACGTGGGGGCTGTTTGTTCAAGTTTTAGAAGTTTGTTCTTTTCTGGGAACGCTACTGTAAGATAAGGTCTAAACAGATCCATCTCAAAGGTCCAGCCAGTTAAGCTTCCCTCCTTCCATGAAGACAGGCCAATGCAAAATTCACTGCAGGTTCAGTGGCTAAATTGCATACGTTGTCTGTAGCTCCTGCCTGGACTACAGAGTCAGCAGGAAGCTTGATTTCATATGGGTTTGTGTACTACACTTTTACAATCTGCTCCCTTTCCTCTACCACTTTAAAAGCCTCAGCTGTCCTCCCTTTCCTTCTGTTCTCTATTCCCCTACCTGACCCCCAGTTCTTCACAGGGTAACGTGACTGCTGCTCAGGCACAAACGATGATTCACTGGGCAAACGGGAGCCCGCTGTGGAGTTTGTGCCGCAGGCTTTCCTCCCGCGGAGGGCACTGTCTTGCCTTTCTTTCCTTTGCCAGCCACTGATGTTCACACAACCTTATAGGAATTTAATATTTGTAAGACTATCACTGCACATCAAATCTGATACCTGCCAGTGGGTTCAAAGGTTCTTGGGGTCAGTAAAGGTTGGCTTACCATATAAGCAGATACCATGCAAACATGAGTTTAATTCTGAGGGGGAAAAAAAAGGCCTGTCCGTTTTAGGTAGGGAAGTGGGAAAGGTAGGAAAAAGTACATGTATAAACACACAGTAAACACAGTTTCTGTAACTGGTATTTGCTCTTGTGCATTGCTTTGCCTTCTCTTTGCTAATGAATGAAATACTTCTAAAAGCGTTAGATTAAAAATCTGAGGAAGAAAATCCTCTGCTTCCCTGATAAACCAGACAGACCACTGCTGTGGTGGCTCGTTGTCTTACCGGCTGTGAGTATTTTGCCCTGGGTTACCATTAACATCGCTTGCAGCTGTGTATGTTTTGCTGATTCACTGGATGACTATTTCTCAGTTCCTCTGTTGGGATTTTTCTCTTACTGGTAATACAGTTCCTTTTAGCCTTCGAAACAGTAGAGAAAAGCTGCTTTGTTCCTCATAATTACTTAAGTTCTTCCCAGATTTACACTGGGATACATACAAACTGGTGTGTTATGAAGAGCTTCCCAAAAAAGAAGAAATGAATGCCATAGTTGCCTTAATGCAGTGCCTCTCCTAGGAAAGGAAGGACTAAAAAAGTAGTCTTGCTCATGTTATGCAAAATTAATATTTCTGATGGAAATGAAAGCTTTTTTGTTGTCTTCATTGTACTCCAGAGTGAGTCCTAGCAGCACAAATCTCACCTTCAACTTATCTTTCTGACTAATGTAAATGATTATTTTTTTTTGGCTCAGAGTTAAAAGCTGCTGAAGGACAGCAGAATATTTTGTGCCAACTGGAAATTCTTGATTTCAAAGTACAGCTTTACCTTATGAAAGAAACCAAGAAGTTTTTCTGTGCATTAAAATTTAAGCTCCTGGAAACCATTTCCATAAGATGGGGTCAGACGCTTTACCTTTGCCATTACTGGAAAATATCAGAAGCGGAAATGGAGATATCATACAGATAACATACAAGATGTTTTTCCATGACAGTTTTCTGTGTTATGCTGTATTTGCTTTATTTTTCCCCTAACCTAATGAACAAGTCACTGAGTCAGCTGACACCACTGAGTCCTTTTCAAGCAAAATCTACTGTGGTTAGCCATGTGCAGTTCCAGCAGGTATTTGTATGTAATTTTATTTATTTTACTTTTAAAAATAACTACTTTATTTTTTCAGGTTTTTTGGGGCTTTCTTTTAGACACTAAAGGTTTTTGTTGGTTTTTTTTTTAAGCAGCGAGGCATTTGTAACTATTTTGGCAAGTATCCTCACCATGATATATGGTAAAGTGGTATAAGACACATAAATGGAAATCTTTGTAAAGCACCATAAGCATTTAACCAAAGCCCACAGAAATCCAGAGGCATTCTTTCAATTTCATGGATAAGTTTAACCCAGGTGTGGGTTTATAGCACAGAGTTTATTTTACGGCTTGTCTATGAATGAACTATATTTATTTTATAAATAATTATTTCTGAATATTCTAATATCCAGTGGTCAGGTATATATTTATTATTAGTGTCACTCTATCTATTAGCTAAGAGAAAGAGACTGCTGTTTGGTAGTTTCTCCGTATATCACATTTTGCTGTGATTCAGAGCTTGATCCAGAGGTCTTTGAAAACAGAGATAATTCAATTAATTTCAATGGATTTTACACCTGACTCAGCTTTTTATTTTCCGTAATGTTTTATACTAGCAAGTGTTTCAGTAGAAAACTTGGTACTTTAAGCAGCTTACAACTACATTTCCTTTTCTCTTTGGCTAGAAATATACGGCCTTTTGTGATAAAAATACATTAGGACAGTTTGCGTGCAGTGCTGCAGTTTCTCCATTTCTGCTAATCCTCATTTTTATAGCTGAAAGAACAGAGAAAGAACTCTCTGAGCAAGTGTAATAATTTCTAACAGGCTGTAATCCAGATCTTTACATAGAGCCTCACTGAAAGAAATAACCATGCAGAGCCCTATTATGTTCAGTTTTGCTCATGCTGGAGTAGCTGGTCAGGCTGGAATCATACTGTTCAACGCTCAGGCTTTTTGCAGTGCTTACCGTACGATTCGTACCGAATGGAGGCAGCGGACCCCACTCTGAGCTACGTGACCAAACTCGGTACTGGAGTGGGCCTTTAAGCTCAGTAAGAAACCATTTTAACACATGCATATATATGTATATAGATATATACTCATATTAATATATATTAAAAGGTATTTATATATAACGAAAATACTGTAAATTACTCTGTATTAGTCATATTCTATACTCTGATCCTCAGCTGTAACTTCTTGTTCACACACCAGGTTATGCAACAGCCTGCAAAGAAATTTTACATATTTTGTATTAATTGGAGAGCAGATCTTATGAGGAGGGGTTGAGGGAACTGGGGTTGTTTAGTCTGGAGAAGAGGAGGGGGCGGGGAGACCTTATCACTCTTTACAACTACCTGAAAGGAGGTTGTAGCGAGGTGGGTGTTGGTCTCTTCTCCCATGTCACTAGTGATAAAATGAGAGGAAATGGCTTCAAGCTGCACCAGGGGAGCTTTAGATTGGATATTAGGAACAATTTCTTTACTGAAGGAGTGGTCAGGCATTGGAACAGGCTGCCCAGAGGGGTGGTGGAGTCACCATCCCTGCAGGTGTTTAAAAGATGTGTAGATGTGGCACTTCAGGGCATGGTTCAGGAGACACAGTAGTGTTGGGTTGATGGTTGGACTCGATGGTCCTCGAGGTCTTTTCCAACCTTCAAGATTCTACGATTCTATAATTTCTCCATTTGGAAAGCATTTGGGGCGGGGGCAGGAGGGGAAGTATTTCTGGCACCTCCAAAGCCAAGTAGAAGGAAGGGGGATCATCAGGGTGTAACTCCTCAAAAACACAGCTTCAAGAAAAGGAAATACAAGCAAAGCTGCAGAAGAAGGTCACATTCTTACTGTGTGGTGGGCAATGTTAGATTATCAGAGTTTAGGGAAAGACTGCTTTTATAGCTCCAGTAAATGTAGTCTACGACGACAAAGATCAGCTTTCCCTTTTCAGTTCACAATGACTGGAAACGATTTGAAATATAGGTTCTCCCTAAAAGCATTTGTAGTAATTTGCCAAAAAGTCTCCATCAAGATTAAATAATTTTGGTTAGAGCTGACATCTGGTTTATTACAGTAATATTTCGTAATAAAACTCCCACTATATGAGTTGTCTCTGAATTCTGCAGGATTGCAGGAGGCCTGGACTCCGGGTCTCATCAGATGCGGTTTCCCTCTGTGGTTAACAAGCCACGGGGGAGATTCTCAAAGAGGAAGCGTTTTGAAAATCCTTCCAGAGACATATGATAAACAAGACTTCTCCTGCCCCAGGGTCATCTCCCCAGTGAAATTCAGCTTTTGTCTCCTGCCTCCTTCAGGAGAGGCCTGTGCTGTAGGGGCAGGCAAGCTTTTAATCGGATGGTGTCCTCAATGGCCTTCGTATCCACAAAGATCTCACCCCATCAGTACATTAAGCATGACGGGAACGACCTTGTGAGAGCACTGCCTTCCGTGGGGACTGGTATCCCTTTCACCGGTGAGAACACACCCGTTGTGTCCCTGTTCCTCTCCCTCTGCCTGAATTATGCAAACTTGTAGTTTTCTGTTTCTTCCTTTGGTCAAAATAATGAAAATTATATTTTCCTTGAGGAAAGGGGGGTCCTCCCTCAGGAAAGGGAGGTGCAAATAAGATGCAAGTAGCAATGCATTTGTCCTGTGGAATCCAAGTTATCATTGCCTGCTGTCTGGTCACTGCCTGGGCAGAAGCCGCTTGCACTGTGCTGCTGAGAGGGATGACTGGTGGCAGCTGCTTGCTTCATTGACCCTGCCTGGACTGCGGCCCAGTCTGAGGTCCTGCCTTCAGAGCACTATCACTTCAGCTTAATCCTCAAACAACTTGGCTACCTCCCGTTCAGTTCAGGGCTGATAAACGCTCCGACTGTCAGGCTGGCCTTTCACTTTGTCTTATTCCTTGTTCTTTAGCTTAACACCACTGACCTATCGATAGCGCAACACGGGTCAGTGGTTGCTCAGCAAGTTATCCTCCCTGCCTGTGTTCTTCTGCCTCAATAATTACTGGGGGGGAGGGGGAGGAAGGTTTGCGTTACTGTTTTAAGGATTTACGTAACTTTATTTGTATATAACTCTAGAAACAACGTTACTGAAGGGATGATGCCAGTGGCTGCAGAAGGCACCGCAGGTAATACTTAATTTTTGATGCTGCAACACGCGTTTGGAACTTCTGAGGAGCAGGAAGCGTTAGGAATGTTGGGTTACGCGGTTGCTCGGGGTCCACCAACGCTCCCCGAGCGCCATCTGCAAACCGAACGCCCACCCGCGGCCTCACCGCAGCACGCCCCGACCCCCGCCAGCCCTCCGCTCGCCGGCCGGGCCGGGCCGGGCCGGGCCGGGCCGGGCCGGGGGCGGCGGAGGCGGCGCCGGGCGGCCCCGCTCTGCGGCGGGGGGCGGCTCCCTCCTTCCCTCCCTCTCTCCCTCCCTCCCTCCCTCCCTCTCTCCCTCCCTCTCTCCCTCCCCGCGGCGCCTGGCGCGGCGCGGCCCGGCCGGGGGGGGGCGGCCGAGGGAGCGCGGAGCCGCGGCGGCAGGAGGAGGCGGCGGCGGGAGGGGGCTGCGATGCTGCCGGCTGAGCGCCCCCCCGGAGCCGCCCCCGGGCGAGGTGAGTCAGCGCGGCCCCGCGGTGCGCGGGGGGCCGGGCCGGCAGCCAGGCCCGCGGCAGGCCGACCGACCGCCCGGCTCGGTGCCGCCGCCGCCTCCCCTGCCGGGCGGGCCGGGCCGCGGGCCGGCTGGTACCGGCGCGGGGGTCGCTGCGGCCCGGCGGGGCTGGCGAGGCCGGCTGTGGCGCACCGCGGAGGCGGGCGGCCGCCGGGCCGGTGGGGACGTGCCCCTCCCCGATCTGTGAGCCGGCTCCCGCTCCCTCCCCGCCCGGGGCGCCGGGCCCTGTCCCCGCGGCCGCCCGGGGTGCTGCCGTGTGGCCCCTGCCTCGACCCGCCCTTCCCGCCCGCACGGCTGCTCGGTTCAGCTTTCCCCTGTCGGAGGTGTCTCCTGGCGGCGCCGGGCCGGAGCCCGCCAGCTCCTCCTCAGCCGAGCCCGGTGGCCGCCTGGCGCTGGGTCCCCCGGCGCTCACCGGGGCTAAGCCTGGCCTCATCAGCATGCCGGGCCGCATCTCCAGGAGCTCGGCGTTGTGGCTGGAGCGTAACCACCGAAGGTGCGACCCAGCCACCCGAGGCCGCGCGGCCGCTGCCCTCCCGTGTGACCACCGGCGGGTGCGTCGGGGCCCCGGCGGTGGCCGCTGGCCGGGCCCTGCCCCGCGGGGCCGCCCGGGGCACCCTGGCATCCCGCCCTCGTCCTGCTGCCAGCGCTGTGCTGCGGGCAGCTGTCACCTGGCTTCTGAACCCGTAAATCCTTAAAATACAGTGATTTCTAGTAAGCGGGTTGTCAGTTGCTCCTCTGCTTATGAAAACAAGCGTAGGAATAGATGCTTCCTTAGGAAATCAGTGCTGGAGGTACCAAGGGTCTTACGGCCCCCGGCTATATCCCAAGTTAGATGGAGTTTAGAGCCCGTGTTTGGTCAGCAGCTCTAAAGTTTTAACAGCAGGCTCTTTTCAAACATTGTGTTAATGAAAAATGTAGCATTGAAGAGTGATAAACTTGGAGGGTGGGGGGGGGAGGAGGAGAGTGGCTGGCTGAATATAACACAGATGTATTTCAGGAAAAACTCACCCAGAACAGTATGACATTGCTAAAATATATGGCATCTTGTTCTCCACTCTGTTTAGTAAAGTCCAAGGAAAAAGATCGTAAAATGTTAGTTTTCTAGCTTGGTTATTTTATTGCATTTGTCTCCCTGGATATATAGTGGACAATGGAGGTGCTTATTTTGTTGTTTGTATTCTCTGGAGACCCACTGGGGAATGGGGGAAAAGAAAACAATCCTGTTTTTAAGGATACTGTTGTGATAGCAGTCATAAACCCAGTAAAAATCCTAAACAGGTTTAAAAAAAAAATTCAAACAGGTGGAGTGAGAATATGACAGCAAGAGCTGATGATTTGAGGAAGCTGTGGTCAGTCACTAATATGGCTGGTGCTAGGGCACAACTTAAACGTGGCCTAAAATTTGTCTTAATCTTCAGCTACAGCACAATGGGCCTGAGTTTATATAGCAGTGTGGGAGATCGTGTGCCGGCGACGTGATCCGGCTGCAGTGGCGGCGGCTGGTCCCCGAGGCTGGGCATTGCCTGGCAGGCCTCTCTGCTCTGAAACATTCCGCCGCTCCTGCCGCTGCCAGAGTCGGTGGTGCAGCTGGGTGCCTGCGTCCCTCCCCAGCGCTGGGACCAGCTGTGCCTGGGCAGTATTTCGGCTCGGGCCCTGGGTACTCGCCTGGTCTGTAGCTGAAGGCACTCTTGTTATTTACCATCGTTAATGAAGTGTAAACCTTGGCAGTGTAGATATGTAGTTCGTAAATTAAAAACTGGTTGAAAAAATGGGAGTCTGATATTGACTAAAAATAAACCGTTTAAAAAATAGAGCCTACTAGGACATCTTAATTTGCACATACTAAATGGAAAACATGATTGGACAGCAGGAGTAAGTTTAATGTTTTTTTCTGTAACAGATGAGGATCTGATAGTGTTCTTGTCTTTAATGTTAATACTAGCACTATTGTATCGTCTTAGCAACTTCAGACCTATTATAAAGTGCATTAAACCTATTATAAACCTGATCTTTACATACTTCAGACATGCTGTAGTCTCTCAATCTAATTGACTAAATGTGTCAAAGTATGTGGGGTTTTATATGCATATTGAATGAGGTAGAAAAACTGATAGACCAACACATTAAGTAAGTGCACGCCAAGCAACACAAAATAAAGCAATTTTAAGCGTCAAGTGTTTAAGAACAAGATGGTTTTACTTCATGGAAACCCTAATTATGGTGGTTAATGTTACAACACTAATGTCTCGCTTCAGATTTGAAACAAATATATTTCCCAGCACCGAGTTAATTCACTAAGCGTAATTTATTCCTGATTTTATAAATTCTGAGTAAGGTGCCCATGCTGAGGCCTCACAGGAGGACCACTTACCTTTAGAGAGCAGGGGATGGTGATGTGGACAGGTGGGCCAGCCTGCCCCAAGTTGGTCTGTATGGCTCAGCAGGGGACAGCCCCTCCAAAGGCTCCGCCTGGAGGTTGACGTACTTGGGAGAGGTTTGGGAATGTGATGCAAGAGGAAATGAAGTCTATGCACTCCTCTGGTATGTAAACAACTTTCATCATGGCATTCTCCTTTTTGGCATGGATGCAGGCAACAGCACCAGGCTGTTCCTTGTGGGTGAAACTTGCACAGAAATGGAAAATGCGGTCTATTATTTACGTTTATTACAGCGATGCCTTGTAGGCCTGCTGGATGTGGGGCTTAATTCTGAGAGACACTGCACAGATACTGTAGCAGAAAGCTTTTGATCCAAAGGTTTTGTAGTTTAGATCAATGAGACAAGGTGGGCTGAGGGGGAGGAGGTAGCGTGCATGAGCAATACGATGGGTGCACTTTCACCAGCTGGGGGATGAGGCGAGCTTTCTTTGGAAGATGGATAGTTTTTGAATCTGCTTCTCTAGCACAGACCTCTTGTGAATCAAATAGTGACTTAAAGGTTTATTTAAGAAACATGTTTTCTATTAGCAGATTCGAAAATGTTCATATGAAAGCTTCGTGTACAATTTCATGTGTTTGCTACAAAGTCGGTTTGCTAGTTTGTCTGAAAGGGGTAAAGTAAGATGTGATGCCATGTTGGCTGGATTTGATTTATCTGCACAATGCAAATAGCAAGCTAGTCTGCTCTGTTCTTACAGCTGCATGTTGCTTGAGAGATTAATGATCCTTTTTTGAAATTCTACTGTTAAGAGTATGTTTTATGAGAGTATATAAATACAAATCTTCTACAGTGATTTTTGCTTGGTATTTAACAGGTTAAGCTACTTCCGATCAACTGTCCGGTGTGGTTTTGTTTGGTTTTTTTTTTACATTCAGTATATATCCAAACCCTGATTTTGAGGCTCTGCTTTGTGAGTCCTAATTATACTTCAGTTCTCAAAGCCTAGTGAATGGAATATATATGCTGAATTAAACTTTATTTAAAGACAGCAGTACTCATTCACCCTAAATCTAAGTGTCTGTTGGTCTGCAAGTGGAGTTTTAATTCCTTGTGCTATAAGTGCTATGGTATTTTCCCCGAGAGGTTTAAGGATTTGCTACCCCAATCTGATCTGTTGATTGGCTTCCTGTACCGTCCGTCCCCCCCGCCCCAAGATACAGTGCAAAGCAGGTGTTTTGGGTTTTTTTTCCCCAAGGTTTTGGGAAAAGTGATTCCAAGAGGAAATTTGAGGTTTTAGTATACTATATTATTCTTTTCCTTATTACCATTTTGCTTTGTTTTATAGGGACCTTCTCATAATGTCAGGTTGTCTTGAATAGATTAGCTCTTTATCCTTTCTGATCTTGAAATCCTCTTAATTATTAGGAAAGCTAGAGTAAATGAGGATCGATTTAAGAAAAAAAAAAAAAAAAAGACAAGAATGCCAAGAAGATACTTAACTAAATATAAAATACCCATATTTGCCTCTTTCTACCTATCTGTCAAAGAGCCTCATTACAGTCATTGAAATGACCATCACATTGTCATCACTGAATTCCTTGGGACAAATGGTTTTTTCCGCTGTTCCTCAGATAGTTGCTGAAAGGTACAAGTCTGCAGGAAAGTTGCTGTAGCTGTTAGCAGATGACTGGATGGAAGACGTGTCATAGGTGAAAGGGTTTGAAAGTGGATTTGACTTGCTGGCAGTATAGATACATACCAGGCAGCAGCAATCTGCACCAGGAAACTTAGAAAAAATAATAGACTCTAGCACTTACATTAAAAAAAAAAATCCTATCTGTGCAAAGCTTGAAGGAAGAACAGTGTTGTGGTTAACAAATATATTCTTTATGTCTGAAAAGAAGCACATGCACTTGTGCATAAACAGGCTCAGAGTGCGAGTGATCTTGTAGAATAAACCCCAGTCTGAGAAAGCCGGGCTGGCCGCAAGCTTCCTGTGCAGCTGTGAGCGAGGGACTTGTGCTCCAGGGCCTGTATGGCAGGATCACGAGTTGTGGGTAAGTGGGCAGTTCAGATTTTAATGAAGACTTTTTTGGTTTTAGCCATGTCAGGGGTGATGGGGTGATGAGGGAACAAAGACTTGGTTCCCTGTTCCGAGTTCTGTAGCGGTTTTGGAAACATAAACCTGTGGGAAGACAAAAGCTTGTTTGTATGTTGAAGGACTAAGGTGCTTTCTAGTGACGTACATCTGCCATGCTGTCCGCTTGCTGCACCTCTTTCCCTTCTCTTTGCAGGGCTTTCTCAGGATCTTTGCAGAAGTTTCTTCCTATTTGCAATTTAGGGCTTTGTTATTTGTCTGGGCGCTTACCTAAGTTGAGGGAAGATGGCCTCAAAACCATTACTCCTGGTTTTCCCTGTGATGTTACCACTCTGCAGCCTCTCTGGTCTCACTTGTCCTGGCTGGACTGATGACATTCAACAGGCCTCTACCAAAACTTCACGCTCTGTTCTGCCTCAGACGAGTTAAAATTAATATCCACATTGCAATTCATTCTGTTTACTCTCTGAACCTTTCTTCCTCATTCCTATTCTCTGTTGTTCATTTTAAACTTGCCGGTAGTGCAGTAAATGTGCCAGATGTCTTCTATCTTCCTACTGTCTTGTGGATCAGAAAACATCTTTGCAATGTGAAAGTATAGTATTTGTAGGCTACGGTTAAAATAACGAGTAGATAACTAGTCTCTTCTCACTTAAAAGTACATTGTTTTTCCATCTGTTTGATTTGCTCCACATTCAATCCCTGACTGGCATGGTTTTTTTTGTAGAAGGAAAGCCCTGTAGATTATTAAGTTTTTTGTAGATTTTTCAGTAACAATAATGCTTTGTTGGGTTTCTCATTTTCAGTCATTTATTTTTAGAATTTAACAAAACTGCTAAATAAAATCACTTTCAAAAACCTGACTCCTAAACCAACTAGTGATCAAAACACTAAAGAATGCCATATGGCTCCTACCAGTCTTGATGCTGTTATATTTCTGAAGAGTATATTCTGTTATTAATAATATTCAATGAAACACTCCCAGGGTGGGAAAATATTTACTGAAATTTTTATGAAATATACTTTTCATAGCATTCTTACACAAGATGTTCTAGTCAAAATACTAGAAGCATATCTTTTGGATTAATCCTTGCACACAATGGGTTAGAAGAAGATGGATGCTGGGGCAGATATAAGTAATGGCGGGGGCAAGAAGATGCAGCAACTCAAGTGTTTAAAGATTAGCCATATAACAATTTTTAATATGCTCACTATTCATACAACGTACAAAATTGAAGTCCCATTCCAATAGAAAAGGGAAACTGAATTAAAAAGGATTGAATATTAATTGCTCTAAAAGCCTTCAGTGTAATTTATATGAAATCAGGTGGTTTAGAGCTCATGTGTGGGGACAGGGAATATGGCTGCGTTGTTTAAACCAGGATAAAATTTCAGTTCATGCTTGCAAAGAAGTTGTCCTAATATCCAAGTGGTTAACACGCGAGTTCTATCTTATCATATCATGGGTACAGAGAAGGAAACCTATTATTCAAAATTAAATGCTATAAAGCTCTGGTACAGCTAGTAAGCAAGTTGCTGTAAATAGATGAGCATATATTGGTTTTGGTAGGACACAGGAACACCAGTGAAACCTCAGGTATGTCCCCTTGACATAACTGGGGCCCTGCACAAGCTCTGGCGCCTGTGTTGTCAAAGCAAGGGGAGGCGTAAAGAAAATAAAAGCACAGATGATGACTGATCTAATTTACTCATTAGAAGGAATTGTTTTCTGGATATAGAAGCCAAAAATGAGCAAATGTATGAGCAAAAAACCCACAGTTCTTCGAGCTGTCAGGTGAAAGTGGCTGACTGAGCTGAAAATTGCAGGAGCTAACTAGACAGCTCCTGGTTTTTGGTTCATGTGGCTTTTGATGGTAACAGGTAAGAGCAGGAAAACCTGTTTTCACGTTTGACTGTTCTAACAACTTAATTAGGACTTTTTCTAATATTTTGACACTTCAAGTACTTTTTAAATCTGATTGTCTCTGAAGAAACTGGTGAAAAAAACAGTCTGTATGTGCTGGCATTGTTTTGATTAACTTCTGACCTTGAATACAGAAATATTTAAGATTCCAAGATTTTTATGCAACCTTTTCTCCTTAAGTGAAACAAGAGATCCTCGTAGATAGTATCCCACGGAAATGACATGTAAAAGTGAAAAACACACACAAACCTCATGAGTGTTTGGGATTTTAATGATGGTATTTTTAGACTTGTCTATCATTGATCTGTGTAAGGTTTAGATTATTTTATTAGAGTGTTGTTTTTATAAGTATCCATGACTACTTCTGTCAGCTGTTATGTGTATGTTGGATCAGTAAGAAACAATGAATTTGACATACTTGTGAGTACTAGAATCTCTTTTCTGTGACTAGCCTTGCATCAGTTTGCAAATCTGTTGTCAGTATTTAAATAAATTCTGAATTATAATGAAATAATTTAAAGGCACTGGATATATCGATGCATGACTACTTTTAAGGGGATGATATGGTGCTTTTGGTTGAGTTTTGAAAGACTGTGATTTCATTGGAGCTCTTCTAGTGGCAATAAAGTGCACACCTGCAAAAAAATACTTCAGATTCCCAGAGAAGATATTCCTGGTCATAAATCGAGTGCTCTTAAATAAATTTCAGGTTCGTCTTGAATAAAATGTTCTTTTCAAATATTGGTCCTTGAAAAAGGGTTAATGTGTGATAGTAACACTAATCCAAAAACCAAAGGGATGACAAAAGCAAAATATATTAGATGTTCAACTTTCTCATAATGAACATGAGCTGATCTTCCTGGGTTAACTTTATAAATATTAATATGGCAAAATAGTTGCCTAATATAATGATACAATGAGCTGGTTGAGCTGGTAGCCTGCTGGCAGAGCTTTTTTTTTTTTTTAATTCCTTGAAAGGAAAGCCTCTTTTAGCCTAGCTTATTAGAATAGTTTGTTGTTTTTACGTATGAAAGCTGGTTGGTCAAATCAAAGTCTGAGCAGTGGCGAATTTATTTTTAAGTGTTCCTTGTCAGTTTTGCAATCTTTTATTTCTGCAAAGGGTAAGTGTGGGCAGCTGCAGTACAGTTATCTCCCAATCCACCTTTCTTCAATTTCAGAATTTGACTTGAAGAGATCATTGCAGGACCTGTACTTATTTTCTGTCCCTGTGTTTCTTTGCTCCCAGGTCTTTGATGCCTTTGAGGTTGTTATCCTAATTTTGAGGGTCCTTGTAATCTTAACGCCCTGTCCTAATTCCCACCTCTCTTCCCATTCAACCTAGAAGCTCAAGCGTCCCACCAGTTTCTGTTGTGGTTGTGGAGTGCTTAGAAAAATGTTTCAAGAGGAAACTGATGAACCTTTTGAAGGCCATTGTGAGGCTTTGGATAATAATTTGTTTTGATAATTTAAAAAACCCCATATATATCTATATGGCTGCACTATTTAATTATGAAATCGTGGCTATCCTTTGGTAAGTAGGGAATACTGGTAATAAAGCAGATAGCCTTGGGGGGGAAAAAGGCAACTTGAAAGAAAAGACTTGGAAATGCTTACCAGTTAATTGCCACAGTAACTTTGAGTATATAAATTATTCGCTGTCCTAAACATGAAAGGTGTTTTATTGCACCATGTTAAAGCTGCTGTTGGGAGAACTTCTTCACAGAATTGGTCATAAAACATATTTTTATTGATGCTAACAAGTACCAGTAGTCTAGACAATTGTCTTTCCCCTCCCTGATACTGCATTACTGCTCAGGAATGTCACTTAGGGAAAAAAAGAAGCCAACTTTTGTCCTTGATGACTGGCATTGCAGGTCTGCTTCTTTGTGGTCCCTTAATGATGTTTTATTTGTTCGCAGGGTAGCCCCAGTTCCTTGAGAGCACACCAGATATTGGATGCGTGTGGTAAACCATGGCAGCTGATGACAAGGTTGCTATTCTAACTGATGATGAAGAAGAACAGAAGAGAAAGTATGTGCTTGCAGATCCTTTCAATGGCATTTCCAAGGACCAAGACTTGCCACCCCAGAATGAATCCCCTTCAATGGAGACAACCACTGTCCCAGATGAAGAGCTAGATTGGTTAGAGAAGCACTGTGTCAAAATAAACAATGATCTTCTGATCTCAAAGGTCTTCTATTTTTTCTTCTACTCTGCATATGGCTCTCTCTACCCCTTGCTGCCTGTGTATTACAAGCAGCTGGGTATGTCACCCAGTCAGAGCGGACTTCTGGTGGGCATCAGGTACTTTATTGAGTTTTGCAGTGCTCCCTTCTGGGGAGTGGTGGCAGATCGCTTCAAGAAAGGGAAGATTGTCCTCCTCTTTTCGCTTTTATGCTGGGTTTTATTTAACCTGGGGATTGGATTTGTTAGACCAGCCACCCTAAGATGCGTACCAAAGGGCCTTCCCCCGGCACCTCCCACCAATGCAAGCAGCCTTTTAACAACAGTTTTGCAAAATGCCTCAATGTCTTCTCTGCTAACCACAGTGAGTACTGCATCCACGAATGTTCGGGGGAAGAGAGGCCTGCCTGCTTCCAGTCCAGTCACTTTGGAAACAACTGGGACAGCTAATTCTGAAATAACATTCCTGTTACCTACGCAGAGCAATGATGTGGAGTTTGTCTTGGAAAACAGTACCCATTTTGTTTTGAAAAACACCACCACTAGCCCTGTCTCACCAGGGAACGCAACTCCGAGTACCACCCCAGCTGCCATCACCACAAAGCCAATGCCTTTGGACCAAGCTGTGCTCGTTTATGACCAACAAGAAGTAGAAGCTATCTTTCTACTCATTCTGCTGGTTGTCATAATAGGAGAATTTTTTAGTGCTTCCTCTGTTACTATTGTGGACACCGTAACACTGCAGTACCTTGGCAAACACAGGGACCGGTATGGATTGCAGCGTATGTGGGGGTCTCTGGGCTGGGGACTAGCCATGCTCTCCGTGGGAATTGGTATTGACTATACCCGTACAGAGGTTGGCATTGAAGGTCAAGGATGTAAAGCTCCTGAGTACAAGAACTACAGGATAGTTTTCATTGTTTTTGGTGTTTTGATGACAATGGCATTAATTGTGGCCACCCAGTTCCGATTTCATTATGCGCACTTCAAGCAAGAGGAAAATAAGAGAAAAGAGGTAGAAATCTCACAGGTGGACAGAAGTGCCTCCAATGAATCCTCCGATAACACTCCTACCAGTATGAGCCAGTCGCAGTCTTTCAGTTTTTGGGACCTAATAAAACTGCTGTGTAGTATCCAATATGGCTCAGTGCTCTTCGTGGCGTGGTTCATGGGGTTTGGATATGGCTTTGTGTTCACCTTTCTTTACTGGCACTTGGAAGACCTGAACGGCACCACCACTCTCTTTGGAGTTTGTTCTGTGCTCAGTCACGTGTCTGAGCTGACTGCCTACTTCTTCAGCCACAAATTGATTGAATTGGTTGGTCATATCAGGTGAGATATTAGCAATCATTGAAGAGCTATACAAAAATTATTGAATTTCAGGCCTGGCCTTGTGTTACGAAGTGAAATTCAAGTTAATCCTTTTCTTTTAAAATTCCAAGTCCTGCTCAGTTACATAGCCAATTGAGGTTTTTTTTTTTTTAATTATTACTTTAGGAGTTGAAAATGCTCTGAAATGCTTCCTTTGCGTTTTAGTTGTGTGTTAGTATGTGCATTATGCCTGGCACCATAACCTTTTGCAGACTGTTCCAGAAGATATCCTAGTTCACTCATGCAAAGCTCTGGTAGAGATCTTTATAAATCGCCACCCACTCAAGGATTGTCTGTTTTGATATATAAATACCATTAATTTTACTATTTTTTTCCTGATGAGTAGCAGTGTTCTGGAAACCTGCTTCTCCTTGCAGGGCAGTTGTTTTCCCCCGCAGTAGCCTGGGAAGGTGTCGATTGCATGCTGCAAGGGGAGGAGGATGAGATGAAGCAGCGAGGTGAGCGCCTCCTGTGCACATGCCCTTGTAATCAGGCTCTGGGTGTTGGCAGAATGAGGTTGCAGCCTGGTAGTGTCACTTACCAGTTCAGTTCCTTGCTCTCTTCCTTTAGTTGCAGTGGTGTGTGTTAGCTACTGAAGTGAGATGGACGTGCAGGGCTTCGCCCATAGTTTTTGCCTCCTGTAAGTTAAACTGATTACTTCCAGCATGTTAGTGAACATTGTTTTCCTCTAAACTCACAATTAACTTAATTTCTACATATTCTAAATCCCTTCGTTCTTCTTTGAAAAGGCTCGGGAGGAAAGATGAGGGGGAGTCTGAGTTAATGAAGTCATAAAGGTTTGGGGTTTTTTTTTAATATTTACTCAGGTACTCTGTGCAACTGAGCACAGAGCTCTGTGCTGTTACCATCGTGGCTTTTTCCAAATGCCCTGTTTACAATCATACGGTCATTGAGATATAAGTATTTTTTAAGCTGTCTGCACTGTTCTTTTTGTGCATTCTTTTCTGTGGTTTTCCTCTTTGGTTTTTTGTTTTGCTTTTATTGGGATGAATTTTTTGATTCGACTTCTACTAACAATGTTTGAGATGCTTAGTACAGTAATTTGAGAGATTAGTTAAAACATAGGATTTTTTTCTTCCTTTAAACTGAGAAGGATCTCTTTACTTTGAATCAGTCTTTTAATCCCTGAATTTGACAATAATTAGTGTGAGAAAATAGGACACCTTGCATGCAAAGACTGGAGGAAGGATATGATGATGGAGTGGTGAGAACAGATCACAATCTTGATAGCTAAAGATAGCTTGGGTATGCTCTTTCAATGTATATTGTTATAGTATAAAATTTGGGCTTAGACTTCAAATAGAGGAAGAATGAAAACCAAAAGAATGGTAGGCTTGTGAATAAGATGAAATAGAAGGGGATAGGAACACTGGCCAGTAAAAATAAAGATGACGTACAGGATTAACTCCTTTTTTTTCCCCCTTTTTGCTGTTAAGACTATGAAGCCTAGATTGGAACAAGATTAAGTTGTTAAAACACTAGCTCCTATTTGCAACGAAACAACATTCTTTATACCTACACCTGGGAAATGCATATTAGTCACATTTTAATGTTTTCTAATGCTTGCTTGTATTTAGTCATCAGAGTCTATGAGATGTCTCCTGGTTGCTTTTCTTCTTGTACTGTTTGAACTTCGTATAATGCATAGTTTGCTCAAGAGGAGGCAAACATTTTGTTATTGTTGTTAAAGACGAGTGTATCGGCGTTCATAGCTTACATTCTTTAATAGTTCTGTGTATGTCTGTTGCCTTATAGTACAGATATTCTTTCTCCCATTAATAAGAACCAATAGCCTCCAACCATATATCCTAGGAGCCATCCTAGACAGAAGCATTTGGGATCGGTATTTTATATATGTAAACATAATATTTTAAAATATTTTAAATATAAATATTTTTTAAAATTACATAAATTTTTTAAAAACCTGAAAATTCCTTGTTTACTGTTTTGGCATAAAAACAATTATATGTTTATGGAATTCAGGTGTAAGGTCTTGTATGAAATGAGATAGAAGCCCCTTGTAATCCACAGCTGTGAATATTTCACAGGGTATTTCACAGTTAGAGGAAGGGTGGCTTGATATCTCTTTTTGGTAAAACAACTTCAGTGCTGAGGTTGTCTCACCTTCCACTAACTTCTGTCCTGAATGTTTTTTTAAATTTTTTTTTAAAAAAGGATATTTGCGCTCTTTCTCCTGTGTTGTTAGACTCCTAGATGTAGACAGTCTTTTTGCAGTATTTATTTGAACATTATCATTTAATTTTTCCTTCCTGTCCTAATTATTTGAAGACAGGCATGAGTACCAGAAGTGCATGCACTGTCACAGTAGCAGGAAAAAAATGCTATTGACTGTCCTTTGTAGAACTACAAGAAAACGGGTTTTACACCCTTGTCAGGTAGAAGCTCAGTTTTCCTCTTCTAGCCTTTAAAGCTTTCTATTTATACCATTGTATGTGTTGGCATATTAGATCCTTACAACATTTTGAAACCTATTCTGTTTCAACAGGGTTTTTTTAACTAATACTCAAATTATTGTCCAAGCTTTTTAAGCACGACTATATTAAATATGCTGGTTAAAATCCCTGATTTCTGACTTCATTAGCTTTATTGTTCATACACATGTGCACTGCATGTGTGTGTTATACATGCTGCTAGTGTTTCTAATATTGTATATTAGCAGGTATATTCATCTAGTATGAATCTGGAGTAATGACAGTGATCGGTTCATCTGGAAAGCTGTTCTGTGATTGTACAGATTTACGAGGGATGGAATATTGCAGATGTTAGTTATTTTTTGCCTTGCCTCCAGTCACCTTCTGAGAGATGACAGAGTAAATGCTCATTTAAAAGTAAACTAAAGAGTTAAAAAGAAATAAGTGATCAGAAAGTGTGGAGAAGCTCACAAGTTCTTTGAGAGGATATTGTGATGGAAAAGCATGCAAAACTGGCTATCAAATATTTAGACACCATTGTTGAATGGTATCCTGTGCAGAAGCACTCATAACTGCCCTTCAGTTTAGGAAGATGATGTTAATCTGTGAAAATAAGTTCCTACTTGAGGGTAAGCTTGAATGTGTTTGTCTGACCGTAATTCCAGCATTTGAGTTTTAATAGGAAGAAGAAACTGGTAGTCGTGGCTGTAAACGGCTTAATCTCCTTGACATAAATATAGATTCAGTGCTTTAAATGTTTAACCTGTAAATTGAATACGGTGTCTCTGTGGATACTGCATATAGGGTTCATAAGGAACATGTTTACATTATCCATTTAGGTCTGATAAAGGGCCTAAGTGATTATTATAAATACTTTTTTTAAAGGACTCTGTAAATACACAGTTCTCATGTGGCATACCCCTCCAGAAGCATAATTATAGAAATCTTCATAAACTGTAATTTACCTGAAACTCTGTACATATTCTGACAAACTAAAAGGTAGAACCTGACTAAATTGCTGCTCTTGAACTTTGAATCCAAATCTTTCTGCAAGTGTAACATGGCGGAAAAGCACAGATAGCCAAGTGTGTTGGTGATGACGGAAAAACTATGAAAGCAGGAGGAGACCTCTTCACATCTCTGGTCTGGCTGTGATAGGGAACAGCTGAGATGGGAAGAAAGTTCTTGGTGCACAGGCAAAGTTTTTGCTAGATGAAAATGAAATTAAGCTGGCAAGAACTGGTCCTAAACATAGCGCTGGGTGCATCTGTGCTGCTGCTGCTGAGAAACAAGTATATGGTGAGGTGATCCCTTTGTATCCCCAAGAGCATGCATCACCCTGGGCCTTACTAGTAGGGGGATGAAGAAAGGAGCCTGCAGACCTTTTATGTTTGCTTACCTTTTGTGGCAAATGTGTCCTGATACTCTGCAGAAATACGACTGTACTTAAGAATTACATTGAGTTGTGGCTATGAAAGGAACTAAGTTGTTTGTTTGGAACAGAAGGCATTAATTAAATGGGGAGATGACATTTATGATGTATGGTGCAAAGAACAACTTTGTTCTCTTTATTGTATAATACCGAACTTTTTCATGGCTTCCCATGTTTTCTTCAATGAATGCAGGGGCTTGTGGTGCCTAAAGGCAGCTTAAAGCAGCTATTCATGGACCTTACATGTATCTGGAAGCAACACAGCTTGGTCTGATGTGTGATTTGGCGGGGGGAGCTTCCTGCAAGCTTACCCAACTTGCTGAAAGTAAAATATATTGGCTCTTGTAAAACCACCTTGTTGTGAAATGCACAGACCTGTCTTTATAATTTTGAATGTTTTTTGATATCACTGACGTGATGAAAACTATCATACTGGTATTTTAGCTGTCAACATGTATATTTGGAGATCTCAAATGTTAAGATGCTGCATTTTTATGACTGCATCTCTCTCTAGATTTTTCTGTCCCTATGTACCATTTAATTAAATCTTGGTGTGCTTTTGTAAAATAACTAACTGAAAAAGCAGCACAAATAATAAGGAGCCCTTTCATAGTGCCTGTGCTTACACCTTAATATCAATTGCATTTATTCCACTTGTGCCAAACGACGGGTTGACCAAGAAGCCATGTTTGGACACTAAATAATCCTTGTCCCTGAAAAAAATCTTTAAAGGTTGCAATAGCATCTCTTCTCAAGCTAAAAACATGTTTTGAATTAATTCTTTGTTTCCTGAGATCCATCTGAAAATAAGAGAAAAATAGCTGGATGAATAAGCACCCTGGAGGTAAGCTAAGCTAAATCTGAAAACTGGAGGGGATAAGTCAGCAGGTTCAGTGTGTAGTGGGAAATGCACTGCACAAATAGGCTTTATGCTTCATTGTTTAAAAACTGTTAGAAGAGCTTTTTTTCTCTTCGTTCTGAGATGCAGCATCTGCTGCTTTTCAACAGGATGGTTAAGTTTTATCCTGAGGCATGTTGTTATAAAGCATATTGCTTCTGTGGGATGTGTTCTTAGAATAGTTCTGAGCAGTTTGCAGATATGGGAACTATAAATTTATATATTAATTGGGGTACAATTAATTAATCTAATACAAACCTGCACCAGGCTTACATTAAAATGGAAGAATGAATCTCTGAACAATTAGAAAAGATTGTTTCAAAGGGATGTTGAGTGTGCTTAGAAATGGTCACACTGAAATACAGTCCTGTGCAAGAACATGGCATGGAACTCCAGAGCTTAGTTAAAAGCTCAGTGAATCTGCTGTCCCTTTGAAGTTATTTTTCCATTAGCATTTTGAAGAGAGTCTTAACTTCAGCCTCAGTTTGAATATGTGTTTGGAGTGGGCAAGAGGAGAGTTTATGTTTGGGTGCAGGACTTACAGAATGTATTTTGTGTTGAGCAAATGCTTTAGACTGGTGAAGTGTTTGTACAGGTCCAAATGATTTCTGAAGCAGTAAGGTATATTACAGCATACCAATAAAGGAAAGTGCAAACTATCCTGACTTGTCTTTTCCTTCCTTCCTTTAGAGTGCTTTATATTGGCCTTGCCTGTAATACAGCTCGATACATTTACGTCTCATATCTGGAAAACGCCTGGACTGTTCTTCCAATGGAAGTACTTCAAGGTAAGACAGCGCAGTAATGCCCTTCCAGTATAAGATCAGGTGTTTACATTTATCTTGTTTTCAAATGATCAGTGATTAAGTAAAAATCTGCTATTTCTCTATTTTTATTGACCACAAATATCCCAGAGTATGCAGGTTCATAAAACATTACTCTTTCTTTTTTTTAAATACTTGACGTCAAAAGGGTGGGTTTGCATTTAGTTTTGCGCAGTTCTCTGTTTATTCAAACAGAACTGTGTGAGACCAACACACCCTTTAACTAAACAAAGAGACAGAAGCACGAGCTGGGTACACACCTACTGCAAATCCTGTTTGGTGGTAAATGTGAACTTCATTAAATGCAAAAGGTTGCAGTTCTTGAAAGAATACTGTAAAAAAAAAAAAAAAAAAGAACATAGTCTGGGGCATTCTGTCTCTGTTAAAATATTTTGAGTTTTTCAGTAGTACTGTTTGCTCAATACCTTTAGACTACAGAATTTTCTTTTTTTAATAGCTAGAGAGGAATTTCTTTTAATAGCTTTGTGCTAATAGAGCTTCTTTAAGATACTTGCCCTTTAACTAATTTAATTAGGACAGACAGAGGTGTGGTCTGTGGAACGTAATTTGAGCCCCATTTTCAAGTTGTGTTGTCAGAGAAGTCTGTAAGACCTTCGCTGCAATGTTAAAGTTTCAATTGTTCAAACTTAAATTTTACGACATTTTTTTCATGTCTTTTAGTGGGTACCACTTCTCAAAACCAGGAAAAATCTAAGCTATTTTACTTTCTGTTTCTTTATTGTTTGAAGAATACTGAAGTATTTGGGTTTGCAAGATTGCATTTAAATTAACCATTCTCTTGCAGAAAATGTTATCCCTGCCTTTAAAAGTAATTGTACCATCTTTGTTAAAACCAGTATTTTGGCTTTATATAAGCTACAAAGATACCAGGGGACTGGAGCATCACTCTTACAAGGAAAGGCTGAGAGACCTGGGTTTGTTCGGCCTGGAGAGGAGAAAACTGAGGGGGGATTTTAACAATGCTTATAAATATCTATAGGCTGGGTATCAAGAGCATGGGGCCAGACTCTTTTCAGTGGTGCCCAGCGACAGGACAAGGGGCAATGGGCACAAACTGGAACACAGGAAGCTCCACTTGAATATGAGGAAAAACCTTCCTGTGAGGGTGCCAGAGCAGTGGCACAGGCTGCCCAGGGAGGTTGTGGAGTCTCCTTCCCTGGAGACATTCAAAACCCACCTGGACGAGGTCCTGTGCCCCCTGCTCTGGGTGTGCCTGCTCAAGCAGGGGGGTTGGACAAGATGATCTCCAGAGGTCCCTCCCAACCCCTACCAGTCTGTGAGTCTGTGATTAAATGGAGCTTCATAAACAGAAAATTTTCCACAGATTATACTTAGAAGATTTATTTTTCTAGGTCAGCATAATTTGAATTTGCATTGCCTTGTTCTACTAGATTTACAGAAATCTTTGTAAGGTAGATTTTAACTTGAGTTATAAAATGCCACTGGAGAGCACCATGTAGACCTCTACATATATGTAGTATACATATATTGTGTTTTTGTCCTGGCTCCTTCCCTCCCTGCTAACAAAACCAGTTGATTGTACTAAAACTGCCACAACAGGAAGCTTCTAAATTTTATTATTTAAAAATCCCCAAACCACAACTGTTG
Organism: Phalacrocorax carbo; assembly: GCF_963921805.1. Classification (NCBI taxonomy): domain Eukaryota; kingdom Metazoa; phylum Chordata; class Aves; order Suliformes; family Phalacrocoracidae; genus Phalacrocorax; species Phalacrocorax carbo. Next base: position 35,484,397 of record NC_087517.1, on the reverse strand, counting down.
AATTGATACTTCATCATTCGTACTAAGTGTTAAATATGAAAATGTTGCAGAGAACCTGAAAAATGCCTGTGGGTTATCCTCTTGCCTGCTTAAACATCTAGGGAGGAACAAGTGATGAATACAGAGCTTTGGATATTACCTTCTAGGTAATCCTGTTTCAAAGACACCTCAACTCAAAATATAGGAAAAAAACTTGTGTCTCAACAATGCAGCCGTAAGTTTGTGCCCAGAAGCATCTTGTAGTCATGGCTGAGAAAGAAGTTTCTTTTACTTTGAATCTTGGTTTTGTTCTGCTGAAATTTCAATATGAATTGCTTAACATGTAGGTTTGCTTTTACAACAAGGGTGTGAGAGAGCTGTTTTGGTGTTTTTTTCTGTGTGGTGTCTCTTGAATAATCGAGATTTAAAGAAAAAACTACAGACCTTCAGAATAATACTTTCTCACAAATTTATCTGCCACACTTTCTGTATATCTAGCCACTGCTGAATCATGTACACTTGGGTTAATCTTGCTATATGCAGTTATTTATAGTTAGCAAATAAGAAAGTTAAAAACAAACCAAACACACACATACACCCCTGCCCCGAAAGCCTCTTCATGTTCTAGCCTGCATCTAGCACGGTTTATTAGTGTCCATGAAGTCGATAGGTACGCTATATGTGTGTATAATTACTAACACTACATTTGTTACCTTCCAATAATCTCATTCAGCGTTGCTCTAATGACGGATCAGGTTTATCTTTTTAGAAGTAGCGTTGACTCTTTTCCCCCTCCTCTTTATTCTTTCCCCCTCCTTGCTCTTACAGTTTTAATCTCTTCTTGATTCGTTATTTCTCTTGTAGCAGTTACCAAATCCTGTTTTCTGTGGGTTCTGCTTTCTTTCCTACACATCCACTGAATCTGTCGGTAGGGGTAACAGGTGACACCTTAATGAAACTTGGTGAGGTGGAAGCTCTTTATTTTTGTTCAGTGAGTTTGTTGACAGATTGAGGTAAGAGTTGCAGCTGCTTTGCATAGGTAGGGTTAGGAGTATTTGAAAACAAAAGAAAGAGTAGATTGTGCAGACCACGTGGGTACCACGTGGGCTGCATGACTGCATCAAGTTGATAGGTCTTTTAAATCTGCTGGTGAAGTCCTTGTTGTAATTGTACATAACCCTTTTTCCAGGAAGCTGTCAAATTCTGTGTAAATTCCAGTTCCATCAGCTGGGGGGGAGTGTGGGGGTTTAAGGTCAACAATAGTTTCAGCTGACTTTTGTAAAGAATTTAATTTTCTTCTTAATATGCTTCTGCAATACAAGAAGGATTATCCCCATGTGCTGTGCTGAAGGGCATAGAGGCATTTCTGGAAGATGGTTCTGCAAACTGCATCTATTGATTGCAGTAAGAAACTGTGTTTCAGTTGCTGGCTGTAACTGGGATGGGGAGGACTCTTTAAGTACATTGCACTCTCAAAGGAGTAAATGAGGAGATTTAAACTCACTTCATAATTTAGAGTTTTGAAGCTGTATGTTGTATTGACTTTCACGTGCAATGTATGAAAATAAGAGCTTAGGCTGAATCTCTAATAACTGAAAATTTCACGACATCCTTGTAGGCAAATGCATGTAGTGTGTATATGTATGTCATCAGTCTGCAAACATGCAGTCTTGTTCATTTTGCACTTAACAGATTAAGCTTTGATACGCTAGTTAGCTGCAGCTTATTCCAAAGCAATGGTCCAAATTCTCTGGTAACATCGATGCTAGCTCACCAATTTGCATAACAGGAATTTTCTAAATTACAAAACTACCTTGATAACCTGAAAATTAGCTATTTTCACTTGGCAGTTATCCAGCAAACTCCAAAACAAGCACTATTCTAAGTAGTGATGCCTACTGATGCTCCAGCAAGAGAGTTATGTATAGAGAGCAAAAAGCTTGGGTTTTTAACTGGCAATAATTAGGATATATCCCTTTGGACATAAATGTGGCTCACCAAATCTTCAGCTATTGGTTTATATGTAGCTTATCCTAAGTTTGCTAAACATTGTTATTCTAAGCATAACCCTAGGGTTGTTCCACTTGTTGGAACTATAGTCCAGATGGTTAAATGGTGTTTAGTGGTTTTAGCAAATAATGTCACAAAATATATATCGTAAACAACTTCTTTTAAAAGAAGAATTGTTGTTATCAGTAATTCAGACCAGACTTCTTATAAAAGTTGTTGTAAAAACTGTTCTAAATAGTCACTGTTGTATAAATGATTATTTAAAAAAAAAATCACACTAGTAATGTAGACATACTTTAAAAGAAAAAAAACCTGTACCTTTAAAGGCAAGTGAAATAAGCTGGTGTAATGGTATGGATTTGTTTTCAGACGAACTGGGAACACTATCTTCAGTCTGGATTGCCTAGTAAAGGTGAAAACATCCAAGAACCTGTTGGTTAAGTTATGGCCTTTTGTTTCAAACAAATACAGTGGTATTGTGCTTCATGGTTCAAATAATTTCTGATGTGTTTTTAATTGCCTGGCTCTAAAACTTGACTTTCTCTGATGAAACTGAATGTTTTACGTTAATTGGAATCCTTTTTAAAACCAAAACCGTATGATCTATATTAGATTAGTTTTGCTTTGTTACTTGGAAAGGTCTTGGTTGTTATTTTCCATGCATTAAAAAAAAGTAGATATTCAGTGAGTTTTAAAACTCTGAACTTTTTTGATAGAAGATCTGAGTTTTAAAGCCTTAAACTGTAAATGGTAAGGTAAAATACACTTGTCCTAATGTAAGCCTTTTATTTTTTAACAAGGTGATGTAGTATTAACAAAACCAGCTCTGCAACATATAAAGGTGACCTCTACAAACCCAAAGTTTGAGAAATTTTTATTTAGATTTTGAATGAAAATGAACTGTATGGCCTTGTGGACATCCAAGATGTCTATACCTGAACTGTATCAATTCCATACAGGGCTATTTATCATTTTACAGCTAAACAAAATGCAAGTTACTCTGTGAGTACATTACAAAATCATGTGTTTTCTTGCTCTTAGGAGTCTTCAGCCTAAAAGCCTAAGTTATGATTGAGTGTCCAACTGTTCATTAATAAGTCAAGTGTAGAGGACAGGAACATGTTGACTGAATCATCAGTTGTGCCAACATTATTTTTTTAAACCGAGGCAGTAGAGCTTAGGCGTTGGTAAGCTGTGATGACTATTTTTAATACCACTCAAATAAGAAAAAAATATTCCCACTCAATCTGAGGGTGGCAAAATAGTTCAGGCTTATTTAATGTGCGATGAGCTACAAAACTGTTTTGTTTTTCCAGCTTCTCCACAACCCTGCCTTTTCCTGTCCTGTTCTTCTCCAGTCCACAAAAACCTACCAAGCAGGTGCTCAAAGGCGAGGGCTCCATCTGCAGCCTGCTTCTGCATGCTGATGGTCACGCACTGCCTTTCCCCTTAGCTGTCCTCCTTCTGTGGTAGGAAAAGGCGTTCATAACCCTGAGCCTACAAGGCATGTGCCAGAAAGAGACTTTCAAAATCTCTGCTGGGGAGCTAGGGCTGTCTTGGATACATGGCCGTCGTTTATAGCAGCGAGGACCTCTGCTGCGCTCGGTCCCCGGAGTGGGTGAAATGCGAGGCGGCGGCAGCGTGTGGCAGCGCCTACGCAGGATGCAGTCATCGCGGGAGGAAGGGCATGCTGACTCTGCCTTTAAACGGCAGGCGTGAAAATCATCATCTTTGGCCTGCCCTGAGGAGCTTGCATGCTTTTCCTGTCCAGACCAGTCAGTGCTAAATGCAGAGCCTGTTGGTGTTGAGTTCAGAAGGAGTTTGTTTGGGGATTGGTTTTGGGGTGAGTGAGAAAGGGCAGGAGGGGATGAATTCTTCCCTCTGAAATGACATGGACATCTCCGATATTGTTCGGCTTTTACGACCTTTGTGCTGCCTTCATTGTGGCAGTAAGGAGACTGCTGAGAGGCATCAATACTTTAATTGCCTGCAGTTTATGGAATCCGACCATATTTCAGAGGCCCCGGGTTACTCTTGAAGGGTCAGGAATCTGGCAGAGAGACTTTCAAGGTGCTCTGTTTAGTCTTCCTAGGGACTGTTGTCTCGAGAAGTGAGGTCATCTTAGAGGGAGAATGAGCTATTGACAGACCCTGCAGAAGGAGGAGTCATCATGTCTCCCTGTGGCTGCGTTGCCAGTATCACATTACCAAAAGCTGATCTGTACTTCACAGACGTTTGTCAGTGAAAGGATTTTGTTTTACTGCAACGCATGCTCCAGCCGACCAGTGCAGTTGCTCTGATGTTGTGTTAGTACACTTGCGACCCCATACTCTTCACATTGTTTCATCTTTTTAGGTGTCACGCATGCGGCTATATGGGCGGCTTGTATTTCATACCTTAGCGCAGCGGTGCCTCCGGAGCTGAGAACATCAGCCCAGGGAATCCTGCAAGGTCTCCATTTGGGTCTGGGCAGAGGATGCGGGGCTATGGTTGGAGGGGTTTTGGTCAATTACTTTGGTAAGCAAAAATTGTATTGAAGTATTTTATTTTATTTATTGAAGTTCTGGTTTTACTGAGCTACCAGCTTTAAAATTATTTATGCTTAAGGTATTGTTATGTTTTAAAGAGTAATATACTTTGCATAAATCATGGAATCATAGAACTGCTCAGGGTGGGAGGGACCTCAGGAGATGTCCAGGCCCCTGATCAATGCAAGGTTAGCTCTGAATTCAGACCAGGTTGCTTATGGCTTTGTCCTGTCAGTGTTACAGACTGATTAAATAAGTTACGCCTAGATCCTTTCAGTATTGTGTGAGCAAATCTCCACCCTGCTCCTTAAGTGAAGTAAATGAATCCTTTGTGAGAGAGTAGGTTGATACTGTGCAGCCTCTCGATGAACAAATGAGAATCTAATTACTTGTTAAAAATCTTTTGCAAAGCCTGTAGAAGAATTGCTGGGGGAGGAAAATGTGATAAAACAAGCTAGTAAGAGTCTACATGGGACAGTACATCCAAAGGAGCACATAACGCTGACTCATCTGGTATTATTTTATTAAGTAAGTAGATTCTCCATTTAAAAAAAAAAATATATATCTCATTACAGGTCCTGCTGCCACGTTCAGAGGAATAGGGATGGCTTGTTTAGTGATTCTTCTTCTATTTGCACTGATCCAGTGGCTCTTGGTTCCCGATGAAGAAGAAGGTAAATATTTATGTCACTGAGACACTACAAAATTAGAGTTAGTGAAAAAAGGTATCTCTGAAGCTGCTCCCTGCAGCTTTAATTTTGTATGTTTGGTGTCTTTACTCAGATTTTGACAACACAGTTTGTTTTCAAGTGAGAGGTTTTTGCCCAAGCAATGCTAGAGATTGAAGTGGTGTGCTTCTGCTGTAAGAAGGGCACCATAAGGGCACCACTGAGTTCTTGGAGGTCAATAGGAGGAAAGCATAACACATTTTACAACCTGAATATCCTCTCAGTTCTGGGAATCCCTTAGGTTAGTCTTAACAGCTGTAGCGACTCATTTCAGTTGCATCAGTTCTTTAAGGTCACCTTGACCACCGCATGCTCTCATATTCCACCAGTCCAAGCCACCTCTGCCAGAAATCATAGAGGTGGCTTCAGAGGACAGAAGCTTTTTTAAGTGCCTCAGATTTGTTCTGGCACTTGAGAAATCTCTCCTCCGGTGGAACCTGAACTTTTTCATCTTTGCCTTTAGTAATATAAACCTGAAATGAAATAGTGCAAAGTTAAGGATTTAACATGAATCTGATTCTTACAAAGACAATAAAACTGTGGCAAATTCTGAGAAGTCATGAATTTATGATCTGCTTTTTACCCAAATGCTACTTTCCAATATGGGCTTTGAGTATGAAGTGAAAGTTAGTTTTCTTTAGCTGGAGTATTAAATAGATTGTCCTTGACTAGTTATCAAGTTGCCCGTACTGAAATGTTCAAATATTTATTTTGCTAGAATTTTCTTCACCTCTGTTCAAACGATAATAACAAAAAATGGAGAGGTGAAAAGGATATTTGCTGTTTCAGTTTCCCCTCAACCTTCAGTTAATTACATGTGAACCTACAAAAGAACAGTTTGTTCTCAGTGGCCTTGTTCTCTTTAGTTTGTTTCAGTCTTTGGTCTTCATTTAACGCACGCTATCCATCTTAAGAGTGTGTATCTTAATTTTAAGCATGGCAGTAATTAGGTTGCTTTCAACAAGACCAGTTGGATGAGTAAAAATAAGCATGTGGTCAAGTGTGTGCAGGATTAGTCTCTTCATTTCTTCACCACTAGAGAACACCCAGCCATTGCTTCAAATAGCCAGTACTGTCTGAGAGCCTGTAAACAAAATATGAGTACAAATGAGTTGTAAGATGCAGGCTTTATGCAGAGAAATAAGTTTGCCACAGGTCTGAAAGACTTATTTTCAATTTGCATTAAAATAATTTAAATTTCCATGTAACATGAAAATACGTATTTCTGATAGCTAGCTGGGAATAAATGAATGCGTCATACTCCTTAGACCCTCCTGTGAATGCAGCTATCAAAAATACCTCGCTGCAGTTGCAGAGCAGCCTTGCTTGGACGGACAACATCCACACCATGTTTCCCTAACTAGGTTGTGGCGTGTCTCGCTCCTGGCTGTTTGTGCCAGTGATCTGCCTTCAGTACGGTGATAACCGTATTATGAGGGCAAGAAACACTCAGTGTTCATTGTCTGCTTCACATGTTTTTTAAGCTCGTTGGCTTTTGCCAGTGATTATTTTGTTTTAAATTTCAGAAAAGGCAATGCTGGCGGAAAGGATCCCAGTGCCTTCCAGTCCTGTTCCCATAGCAACTATTGACCTTGTACAACAGCAGTCAGAAGACATCATGCCTCGGACTGAGCCCAGGCTCCCTCTAAAGAAAACAAAACACCAAGAAGAGCAAGAGGATGTGAACAAGCCTGCCTGGGGCATCAGCTCTTCTCCTTGGGTCACCTTAGCTTATGCTGTCTACCAGATAAAAGAGATGGTTAAACTATCCAAAACCAATCCAAGTCCTGAGAATCAGCCTTTGCAGGTAATATTCTAATGTACAGGAGGTTCCTACCTGTTTGCTGGTAGGAAACCTTTATACCTGTGTAGATCTGTTAGTACCTGGCAGGTATTCTCTGTTGGCTTGTAATAAATTTGGGGTTGTGAAACAGTAGTTGAAATACTGCAGGGAACTGAGTTGCTTCCTCTGTAGAGAACAGCAGGAATAACTATTTTTACAAGTATTATCTTCCTGAAGATGGGAGGTGAGGGGGAGACATAGGAAGACTGTTTTATACAGGCTTGCATATACTTGAATTCCCTTCAAGTTTACATTTGTTTCCATTTTAGTTGGAATCTGCGGGTTGTGCGTTTTGCAGATTATCACAAGGTGATAATTGAGCATGAAGGTGCACAGCTGCTTAACAGTGTGAAATGATTTTTATTTAGTTTTTCTTCCTTGGCTGATGCTGTCAAATGTCTACATTGTTGCAGAAATAGGTGTTCAAGACAACTACAGGTGGGGTGCGGAGCCTTCTGTTCAAATAAAGTTTGTCTTTTTTTGTTTGTTTGTTTTTTGTATCTAGAGTTACACCAGATGAGAGCCATTCCATGACTTAAAATGTCTGATTGCTGGTGCTTACTTCACACCATTTCCTTTCTGTCCAGTCTCCCCCCAAAATACCTTTTAATACCTTTAGCTTCATCAGTGATTGGATGGACTTGGCTCTTGAACTACCATCTAATGCTTTGGACATGCCTTTCAGAATGGAGCTGAAGCATGCTGCTTAAGCAAAGCAGGGAAATGCTGTCGATGCAAGTTCTAGAACAGCACGGTTAATGTTAAAACCACTGTGTTTACCTGTTTGGAAGGAGTGGCTGAGGTTCCTTCTTAGGCATCCAGTAGGCATAAACACAGAAATCCTTTTTTCACTGTTGCTGTCTTTAGGAATGGGTAATTTGGAGTATGAGTGTGAATCAGCGGAGCAGAGTGTGTAGGAGATCACTGACCAGGTGAAATTCCTGCCTTTTTTATTTGTCTTTATTCCTGAAAATATATTTACAGGCATGTCTGCTTTAGGTTGGTTGGGTTTTTGTTTTTGAACTTCCCTGGCTCAAAGAATGAGTTTTTTACAGTGACACTGAAGATACCACTGGGTCTCTGACATCGAAGTAATTTGTCCAGACAAACTGCTCCGTTTCCCATTGGTAAATGTCCTCAGGGTCTTGGTTAGTATAAGCTGCTGTCTTTTAAAAAGGGAAATCAGAGAAAAGTAGTTGCATGGAACTTAAGCAATGAACATGGCAAGAAAAGGATGTTTTGCAGTCGTGTGGTGTTGGAGGGGGGACTTGTCCACCGCTGCTGGACGCTGCCCAGCCGCTTCACTGAGAATTGTGAAGAGGCCAGAAAGGCTTTCGTACCTGTTGGCACCTCTGTGGCTCAGGATCTCTTCATTATTCTTTCCTTTCTGTAAAAATACAGTGCTGATATAACAGTGGTTCTTGTTGTCCGAGCAGTATCTCAGGGAGGGAGGGAACCACTGAGGAAAGCTGTATTTAAGGTGCGTGAAAAAATTTTACAGAATTGTTTGGTCAAAATAATGATCTTGTCTGAACACTTTTGAAGTCCAGTTAACTGTTTCTTTTTTTTCCTTGAAACACAAGAAGTTTGTTTTTTGCATGCTTCTTGGGAAAGTGCAGTTAGGAAAAGAGATAGAAGGTAAGCTACTCTCTGCTTGCTATTAGTGTCATCTGGATTTAAATGTACTACTTTTGCTTTGCTGCTTTAAGTTTGATTTGTTATGTTGCGGGCATTCGAAGTAAGTGCTTTGTGAATTTCCAGAAGTGCCTGAATGCATCTGGGGGCATACCGCTGGGGATAGTGTCGTGAGTGTTTATACTTACCTTCCGCGTGCAATCCTTTCCCCTCTCTTTAGAAAATCAATGAGAATTGCAGCGCTTCATCAGCCAGCTCAGCAAGACAAGCCCAGAATCCGACAGATTCTGGGCAGTCCAGAAATTGTTCAGCACCAACACCTACAGCAACATCAGATTCCCAAGTAGATGGCAACCGCGTTGTGTTGGATCATGATGCTCAGCCTGCTGCTGCTGCTGCAGCGCCCTGAGATGCGCTCATCTTATCAAATCCAGTGCATGGAATTCTGCTTCTTACCTGGGAAACGCCGGAGTAGGAGCTCAAAAGTAGGACTTCCTTCATCTTAATGATCATAACGCGATGCAGTGCAAGCTTTTAACTATATAAAGAATATTCATAGGACCACACAGAGCAACATGAGCAGAGAAGCCAAAAGTTCGGAATTCTTGAGGGAAGTGATGTCGCCGGATCTAACGGTAGGAAGAATTCTTGGCTGCTTTGCTAAAGCTGAGTCAAATGCTATGAGATTTTTTTGCAATCTGTAGAAAAAGGGAGCTCACTCTTCAGAGAGCATCTGACTTGATTGGATAATTTTCTTTTTTGAATTTGTTCCCAAGACAAAACGAAAAGACTTTTTAGGAGAGAAACTGAGTTTCCCTGCATAGTCTATTAGGAAATATCAGATCCAATAAATATAGGAACAGCATGAAACTGTCTCTGTAAAGATTTCTCAGAAACAGAGTATCTTTAACAAGTGTATCTTCATATTACGGTGACAGATTAAGTGAAACACATATTCAAAGAATATGTTTTTGAAGCTAATGTTATCTTGTTTGAGATAAAGGTTCAGTTCAGCAAAGCAAAGATTTTGAACTGGTGTTTTAATGAAACAAAAAAGCTGGAGGAAGGCTTCTGAAGAAGTTAACCTCTACGCTTGCAGCCCTTCAGCTGGGCATAGGTTGTGTGCGTTTGGGTAATTTTAGGTTTGATGTTGTTCTGAGACAAGACTCTTTGATCAAGATTGCACTACCTGAGATTGATCAAGGTTTTCAATGGACACGCTGTCTTTTGGGGTTTTTATTTAATCATCTATACAACGGTTTATTTAATGCAGTGTAGTTACTGTGGTTATTTATTAAGAAAATGGTAAGCTTTAAGTGCCTAGGGAAGGTGGGGCGTAGAGAGGAATCATTTAAAAATCTGTATGTTGAGGATTATAGAGGCAAAGTTGTTGATGCAGAAACCAAGTCGAGTGAGGCATTCTCAGGAGGAAGCAAAGAGAACTAAACTGCAGTTTGTTTAGGGAATTACTTTACTCAGTGTCAAGACACTGGAAGACTTGGGATTATATTGTGTTATGCTTTTCAATATTAACTGCAGCCAGCCCACTTACTGGTGCATAGTGAAAATCGCTGCTGCAGGGAAAGCCCAGTGCTCCGGGAGGAGCCGGGGGGTTTTAGTCAGGCTAGTGTTTTGGCCCCTTTGCTTATATTAACAGCTTGTTCCTGGGAGATGCTGAGCACCCAGCTCCTGTGGGCTGAGCGCTGCTCAGCCTCAGCCCTCCTTGACAGCAGACGCATGTGATGTGTCCGGCCGGCCGTGGGGAGGGCGCGTGCTGCGGGACCATACGTGGTCCAGAGGCAAGGTTAACAGGAGCACAGGGTTAGGGGAGAGGAAGATGGCAGCAGCTAAGAGGGAAAGGGGTGAGCTGTTTTACCCACTTTGACATCCATTTAGCTTGACTGGAGGGGTGTCCCGTAGCTGTGCTTTAGCCGTGCTTTTAGAACAACCTGTGCTCTGGCGGTGCCTGGGACCAACACCATACACAATAAAAAGAAGCATTGATGACTAGCCACTAGTTACTTTTTTTGCACTTGAACTTAAATGTACTGTACTCACATAAATCCTCATGACTTGTCTAAGTGTCCTTTAAAATCTGAAATGTATTTATTGTATGTTTGTATAACTTGGGGGGAGAACTACAGACTGCACAGGTGGCAGGACAGAACGATGCGAAAAATCATCTTGAGGCAAACCGGCCATTTGCTGAGTTCACGCTGTACGGCATTACCTCAGCTGCTACTGCATAGCACCGGGATCGTGGGGTGAAGAGCTTGTACACTGTGTTTACACTTCAGAATTGTGTATTTGAAATGCCTGCTCTTTTTGGAATTGTATAGTCATTCTGTGTTGCAAAAATGGACATGTACACCTGGGTTTTGATATTTGTGAAACTGTAAAAACTGTGGTAAGAAATATAAAATATCCATAATCTATTTAACAGTATCAACCTGAACCTTTATTACATTTGCTCGTATTATGGTGCCAGCAGGGAACATTTGCACTTGAATCGAAAATAATTCCATGCTAACTACCTTTTGCTAGGTTCACTGCCTGGAGGATAGTGAACCTAGAGCCTGGGAACTGCTCTTGTGCGGCGTGAAAATGGTTTCAGGATAAAATCGGACTGTAGGCACAAGTTTCCTTTTGCCGGGTGAGGAGGATGTAAAGGATGCACACCAATGTGCATCACAAACGGGCTGATACGGAAGCGTGCAGGACATGATGAGTGAAGGTCAAGATGGGATGGCGTTTGTCACCTAGCAGCTTTGAGGTAAGAGGCTGCTAAGTGCAGGTCACGTCGGCGCGTAGGGAAATACTTCCAATTATTTCTGATTATATTTGCACTATTGCACATGCCCAGTGCATTTGGCTGGAATTTATTTTTATCTCAGGTCTAGTATGGTTCGTTTTTTACTATTACAAATGCTTAATCTGTATGCATACAGAAGCGATGACGAGGAGATCCTAGTGGCGGTGTTTGCATGTAACTGCCAGACCTATTTGTCACCTTACGAATCTGGCTTGGCGCTGGTTTGGACCTGTCGTGAGTGGAGAATGGGAAGGGCAGGCTCCTTCGGGGAGACGCGTTCGAGGTAGAGGGGATGCTCCGTTTTGGAGCAACCACAGCTAATGCACAGCTACTGTTCCTTAAGTCTGCAAGGAGGGAGAAAACCTCGGGACATAAACACACCCAGTTTGCGTGGCAGCTCGTCGTCATATGTCCTGCTGTTCTGAAAAGAGTAAATGTGTAGAGAAGGAGAACCACAGAGTTGAAAAATACTTTTATTTAAAAAAAAAATAATCTTGAAAGTGCAAGATCATATATCGAGTATGATGTACCGTGAATACAAAATAAATATAAAATTCTAACACCACGAAACAGAAGACAAATGTAACTCATCCTTCATGAATGAAGAAAAGCTTTTATAACAGTTAAGGCAAAAGATTAACATCTAGAGTCTGTTCCCAGATTTTCTGGCTGAACACTGGACAATACTTAACAGTTGTGTTTCAGTAAACCCACGTAAGCTCCATACATCACAGGAGCACTGTGCAAGTAAACTCGCCATTGGCAAAGGGCTCAAACGACAGCAGTAGGTTTTGGTGGGGTTTATCAAATGCTTCCAGTGTTGGAACAGGCTTGGCGGGATGTTTAAGGTCAGTCTCAGCTACCCACCCAAGCAGTTGTCATCCTTCTCATGTGCTGCTGCATTTCTGTCTTGCATGTACTTAGTAGTGTCCTGCTCTACCGGTGATAGTATTTACTCATCCCTCGGAAACAGTGGACTTTGCAACTACATAAAACGTAGCTTGGTTGGGTTTTGGTGGTGGGTTTTGGTTTTGTTTCTCTGGGTTTTCTTTTTTTTTTTCCTTGTGCGAGTAGGTGTACCTGGTGGCATTCCGAATAATTTATAAGAAGGGACAGTGTCTGAAAAATGTAATTACCTGGTTTTTGGGGGCTTTTCCATTTAACCTATTGCATAGGTAAAATATTATCATAATGTATTATCTGGGCTATTGTATATAAATACATCAAATGTACTTATAGAAGGATAATCATCACTAGCTCAGTAAAGAGAGGAAATCAAGCAAAACTGTGGGTTTAAGCTAGGATAAATGTGATTTTCCCCCTTGACCTCAAATCACATGGATGGGAGTTCTTAGCTAGCTACAAAGTACACTGAAAAAACTTGCGTGCTTTAAAACATGCGAAAAACATTTAAGACATCTCTTAAAGTAGCCTTTTCTGACTGATGTGTAGTAATTTTGAGTACTTCATTTTCATGATGGCAACAAAGGCAAAGGTAAAATAAATCTTTAGTGTACCAAGACAACTGTTCAGAGTTCTTTCCAGCCTTCCAAACCATCAGAGTTAATGAGGCTTTCCTCCGTTTTCACAATAGCCAATGCTTCCGGCTAGTGACAGGACGCCCCAAGCCAAGCCCGCCTTCCGGAGTGTGGCTGGCAAACTAACAGTGAATTTGGTAGTAGCAGCCTCTCTTAGAGGTGGCTCCTGCTGCCAGCAGCCTTCCTGAACAGAACTCCCTTGCTCTTGTGGACTTACCAGTGAGCGTACTTTGGATCACCTGCTTGACAGGCCGTCTCTCTGCTAAACATGCTATAGATTCTGCTTACGTATTTATAAATTTATGGCACAAAAGGGTGGAATATGTCTCTTTACTGTAAAATGGAAGAGTTCCTTTTAAAATTAAGCAAAATTGAAGGAATATAAAGGAGGAAGGAATATAAAGGAGGAAGGACCTTGTAAATAAGGCTTTCAAGCATGAACTCTGAGTCTTTTTATACAGAGGAGCTCTTGGGACGTGGTACAGCAGCACTTCCCAGCACTGTCAGAGGTAACAGATTTTCTCCCTTGTCCACCGATGGACGATGAGAAACCACGACAGTGAATGCACTGCTGAAGTTACGCTGCATCCCTGGGCATGTTACAAAGATAGCCCTTAGAAAACAAATACATCCTGGTCTGAAGTGCGCTTCTGGAGAGCTAACTGCTTCCCACCACCCACACTGGTGGGTTTGTAAGATAAGACAGTGACAGAATTAATGGTCATTTGTTTTCTGCAGTTTGGAGACATGAAGGTGAGGATAAAAGAATATAGCAATAGTCTAAAGAACAAAAGAAGGAAATTACCTCTGCAGGTGGATGAACTGAGGGGACGTGATCTACTCCCTAGCCTAGGACTGTGTAATACATATGCTGAAGGACATCTGACTGTCTAAACGTCTGTCCCTGTTCTTTTCTTTTCCACACACCTCCTATGCCAAGTCCCGAAGAGGACTGAAGAAGGGGAGGTGGGAGCCAGGTATCCCCCCCTCCTCATTTTGCCAGGAATTACTTTCCACTTTTTATTCAATCAGCGAACTACCGAGTACTCTGAGGGCAGCGGAGCTAGACGTGGGTTATCTGTACTCCCAATTACATGGTTACAGCATCACTCCGGCCCTGCTGACAGAGCAGTTCTGAGCAGCTGAAACAGCCTCAGCCTTTGTTGCCTTCTCTGGGCTGTTGAGAAGCCTGGAATGGAAGGCAGGCCCTGTCTGAGGTAAGGTGGCAGTGAAACTGAACGCAACAGGAAAAACACATTTGGGGACAGAAATCCTCTCCTAAATCATCTACAGAACTCAGAGGTGGAGAAGCAGAGGGCTGAGGAAAGGTTCAGGAGAGAGGGACCTGTAGAAAAGGGAAGAAGAGTATGTGAAGAAACAAAGACACGAAAGGAACCAAGTGCAGTATAATTAGAGCAGAGACCAAAACCAGAACAATATAAGCAGAGGCTGAAAAGTTAGGCAGGGTTCTGAAGAGTAAGAGGCGCTTAAAGCAAACATGGAGAGGCAAAATGAAGCTAACAGACAGCAAGCCTAGCCAGAAGAGCCAACAAACCTCATTCAACTGTGTTAACTCTCTACTGATCTTAGCACTGAAAAGTCTCACTAACGATAACAATAAATAATCAGCACACTAACAGCATTATTAAAATTGTTGACGCATAGGGTACTTAGGAACAGTAGAGTATTAATAATGGCTTCTCCTCCATCTAGTGCTCAGCACAGAGGACTTCACTATGAAGAGGGCCAAAACAGTCTCTGTTCTCTAGAGGTAGTATCCTTGAAAAAACAAGGCATCCTGGTGGGACAGGGTGCTGCCAGTACCTGCTTAGGAAATAAGCAACGTTTACTTTCCCAGTCAACGTACCAATATCATGAGAATCCTCTTCAGTTGAACAATCCATGTGGTTTCCTTCTGATGCTCTACTCAGGCAACAACAATGACACAGGAAACATTTTTTTCAAAAAATCCTTGTTTGCCCACCAGGAACCACAAGAAATCATCACGCATGTTCTTAGTCTGTATCCTTCCTTTCTAGGACACGTGTTCTTCCTTTCTTTTTTTTTTTTTTTTTTTGGTTATTTCCCAAAGCTCAGAGCAACTCAGTAGCATATGGAAATGAAACTTGTCTATGCCTTTCATCTTCATCCTCCTCATCACCTTCATGGATGGAATTGGCTGGGTCATCCTGCTCAGATTCTGCCCTTGTCTCAAAGAGCTGCTCTTCCAGAAAGGAGCTCCCAATGCCATATTCCTCATCATGCGCCTTTGTTTCTGCAGGTGAGATGTGGGGAGATCCCAGAACAAAACCTGCAAACCTGCCAGATTTTTAAAGGGAGAAGTGATCAGCTGAGGAATGGAGAAAATACTGTAAATGCAGGGGATGCTGCCAATTAAGCAGGGATGTTATAAGGACATGCCCACAGGCAGCACAGATGAGGGGAAGCTGCAGCATGAGCTAGAGAGTCGTGAACAACAGAGTAAATTGCAATGGATGGCAGCAACCCTGAAGATACGTTTTCCTGCCTCATCTTTTCAGTTTTCAGTCTTTTCTATATAAGTAACTTTTGCTCCTCTGGAGGCCATCTGCAAGGTCTTGTGACTAAGCAAGAAGATCTAACTTCATTTTCACATCTTGTCACTGCTCGTGGGGTGATCTGGCGTAAGCATTTGTGCAGTTGGATAGATGGTACCTTAGCTTCTAAAAATAAAGCTGTAGCATGTTTGAGACAAAGGCTGTAAGAATTCAGGTAAGCTGACATTGTTAGTGAAAGGAAAAATGAGGAGAACTTCATGTTCCTACATTGCCATGCTATCACCTTGCTTCTGTGCTGCATGCACACTCTGGGCAAGCTGAGCTAAAGTCTTGAAGTCTTGCCAGAGAATTCCTGCTTTTGGTGAACTTGGAGCTGCAGCCTAGGAATTCTGCAGCTGCTCTGAGTAAATGCCAAACTGGAGCTCTGGCAGACCAAAGCATGAACTTAGCACTGTCCCTACACTCCAATGCACCACAAGTCTTACTTTCAGTGGACAGCTACATTGAAGAGAGAGAACGGAGCTGGAGGTTTCTGGCAAACGTGTGGAAACAGACGGCAGTTCTGACACCTGGGTAAGTGTCGACAGCATCAGAGAAATGTAAGAAAAAGGAAATGCGCTACATTCTGGAGTTCTGGTAAACTGATCAATAATTTACATTTTAGATTAACATTTCTGTGAGATGAATGTTGTCACCTCGCTCTTCTTGGAAGCACTGTTAGTCTAAATGAGGAACAGAGTTGGACTGGCTGTGTTTTGCAGGTTTGCCTTGTGTTGAACTATCTTCTGATGCTTAATGGAAGCTTGAAGGGTACTCAACTGTAAATCAGGCTTCTGTTGGTTCTCCTTTTTGTGTTTTTATAGTGAACAATATTAACTAAGTGATGGATAGAAGATGTGCCCCAACTGTTTGTCTTGTGCATTTGGCAGTATTTTGTTTTGCAATACTGCAGTGAGTTTTCACTTCTTGCATATCTCAACCATGCTACAGAATGCAAGTATCTTAGACAATGAAATAGTTTAACAGTTAATCTAGAAAACCTGCCAGGGAGGCTGGCTGTGTGCCCGTCCAAGGGAGATGCAGGTTCTGAAACTAGTTTTAACTTTTTATTGATTAAATTCCAAGCTGACTGGGCACCTTTGAAATTGTGATACTTGGTTCTGTAGCAAGGGCCAAGTTCTTGTGACTGGGTGATATGTGAAACTCTGCTTCTGATACCTCAAAGTTTCAGTTCTCATGGAAATAACACTGCTATTATGATTAATTTTATATTTTGCAGTATTTTCTGCAGAATTTATCTGCACTCATCTGACCCTTCCCTTCCTAACGCGTATTCTTAAGAGACAAACTTAAGCTGTATCTGAACTATCTCTTCTACCTATTGTACCTCCTAGGTGCAGACACTGATTTTTTTTTTTTCTCTGTATTCTTAGTCTTTGGAAGT
The DNA here is from genome assembly GCF_963921805.1 of Phalacrocorax carbo. Classification (NCBI taxonomy): domain Eukaryota; kingdom Metazoa; phylum Chordata; class Aves; order Suliformes; family Phalacrocoracidae; genus Phalacrocorax; species Phalacrocorax carbo. The sequence goes on along the minus strand of NC_087517.1, from coordinate 35,467,343 downwards.
GGTTGATACTTCAAGTAATAGGATTTCTTGGCTGTGCCAGGCTTGCAGTTGGAGAGCTTAATGCAGGCAATATTTGACCAATCTTCAGCGTGCCCCAATTTGACACAATGCAAAAGCATATCGCTCTTAAAAACTGAAGAAAGGGGCATTTCACTGGCTAGGCAGCCACCTGAGCCACTGTGCAGGAGCTTGCAGAGGCAGTGTAGGAAGGCTGTGAATTTTAGGAAAAGCTGCCATTACCATAAATTAGCTGTGAACATCTGCAAACCCTCAGAGCAATTTATTATGGTCAGAGAGGAACAAACAAGGGGTTTGATTCCACCAGCAAGTAATATCCTTGAGAGGTGTGGCAATGATCTTTAGTGGGATTACTCAAGTAGATATAGCTGCCTGCAGATCTGACTGCATGCAAGGTAAATGCACCTGGAACAGCACCTGAAATAGTGTTTGGGTCTGCTGTGTACCAGCATCTGTGCAACACACCTCCTGTTTTAGAGGGGCCAGATTTTCTTACCTATGTGGGGACCGGAGTTTGGATACAGTTAACCATGATGGGAAGTCAGGGTTCCTGCAGAATGAGCGTAGCTCCTCCAGAGCTCTGATAGTTTCTGTTTCACCTTGTTCTCGATACTCCTCTTCAGTAAGGCATCTGAACACTAACTTCTTTGATTTAAAGTGGTTCTTAATTTTTCTAGAATGAAATGAAAACAATTACTGTCGTCCTTTTTCTCTACTACCTGCTATTAACATGCATTGATCACTTCTATCCCGTTAAGAGGACAATCTAGATTCTTGCATTAAAATTTAGGACAAGGTGTCTGATGATTGCCAGCCTGTTTATCCTAGGACTTAACCAAAGTTGTAGAATTCCACAGAATGATAGCTAATGAGCTTCAGATGAGCTTTGGATCAGGTCCTTATTGTGAATGCATGGACTAAATCTCATAGAATTAAATAGATGGCTGCTTGCTCAGCCATTTTTAGGTGCAATATGCAAGATGTGTCTGTGAAGAGACATGGGCTGAATCAAAACCCAGTCTGCATATGTAACTTGAAGATAAGCAATGCTCTAAGTCTGTTATGAGTTGTTCATGTTGTTTACTAGATCGCTTCTCTTAAATCTTGCTTTAAATTACAAAACTGAGTAGTCTGAGGCCAAAATGTTTACAATCTGATGTTTTTTTAGCTGCTGCGTAGCAGTGTATAATATAATTAGATATCAATTAGAAAGTGTGCCATGTTCTGTTCCCTTCTGTCGACTGCTTTCAATTTAAATGTTGTGATGAGTTAAGATAAGCAAGGGCTGGATGCCCATAAAACTTTCAGCTCTGTATAAAAACACCTGCTCCAACCAGCAGCATTCACTTTCCTCCTTATTTCCTTGTAAAGCAAGAATGAACTGTAGCCCTTATTTAGGTCAAATGGTAAAGGTCCTGCTGGCTCAGTGGCATCAACACTGATCTTAACAACAAATAATGCAAGCTTCTTAAGTATTTTGATGTATCTGCTGCTCTGAACTATGTATCTGGCATCACAGCCTGAGTTTGGTGCTACTGCTTAGTGTTTTGAAACAGAAAAAAAGTAACACCACCCTTATTCTCCTAAGAGGAATTTGTAGAGCTATATTTTGGTGCTTTCTGGCTTTACAGAAGCATCAGTTTGTGAGAAACAGACAGAAGTCCACCTGGAGGAAAAACTACAGAGTTTCACGGTAAAACAGGTATGTTCTGAATGAACTTGTAGCCAAATCTGAGATTTCAGAGTGAGCTGAACCTGCTTACATCAGGTAAGTACTGATCCAATATGTCGCTTTTGAAACAGCTGGTGCTTCTCAGCTGCAGGCAAAAATCAGTCTTCAACAAATTATAAACTCTGCCTAAAATAAAAAACCTTCAACCCAGTCCACACTTCAAGATCTGAAAAGAACAGCAGAGCAAGTAATATGTTCTTCAAAACTAAACAAAGTGTAAAAGACTAAAAATGAAATTACTTGGTTTTGATTCTTTTGGTTATGCCAGTTCTAGCCTTTGCCTCTTCCTCGTTCTCTGCAGTTCAGCAGAAGTCCACAGCTACAACAGTCTGCACTACAGTCTCTTAATCTGAATGCCATCACTGAAGGCAAAAAACAGATGTAAATTGGCAGGACTTTTTAGAATCTTCGAGTGTTGTATTTGTGATACAACATGCTTCAAAATCAAGGATGAGCAAACACGTCGTTCCCATATTGCTGATGAAAATACTTAGCAAACTAAGGTCTACATATGCAAGCAGTTCCCTTTCCAAATGCCACAATATAAATGGGGCTCTGGGAGTACCGGGGAATGCCTCCACAGTGATAACAGATTGTTTCCACAGATTAAAGGTAGACATGTACATCTAGGATAATAATCCTGGGAAACTAAAATGAGTAGAAACGATTATTTTTTATGGACGCAGGTTTTTAGTCTCTGAACTCTACACTAACCAACAAGGACTGTCACTTTTTAACATCTGCTTCCTAGGTGACAGTACGCTGTTTTATCCCCTAAGGTTCAGTACAAGTTACCTGCAGATTCTCTTGCTACACATGAAACCAAGGCACTGTTGCTGCAGTATAATCAATCAACCAAACAGAAATGTTTTGGTTACCATATGCTGCAGACTAGAAGGTGCTACATTTGTACTTAAAAGCACAGTCACTTTTCTCTGTTCTCCATAGGACAAAACTCGTGCTTAAAACTTCCAGATGGAAAATAACTAAATTCCTGAGTCTCAGGGATTTAAATCTTTTCTACTGCAGCTTTACATTTGGTAAAAATATGAACCAGCACTGCAAATTTATGAATCATTACTGAAATGTAAGGGTGTTTTCATTATCAGCCTCCAGTATTTCCTGGTGACATAGGGACTTGGACATTCACAAATACATACAAACCTGCCTATGTGACAAGCAGCACCAAGCGGGTAACCCAGGCCTTTTGAGCAGAGGCTGACTGCTATTACTGCGTACGCAACTTGAGGTATGGTGACACCACAATAAATCAAGACAAAGGCTGTTAACTGTAGGGTCCACATGAACAAGGTTACGCTCAGTTCAGCAGTAAGCGGTCCGTGCTGATAGCAAGTGGCAAAGCTGATAATTCCAACAGCCAGAAAATACCCTGTAGAAACAGAAAAAGATGCAAACTACCCATATAAACTTCAGTAGTTTGGTTCACAAAGCTTGCAACTGATGTGAAGTTGGCCTTGTGTTGTCTTATAGACACATGCATGGTGTTCTGTATGTGCTTTATATTTCAAAAGTGTGTGAAGAGTTCACAAGGTGATCTGTGAACAGCCTTCAGGCTAATGCTGTGAGCTGCACATGAATTATCTCCGTGCAAGAGTGTTGAGGCAGGTGCCAGATCAATAGATTTGTCAGCCCCTGCAGCACATCCAGTTAGCAATTTATACATCCAGTTCCCAGATCTAGCAAAACGCAAACCAGCACAGCTGCCCTTTTGCTGTTACAGGGCAAGTATGTAACGGCAAATCAATAAACAAATAATATAGGCAAAATATGCTCTTAAAGCTCCTACTGGCCCACTACATCAAACTCCCTGTTTAATGATACGATATGAGTAAATGCTCATTTGAGTGGATTAGGAACCTTTGGAACATTCCAACATCTACGGCTCAGGAGAAAAAAAGTACTCCAGAAATGAATCGCTTGATTTTGGTTTTTTATTGGCAGGTATTCATCTAACCACTAAATTAAACCAAAATCTGCAGTACATTTTTTTGATAATTTTCTTACCCAACAAGTAGTTTCTGTGTTCAGACCACAACCACTGCATATTCTCTTTGAAGCAGTAAATAAAATAGAGGGAGGACATCCAGCAGCCACTCATTAAGATCCAGAAGGTACTGTGCTGGAAATGAGAGGGGGGGGAAAATTTTTAAAAAACTTAAAAAATAAAAAAATTTCAAGTCAGAATCAGGTAAAACCAGATGTGATATTCTGTAGATCTACAGGGCTTATGAGCTATGTTAGACTTCCACTGTACAGTACTCTGCACGCTACAACTAAACAACATCAATTCTAAGTGGAGCAACTGCATCTCCGTGTTTGTGCATCACATCCCAATGTCATGGCCTGAGCCTTCTGCAGTGTATTTCCAGTTAACATATCTCAGCAATATTGTGCAAATGCACAGACTTTGTAAAAGTAAAGGAAAAATTCAAATCTGCCTTGCAATGAATTGTCCCCAGTGAATAGAAGAGAATCTGTCCCAGTTGTGACTAAAACTACATTTTGATTTAGATTGATTCATAGGTTCAAAATTAAGCTTAGCTCTAGTCCAATAAAAATAATTTGTTTCAGAATAGACTCTTCTTGTACATCAACAATCTCCCGTTTACTTTAGACTCAGGAGCAAGCTAACTGGAACTTGATTCTAACCCAATTATATTTACTTGATGCAACCAACCCTGCAGGCATTTCAGTGGAGTTACCTGGCCACAAAAACAGAGCAAGATCAGAATCTGGCTCTGTACTCTTTACTTCCTATATTATGATGTTGATTATTATTATTTTTTTAATAAATGTAGATTTACCCTTGGAATAAACCTTTTAAGTGTCAACAGGACAAAGACTAGTAGAGCAAGAACACCCAGTATTATTCCAGAAAGGTAAAAGAACTTGGTACTCCTGTAAGAGAGCAAGAGAGAATACGGTGAGAAGTATAATTTGTAATTGGTTAAGATGCCAACGTTTGTAAAAACAGTAGCGATCTTCAGTAAGAACTTAACACAGCTGTAAGTTAGAGTTGTAGTTACATAATTAGCAGGTCCAGTTATATATTAAATCAGTGTAAGGAAAAATTCCCAACAGATACTTAAGGTCACTGGAATTGTTACAGGCTAGGAGACTGTGTTGGATATTTTTAAAGCTCACACTACTTCTGACTGACCTTCTAGTTTCTAGTAATTTCACTTTCTTCTATGTATAGATATGGGTCTGTACTGCAAGAAAAGTTTTATGTTTTTAATTTAAAATGTAAGAAGTCCTCCACAAACCCACTAGTTTTTTTCCTAAGCTTATACATTTATAAAGTCCGACTTTTTAATTCGGAGTTAACTCTATAAAACCTGTTGCTGCTCTGCTTGTTTTCGAGGTGCCTCCTGACAATTAATTTGTGACTCATTTTGCTTTGAAGTCATGGGACACGTTTTGCTATAACAGTAAGTATCCTCCCTTACATGCTATACAAAATGTGCACCAAAAGAACAATGGGCAAATGTGGAGGCAGACAAGGACCCAGATGACCTCATCCTAAGCATTTCTCGCTGCAGGAAGGCATCATTCATAATACCTGCAGCATTATTTAGCATTCAGCTAACCTCACTGTTGTACGAAAGGGAGAGAGAATTTTTCTGAATCTATATGGTTGCTCGCTGAGGATTGTCTTGGTGTCGCCCAGTGCAGGAAGCTCGGATACGAGAACCCTACCACAGCTAATAGAGTGCAGCACTCCAAGATAGTTCACAATCTGTCCAAACACAAATGTTACGAAGAAGTTTTAAATATATGTTCAGTTTCCTTATTTCACTTTCCAAAGAACCACCTCATTAGTTTAGAAAACAGACCAAAGATGCACAGGCTTTGGGAAAGAAGGTCAAAAACCAGCAGCCAGTACTCACCTGCTCAGGCTGTTTGCAAAATGGTACAGAAAAATTCCAGCTACAAACAAAAGCAAGAGTTTTCCATCTAGCACTAAAAAAAGGGGGAAAAATAGAAATGGACTTTAGACTGATTCAATCTGAAATGTTGATGATATAAAATACCAACAGAAAAGTCCCAAGCTTCTTACAGAAGAGACAGTATGTTCAGTAACCCTGGCAATACCAATCTATCTGTAATCTAAACTGAAAGCTTCTTTACTTACTTTCTCGTTTCACACTCACAGTGTACGGTTCGTTTTTAAAGGGCTGTATGTTGAAACAAATATCCTCTCCATATTGTTTTATGCTTATGAAAGTTACTGTAGATGTCTCTGGTTTCCGGAGGATTTGAATAGCACATGCAGCAAACTCAAAAACAGTTTCTGAATTACGACAGTTGCTTTTTTCTGAAATTGGCTCAAACCTGAACATTTCTCTGCTGTTAACTGTTACCTAAAAACAAACAACAGAATATGCAGACAAGTAGCTCAGAATCACTGGGGTTTTTTGTTTTTCTGAACTACACAGCATATAAGCCATACGAGTGATAATCAGAATCAGTATAGAGAGCTTGAGAACAAAATGCTAGTGCAATTCTTAGTAGTTTCATATTGGTTATTAATATTATGCAAGGATTTAATTGTTTAGGCCTTACAAGGTGATTCAGAGAACTCAACATCTGGTAAGTTCTATTGAGGGGCCTCTCAATCCATCCACAAGCTCAGTGGATTTGGTTTTACCACGATGCTCACCCACTCACAAATTTCTAACAAAACCATCAATATTTGACTACCCACAGTTTATTTTGTGGATGTCATATGCTTCGCCATTTCCCTTCTGAACTGTAAGAAACCGGACGTGCTTTGCTTGTAGTTAATAATGCCATTTTCATGTTAGCAACAGAAACAGGATAAGGAAAATGAAAAATAACAGAACCAGAAATTTAAATATAAGCACGTTCCTGTTGGGTATTTTAGGGTTTCTTGCTAGTTCCTAGCATCCTTCCCCACCAAACTAGTAAAAAGTCTCATTGATCTTCTGAGATGGGATGATCTTCCTGAAGATTGTGATTCATTGTGAGCTCCTGGTTAGGGCCTATTAGACAACAAAGACCCATCTACAAAAAAGTGATGCAACAGGGAATAAAACAGGCTTTTACTGGGAGAAAAGACAACACGTCAGCAAGCAATTTGTTGTGGGGAAAATCTGAACTTCCTGCTTTTAAACATTTACTCCAGGAAAGCTTGTCTGACTGCTGGAGGGTTTCACCACCTGAAGTCTGCTACCATTCATAGAAACATCTGCAGCATGTTCCTAAGGAAAATGGTCCTGGAAACAGACAAACAGATGTGCTACTTGTATCTGAGAGCAAATTCCTCCAACAGCAATGAAGTGAAAATGTTTCCTTCACTTTTCTTGAGACATAGTTCCCGGGGGGGGGAAAAGAACCACACAGATAGTCAACAGATAGTCAGCTTGTTCCTTTAGCTATTAATGCTTCCACTGTTAAGAGATTTTTATATTGTTTCGAGCTAATCTCTAAACATGTTTCTCATAAGACGGCCCTCTATTACTCAGAAAAACAGAAACACACTGCTACTGCTCCTTTTCTCATTAGTCACAGTTTAATACACCTTTGGTTCCTACACTTGTGGCCTGGTACGCTACAGCGAGCAAATCACAGAACTGCATTTTATCCTCCAATTTAGTTTTATAAAGGCCTTTGGCGACAAGCAAAAATATTTGTTGCAGAGGTTAACAGTGGCCTATCAGTAGAAAAGGTGTGCAACAGAATAACACACAACGCTAAGTTAATGTTTGTGCGGCATCATACTCTAAGCCTGGCTGTCATCCTTCTAATACAGGGAGATAAAACCTAACTGCATCTGAAGTGGAGGATCACAGTGCTGCGTTTTTATATGGTCCTACCTACATGCTGTTCAAATTACTGATGACACAGAGATACTGCTTTGATCTTGCTAACTGATCGTACACTTTGCTGGCAAAAGTTCATGTGAAATGTATTGCATATCTGAATGATTTCCAAAATGGTCTCTTACCTGAAGAGTTGACCAAATGTACTGTAAGTGAATGGTTCTGTTTTGCACATAGCAATAACAGTTTTCATCCTGTTTCTGGATGACATCCATTTCCTGCAAAAAGCTACAGTTTCTACCTGGGGGAAGCAGAAAAGTTAATTTTAAGCAGGTATCAAATACAAATGTATCATTTTCCTCCATTTAATCATTGTACATGCTGAGGGGATCACAAGCAATTTGCAGATAAACAAATGTACAAGCTATGCTGCAGAGTAGCATGTTCGATGTGATTTAGATGAAAATTCAAATCAGACTTCTCATCAAGTCACTTAGGCTCCAGAGTAAACTGCAACACCTTTGGGGGGCGGGAATATTAATCTAGGGTGATATTTTAAAAAAATGTAATCCCTAAAAGCTTGGCTTCGATGTCAGTGTTTTGATGGCACTGCAATAGGGCCTCTGGGCCAAATTCACTGCTGGCACGAGTGGGTGTAACTCCACCGGAGTCGATGCTTATACCAGTGGTAAATGCAACTGTGGGAGTCTGAGCAGGTAAACAGGCTTACATATTAAAATAGTCACTTAGCACATGACATGGCTCCTGATCGCAACAATCATACTCCTCTCCCTCGGAAGTGTTTCTAACGTTAAATAACACAACTCTTCTCTTCAAAACAGATTTTCCTGACAGTGCAGCCATGACATGTAGTAAGGCAACTGCACTGATAGCTTGCTGTAAGTCATTTAATTAGGGATGCTAATTAGTCTAACTCTCCTGAAACGTTTAGTGACCCCCTACGATCTTCAGAATTAAATTGCACTTATGAGCAGAAATGCACCTAAAAGATTTATGGAGCAAACTTTGAAGAATTACATGCATTCCAATCTCTATACATGTGTAAAATATACCCTACAGTGCATTACTGCAGTGTTCCAGGAACATAATTAAAGACAAGAATAAAGGAAATAATTACAGATCTGAACAGAGGGCATCATCTGGCTCACTGAATAGAAAATGTAGGTCTAAGCCAAGATCAGTAGTAACTGCTAAAACACTGTCATACACTCAAAACAGCAAAATGAATATGTGCAAAAGTGTCTCAATCTGGACAAGGAGATACTGTTTGCACGTAAAAACCTGTCTCTATATGGAAGCTGAACTTAGGCTAATTTTTTTTTTAACCAATTTAATTAAGCCAATGAAAAATACCTGTGTGGATGTTCTTATATAAGTTTAAGTCATTCCAGAATTAAAGAGTCCACAGATGATCCTGCTAAAGTAAATTGGTTTAAGCTTGAAATTTGGGCATTTTTGTTGTGAAAAAATGATTTTCATCCACAACAAATCCAGTGGGGCAGAGCACAACCCTTCAGACAAGGGCTGTCTGTACCTCTTGACAGGCACTTCCATAAAGGTCCTCAGAGAAAGCTGCAAAAGGATTCATTTGTCTCCGCAAAGTGCTGCCGACTGACACAGCAAGAGGTGAGGCCAGGCACTACCCAGGGCTAAGACTGAGATAACCCAGTGATGGGAAATGGCAATACCCTAGCAGGGTCAAAACGCAGCCGAGAGTGCCCACACCTTCCCTGCAGGGTGCATTAGGATCTTCTGCCACTACAGATAAACTATCCATTCATATTAGAAGTAACATCCTCCATACACAATGCTAGAAAGTATCTTCCTAGCCCCCCCCTTAATACCCTTAAGGCATTTTCTTGAAAAAAACTGCTCCATAGAGCGAAACAATCATGTTCCGAAAGGAAAGATGCTCCCAAACAGGTAAACACGAGATGGAGGAGGATTTTAGCTACCGTGAGGACACACACAGAGGGCAACTCTCAAGTTTTGAGATTGCAAGCAGTGGAAAGACTCAGCATCTGCTGCCGAACTTGGAGGATGCCCAAGACTCGGGAGTATCGAGGAAAGGGCGGCAGCAGTTTCTTGAGTTACATGTCACTACTACAACAGAGAATAACCTTTAGGGTTTTCGCTGCCCTTGTTAATAAAAGATCTGTCCTGCACCCAATTCTCCTGAACCAAGCTAATGAGAAAGCCAGAGGGAGTAGTATATGCTCCAGGCCAGTCTGCCACGCCAGTGGCACCCAGCCTTCCAATCTCTGCCACTGAAGCGGATGAGAGAGGCACTTGCTGCCGCTTTGTTCGTGGAAGCTCTCCAGGCCGGTCCTCAGCGCCTATGTCTGCCTGTCCCGCCGGGCACCACGCAAAATACTCTACTGGAAACTGAACCGAGATAGGGACAAGCAGCAGAAACCATTAAAGCGCCGCAGGGACAGGCCTGGCCCCGGAAACGCCTTTAGCTCTCGGCCGGAGCGGGCGGGAAGGCGGCAGCGACCCCGGCCTCGCCTCGGGGTAGCGCCATTTTGGGCAGCCGCAGGAGGCAGCGGGTCGCGCCGCACCGGGGGCGAGGGAGGCCGACAGAGGGGAGAGCGTGTCCCGCCGCTCCCTGTTCTCAGAGGGACGGGGTAAGGAACCCCCGCCCCGGGCAGGGGAAGGGGACCCACCCCGCCACGGAGGCCGCCGCCTCCCGCCCCGGAGCGGGAGGGAAAGGCCAGTACCTGCTGACGGCGCCTGCCCGCTGCCCCCGGCTGCCCCCGGCAGGAGGAGGAGGAGAAGGAGGAGGAGCAGCGGCCCCGGCCGGGGCCGAGGCCGCTGCCAGCGGCGGGGCGGCCGCGCCGGACTCATGTGGCGGCTGCCGGCACCGGCCTCGCCCCTGACGGAGTCGGCGAGGGCGGGCCGCGGCACGGGGAAGGGGCGGTGCGGGGTGGCCCCGGGCCCCCCCGGCGCCCCTCGGCCCGCTCGGGCGGACCGGCCCCGGGCGGGAGGCTCACCCCGCCTTATCCCGAACACTTGTGTGGGGAGCCGGCCCCCCTCTCAGGAGGCACCTCCTGGGGCGCGTTACGGACTACCTTTGGTTTCCTCACTGGTGTTTTAGGACTTCGGTGGGGTTAAGAGTGCGCGCTTGGAAAGAAAAGGGAAAATCGTATGAATATAACAGTTCAGTAAAAGCGTTTCCTTGAATTGTGGTCTCAAAAACGTTGACTGGACTTACACAGTCAGGGTACAAATTGGTCCTGAAACAGGTTTGCGTGAGCAGCTTGCAGTGCTTCCCAAACCTCGGCCAAGGCAGACGCCCCAGCTGAACAGGGGAGGGTTAATATTTGCCTCCTAATTCTGTTCCTGTTCCCGGTGCCGGAGGGAAAGGCCAAGTCAGGTCACCAGTGCGTTAATCAGACCCTCTGCCCACCTAGAGGAATTCCCTGGATGAAATGTTATGAGATGCTTTGATAGAGGTGAACATCCACAGCTTTTCTGTATTTCCTAGGCAGCGGCAAGAAAAGCCTGGAGCAGGACACACAGTTCCCCCATCAGTGCTGTGAAGACGTGAGCAGGGTCCAGCTCAGCCCAGTCCTCGTTTGCTCACTGCAGTTGTTTTCGATCGCTTGTGAGTCACTGTCAGCAGTCAGGGGTGGAAAGGGCTGGAGTTTTTTTCCTATTCTATGAAAATCAATAAACATAATTTTTCCAAGGCATTCTGGCATCACCAATGTCTTGTTTTTGTACTGAGCCCTACATTTGGCCTTTCCAACCTACGTGCTTTTCTACAATGCGTTCTCTTCCTTGTTCTTAAAACTATGCCGTTTCTCTGCATCAAGATTGCTTTTGGGTTTATTTTTGATTGTCTAGGGCTGGATCCAATTCCCAGGATGCCAGGATGGGCTTTTTTAACACCTGAAGGGGGCTGCCCACTGCCTCGCACCTTGTCTCGACGCTTACATCTGCGGGGAGTGGGCGGTGCGGGGCTGTGGCTCTCCTCGCCTTGCCTCCTACACCCGCTCTGCGCTGGCTGGGCTCACACGTAACTGTGGATTATTCCTTGCAAGTACTGAGGAAGTGGAGAACAAGGGCAAAAATAGTTGGGATTTGATAGCGTGTGCAACATCTGACAAACTTCAGTCTCCAAAGGAAGCAGCTATTGATTTGTATCTTTATTTGTCTTTATGCAATTTGGGTGTTGTCTTTATATAACTTTTCATGCGCTTTCTCTAGCAAATGTGGTGAAGAAAGAAATGCTGGATTTTGTGCTTACCCACTTCCCTAATAAACCCTTTGAAATATGTTACCTCTCATTTGTCTGTTTAAGCACCAAGGGACAATCATAGCCAAGTTATTAGAGGAATCCCTTTCATATTTTCAATTTGCAATAATTTTTTCTGTTATGTTAACCTTCTTGACAGTATTTTTGCTGGAAAAGGAGACACTCCACATTCAGTTCTCACTTGTATTTTTATTCCTAGAGCTCTTTGCACTTCACCGCTAATTAACTTTCAATAACTGTCGTAGGGTTACAGTCAGTCAGCATGAATCAGATGGAAAATGTAGCTTTAGGGGACCACACTCTGTCAAAAACAATTAGAAACCTTTGCTTGATTTCCAAGGAGAACGTACTCGCTCAAGCAGAATACAGCAGCTATTAGGCAGTGTTCTACCGCAGTAAGAAATCCTTAATAAAAAAGACTCAGTGCTTTTGCTACAGCCCTCCTTCCAGGGTGGCTCTGAGTAATTATGCGTAGTTTTCTTGGCTTCCCATTTGATTCTTCGACTTCTTAATGGTGGTGTTGCTTAGGCCAAAGCTTGGGTTCTGAGCTTAAAGGTGGTATTTTTAACTGTTTGCTCACAAATCTAATTCAAAATGGGGGAAGAAGGGGGAGGCCATTTGTGGGAGCAACTCAGCTTGTGGAAGCTCTGCCATTCCCAGGTCTCATAAGCTGAGGAGAGTTGAGTGAGACCAGCTTTTGGCTGGGAGAGCTTGGGGGAAGATCTGGCTGTGGCAGGCAGTGATGCTGGCAGTGCTGGGAACAGCTCACATTCCTGGGATGCAGCATGCAGGGCTCTCAGGTGCTATGGTTTCAACAAATTGCCACTTCAGGAACTGGAAAGGTGGTAGGTGAGCAGTGCAGAGCCATGTCCCCAGTATGTGCTTCTCTTGCAGGCATTTGGAGCTCTGGGTTAGGCCACCCAATACACTCTGGCCCCTAAAACACTTCTTAATATAATCCTCAATACCCTTACCTAGCTGCTTAAAAAGCTGACTGCAACATTAGCTGTAGTACTAAATCCTTTTTGTGCTGCTGAATCCTTTTTCTTCCAGAAAGACCCCAGCTACTCACTTCTGATGATTTATTTGGCCTGTGCAGCCATAGAAATCGGCTATACCTGTGTAAGTCACTGATGGGGTGGTCCTCTGTGCTCCTCAAAGCCTCTCCTGCTTTGGACCTTGGTGCTGTTGGAGACAGCCTTTTGCCCCCATAGCATTTGCATGCCCAAGCTGGGGACAAAGCACTTGGGGTCCTAGTTCCTGCCCTATGAGCTGATGTCATTACCCAGTTGCAGCCTACTGTTTATTTTATAACTAGAGCTAATAGAGGTTTTTAAATTCTAGGTATCATGTTAGAATCTCAATATGTGTTCCAGATGATTGAGGGTGCTTCCTCTGATTTTTTTTTTTCCCCTTTTCTGTCCCTTCCCCCCTCTTTACATCAGCAATGGGTATAATTTGTTTGCAGAGTTACAGGGTGTTTTATCTTTCTTTGGCCAGCCCCAAGTGGATGGGGGTTTGTTAAAGCCACGGCATTCTTGCTTTCTTCGAGCTGGTGTGTGGGCGTTGGATTGTGTCATTTGTAGGAGGTGAACGTCAAAGGAAGTGGGATCAACTGCTGGAGGAGGTTTGTACGCCAGGTACTTAATATTTGGTTTCCTGGAAAAGCAAGAAAAAAATAACAAAACAGGCAGTCTTTGTATCTTAAGTTTTCCCACGTAATCACAATAACAAAATACCTGTATGTGCTTAAGCACAGTTTGTTTTGGTTTGGGGTTTTTTTTTGCCTTGGTTTATTCAGGATGGAGAGCTACTGTATTTCCCTTCAAATGGTTTCACATGCTTTGGTGGATTCCGTTGAATGTTTATTCCAGTAATACAAATAATTCGTGTTCCTAAAGTGCCCTCACAAATAATGTGATTTATTATCAGGTACATTATGTTGTCTTTTTATTTGATGTAAAATGGTTTCTTAGAGTTAAAATTAGACAGAAGAGCCATTTGAGACTATTTTGTTCATCTCCAACTGTTTTTTCAAGAGTGCATTAGTCTGAAGTATTTCACAGGCAAAATACTGAGTTATTTTGGGGGGAGAAAAATGATCTATGAAAGAAAAGTATAGCTACTTATTTTTACAGTAGTTTTATGGTAATTGCTATTTTATTTGACATGTATAGATGCTGAGCTGGATACTGCTCTATTCAGAGTATTTGTTTCTCCTAAGCTGTTCTAGGTAGTAGATATCTTTTTGCAGTCCTTTGTTCAGGCTAAGCTTAAAAATTAACAAGAGAAATAAATGTTTTAAATGTTACCTGTGCCCTAGCTTATGGATTAGGCAAAAGGACTGTATTTTTTTATTGTGCTGTTTTTTTTTCTCTAAACCTTTTCCCTATTTAATCTAAGTGCAAGATACTTATTCTAGCTGTCCATGCTTTTGAAAATCTATCTGCCATAATACATTTTCTCATTGCATCACTGGTGGGGGTCAGGTGTGTCTGTGATGGGTGCAGTCTGAATGATTTTAGGAAAATGCCTCTGAGTAAAGCAGCTTTTTTTTGTTCTTCTATGGCTTCAGATTTACACAGCTTTCTTGGTATTTAACCCTGCACTCATTTTCCCATTGCTGTCAAGGGGACCTGTAGGTCAGCAGGAAGGAAAGCTCAGTCAGCTGATGGTTAGTGCTCATGGGAGGACTTGTCTGCAATTGCTGGTAACACAGTTCCTCCCTCTGACTTCAGCAAAGTATTCTGGTGTAAATTCATTGTTCTCATTGATACGATTCCTGATTTACACAACAGTAAGCAGTAAGTAAGTAAGCAGAAGAGTAAGTTAAGTAGCAGTGGGCCTTAAATATTTATCTGCTTTATTTTTAGCATGCCAATTGTAGCTATTTATATAGCAAGGAAGCAGTGATACAAATCTGACTGGATTCCTCCTTCTCTTTGAATCTGCAATAGAGAGGCAGTATTAATTTTTTTGACCACAAGCTCTTATTTATTATATTTAACTTGCCTAATCAATATATTACAGACTTTTTCAAGGGCTTCTTAGCCCACACTTTTAAGCATAAGGGATCTTGTTACTTATCTAAAGGAGCATTGATGCAGCCTAAGAGCCGCTGTGAGTCTGCCTGGTGGTTACCTTACATGGATTTATCCACGGGGAAAGGTCCCAAAATTGTGAGGAGGCTCCATGGTAGAGCAAACGGTGTGAAAGGAGCCAGTATTCTTTTATAACATCTAGCACGGTGGAAAGAAAAAGCATATTTACAGTTGGTTATTTGCTTACTAATAAAATCCTAGAATAAAATACGCTCTCCTACAAGAGGCTTTTGCTGGATGTAGGACAGGCAGGTGGTGGTACTGCTGCAAGTGAGCCCGTATCTATGTCAGTGTGGTGGGGAAGGACGTTCCCTCTGAAAAGATCCGTGAAGAGTAAACTAGGCTGGTGACAGAGATGCTAGAAAATAGCATCTGGTTGTATGTGCTGGCTCAGAAATTAGCGCTTTCAGCTCTTAGGCCGCTAGTTTATATGTGGTTCAGCTTAGTAGTTACCAAAGTCTGTTACTTTCTTTTGATTACAGATGGTCTGTAGTAAACAAACACGGTGATCCTGGCCTGGTCTTAATTTGGCAAATAACCACATCACAAAAGCCAAGCCCTATCACTAATGTTGGCATCCCAACTGATAGTCTCAGACATGTACCCGGGATTCCACTGGCAGCTGAACAGCCCTCACCGCTGAGAGACAGGCGGGTCATCACTTTGCAGGACCAGTTGTCTTGTTGTGTCCCTCCTGTGGAGAAACAGGGGACTTACCCACATGAATTTTAAAACATCATTCCATATCTGATTTAAAAAACAAGTGTTGGGAGCCTGGGAAGGAAAGAAAAGGAACGGATAGACTCAGCCCCTGTGTCTGCTATGAGAAGCCACAGGAGGTGATACAGTTTTGTAAAGAGGCCGTGGGAACAATGTCTTATTTATGGATAAGCATGTGTGTATCTGTCTTGTGCTTTCAGCTTTACCTTCATATTAACTGTTGTTACTACCTTTACACAGTAACCTCCAGTAGTTGTTCTGGGATTTGCTGAAGCACTCCTGGAAAAATGAATTGCTGGCAGTGTTAAATGTGAAAAGAATTACTCTCTTTCCAACGGTTCTTGAAATGAAATTTTAGCCCTGATGTGCTCAGCTACCTTCATGATTAATCTCTGTATTGTCAGAGAAGACTGTCAAGCTCTTTTAGGTTAAGGGATGCTGTTTTGTATTAAGAAGATTCTGATAATGTCTTTCAATTACTTTGTAATCACACTTCTGCATGAACGCAGTTGCAGCTGCTGGTGTGCCATTACACTGGTTGGGGAAAATTGAGGACTTTTGATCAGCCAGGTACATGTTTGGTAGGCACCTCTTCTGAACCGGGCCTGTCCGCAGCCCCACAGGGTTAAAATGGCTCAAAACCTAGCTCTTTATATTGATGTTCTGAGCTTGAGTAGATTAATTTGTTAATAGCCAGTTGTTTTGTGGAAACCTTCTTGTGAAGCTTCACGTGAGATTTAAAGAGAGGCGGTAGCCTGCCTTAACAAAGGTATGGAGGACAGGGGAATTCAAGGGACCTGCTGCCTTAGCGCCACAGGGTGCGGGCATTGCCCTGCGTGCTGCCTAGGGGAGCCCGGGCACCACAGCAGGGCCAGCCCTGCTTGTGTTTGAAATTATTGTTGCTGGCTTTAAGCAAGTAAACAGTGAGAAAGACAGGGCAGCCTAAGCTACCCTATTGGTGTGAAGGCCCAGGAAGGACAGCGCCTCTTACAGCTCTCAGGTACAACACAAAGGTAGCCTGTGGCTCTCTGGTGCCTTTTGACCCATGAAGTTTTTGGGTGTCTTGCTGCATCCTCTGTGTGTGCTCTGGCTGGTCCAGCTCAGGCTGGTTGCTGTTAGCACACCCATAACTAAGCACTTCCAAACTACCTGAAACTTGTCCTTGCTTTCCCAGAGCCTGGCTGGTCTGGGTTGCTGACCATTTCTTTTCACAGCCTGCCATTGCTTACCCATGCACTGCCGTACCGCTTCACCCCACACCCATGTGAAATCCACTGGCGTGCAATTCCTGTTATCAGCAAAGTATGCCAGCTTGGCATGTACCCCCTTCCTTCCCAGCACACCCAGTGTTTTTAAATTTCTGCTTTTCCTGCTTTCAGACACAGTGCTACATCAGTATAAAGTTCCTATGCATCTCCAGAGAAGCTGCTTACCAACTTTTTTTCCTTAGCAACCCAGAATTTTTTCACTGCTGCATTTTTCCTATCTGAATATAAACATGGGAGAGACTAAGAAATAAGTGCTATTGAATGATTAAGTAAAGATATGGCAGTGGCTTTGCATGATTAATGGATTTACATTGTACACTACCCATTGGCAGCTTTCCAGCATCTTTCCCTAAAACAAGGTAATCTGCTTAACGGGCTCTGTTTTGTAAAATACCAATAAACAGGAGATACTTGGTGCATGTGTGAACATCTAGGTAGGGAGAGCCAGGATGTACAGTCATTTTGCCCCTGCTAGTCACAGCCGCTCCTGCAGGCACTTGAGGAATGCAGGATGTGCCCCAAATAGATCTTTACAAATATTCCCCGCTGCAGTCATTTCAGCCTTTCCCGGCATTCTTATTAACTCTTGCTGACAACAACGGGATTTTCGTGACAGTGGCTGCAGCAGAGTACAAATACTGTTTTTTTCCCCTTTCATGCCAGCCAGAAAGTGAAGGTAAAGACTTGCTATGCTGACTCAGATGAAAGGTTGAACAAGTCCAGGCTCCTGTCTCTGGCAGTGGCCAGAGAAGCTTCAAGAGAGTCAAAGAACAAAACAAGCATAAAGTAATACTTTTCCCCACTCCATCCTCCTCACAAAGTGAGTGTTTCCACCCGTCATCTATTCTAAGATAAGAAAGAATAACTTAAAGAAATGGGGTGGCAAGGCAAGGAGAGAGGCGTCCTCTTCAAAGTATCAGTAGGGTTTATTTTCTAATCCGGTGCCAAATGCAATAGAGGTACTTGCCAAATGCCCTTGCGACGGGACATGGCCTGGGTCTTTACAGTGTTGCACCTGCCCTGCTATGCCTGTCTGTGCCCTGCTGTTCTGCTTCTGCCGGAGTTGGTAGGGTTCCTCTGATGCTGAGGCTGCTGCCCAGCCTGTACAAAAATCCTGCTGCTCCTGACTGTAGGGCATGTCTCTGCAGCATAAAACAGCAGGAGAGCCCTGTCCATGACATTAGCAGGGTAAGCTGTTAGTGAGAGCTGTAATTTCTTCTTGGCTAGTTGAGACTGGGGAAGGACAGGCATGCCGCGCAGGGAGACAGACTGTTTCACAGTACTGTGTCATTTACCATAGCAACCTGTGGATTGATACCTCCTTCTGAAAGTTAGAGTAGATGCTGGGCTGGTCCCTGTGGTTCCTACTGTCTACTCATGACCAACCTTGTATCATACTCCCATTTTCTTGACATGTGGAGCCACATTCATTCTGGTTATAAATCTGCTAAAGGTTTTGGCATCAGTACCAGGCTCCCCTGTGGCACTGGGACCTGGACAGTCTCACCTCAGCATTAGGCCTGCTGAACTATGTATACGTTTACTGCAGAAAAAGCATGAGAGATGGAGGCAGAAGAGTGACTCCAGCTTGAAAGTCAAAACTCTATGTTTCCATGAGATGCTAGATTTTTTAACTGCACAGCACTTTTTTGGCTTTCCGGCTGTATAACGCAGGCATTAAAGCAAAGGGATATTTTATGTCTGTCCATTTTTAAATGAACCAATGTCCAAGTTTAAAGTTAGCCAGACAGTGAGTTTCTGACTTGGACATTTTCTTTCACTCCTGGAAAAAATACTTTTAAAGCTTTTAATCTCAAAAGCAGCATAATCTGGAAGTATCAGGGGTTTTTCTTCTGTGTCATTAAACCTCTAGTCTGAATTCCCAGAACTGTATTTCCAAAGGAAAGCGTCCATAGGCAGGTGTTATTTACCAGCTGATTTAGACCTTTGGCTGTTCCTAGCTCCAAGCAAGCTTCCTCAGCGTAGTAACACACCGCAGAACTGGTAACCTGGCAAACACTGTTCCCTGCTTCAAAGAAGTTACCAGTACTAAACACACCAGGGGACCCTGCCAGCTTTGTAAGCCAAACACACTGTAGTCTAAGGAGGTCAGAAACAACTTAGACACACCTGGAAGCACTCAAAAAACACTTGAGCCTCATCACTGTTGCTCAAGGTGTCCAGCAGCTCTGCAAATATTCGAACAATGTGTGAGCCAGACAGGTGTGGCTTTGGCAGCTTGGGTGCCCCAAGAAACTCAGCAGGCTAAAGTCATGCAGCTAACACTTGTCTGTTTCTTAACTTGGTCATATGTATGTCTCTCTAGCCCTTATGTAGGGAGAGAAGATCCTGGCTTTTCCAGGTACCTGGGTGCAGAAAGGACAGGAATGAAAACATTCATGGTTGTGTTCAAAGGTGGGGGTGGGGGGTAAGCAGCACCTGCTGGCATCATGCTGGGAGGGGCTCAGAAACATCCTACTCTGCAGGCAGGTCGCTGCTGCCAGTGGCACAGCTCTGCTCCTGCCCTTTCTGTCCACCATGCCCGCTGTCGGCAACAGCATCTTCCAGCCCAAGATGCTCATGTTCTCTGAACTGACCTGGCAGGGTTGTGGGATGCCTTTAGAAGAATGTTCATTTTGGAAAAAGACAGGGTACAGCTGCTTTAGAGATGCTTTAAAAATTTCTTACTCTCAAAGTGACCAAAACTGGCAATGCTCAAAGTTGTTGGCCAATGCTGAGTAGGTATACATTGCTCTGTAAATGTTTCCCGTAGATGGTTTTACCTCCTAGCTGTGTATTCAAGGCAGGTGTTACGTTAGTTTCTTTTGCTGTGAGTCATAGCATGGCAGCCTTGAGAGAGACCATTGTTATGTCTACTGAATATGGAGGCCTTGAACCTTTGAAGAAGAATACTGGAAATCAGAAGGTTGTGAAGGGGCTACCTATTGTATGCATAGAAACTACCAGCTGGGGGGGAAGGGCAATGGCGAGACTGCACTGGAGCAATGGCTAGAGTGTTCCTTAGCCCCTTCCAGCTGAAGGGTGGAACACGTGGAGTCACTGCACTCCCTTTGTTTGAAGGATAATTAAGCTTTGAAGTCTCACCTAAATGGCTAACGTGCCATTAGGGTGCTCAGAAATGGAGCCCAGTGCTGAGATGTCCCCCACCACTCAGGGTTTCCATTATTGTGCTGCAGCTGGGACCAGCTTTCAGTGGGCATCTGAACCAGCCGCTGCCACTTTTTTTCCGAGCTTTCATAAATAGAATTTCCTCCCTCACAAGAGATACTGATGAGATTTAAATTGTTTTGATTATTCTGATGGAAAGCAATGGTACTATAGATATGGTGCTGTTATTAATTTGGTAGTCTTCGTTTTCAGCAGGGCTAACAGGTAGCCTGTGCAAACCTCACCATACATTGCTTGATGCTCCTCAGAAATGGGTGTTCTCTGGTCTGAGTTTCTTGTTCCCTGATGCTGCAAGACACCATGATCTTTCCAGTGCAAAGGCAGCACTCCTCCTTTGTTCTGTACTGGCAACTGCAGGAAAAAAATCTTCAATTCCAGGATCAGGTAATTCCTCTTCTGTGGTAGCTCTATGCTTTCAGTGTATTGGGAGCAGAACATCAGACTAGAACCAGGCCTTCTGCTCAATTGGCTTTAGAAGTGTGGTTATTATCAGTTTTTTAACAACTGTGGGGAAATCGAACAATATCTTGGCAAATGAGTTATTTCACATTTAAGACTTGTGCTTTTACGACTGCTTCTCTGTAGAGTTGCACCCTGAAATTGGGCTTACTGGTATTGTGTGGGGCATGGCACGTGCATCTGCAGGATCATATTTGACTTTTGGTATTTTTTTGTTCTGCAAATGTCAGTGTCATACCTGAAATGAAACGATGCTTGTAACAAAGCCAGGCACACCTCATTCTGATGTCCTCAGTCCTATTACCAGCACTTCTGGAAGAGGCATTAGAGCATCTTGAAGGAGCTAGCTGGGGCAGAGGAAAGGAGATGCCACGACTAGGCAGAGTGAGGGTGAGACAATGCAGTACCACTGTGGACGGGATATGAGTGAACTTGAGTTGGTTTGGCTGCCAGCCCTCTCAAGTTAGGCTTGACTACAAAATTGTGAACTTCAGGCAGCTAGGAACTGTGGTTTCTTGCTTAAAGCTGGTATATTCCCTGCCATAGAAACTGCATTAATTCCTTTAGTGTCAGTTTGTAGCACAAATCCTGGCTGTTTAATTGGATTTATCATGGCTATTGGGAGCATAAGTGTGTTTACAGATTTGTTGTGAAAGCTTTTTTGTGTGTTTTTTCTCATAGCAAGTCAACTTCCATGTGGTGCAATTATGTTCAAGATGTTCCCTGTAGCATGGAGTAATGTCAGATTATACTGTGTGTGCATGTTGTGCTTCAAAAGGATTTTATCTGAGGCACAATGCACCTTGTCGGAAGGAGAAAGGGAGCTTAGTCTTTTATTAAGAAAGGCATGCAAAGCTCAAAACACAAGAAATTCTGTCAAGTCCTGTTGTCTTATTATAGAGAAATGCTTGTATCGTATCTGTCTACTGAAAAGTGAAAACTTTTTCCCCATTAACTTCCTTCCTGCTCCATCCAACTCTGACGGAACTAAGTTCTCCATCTGCAGCTTGCTGCTTTTGTGCTGCAGCCTTTTGAGCTCTGAAAGCTTGAAGCAAACACAGTGAGACATTTCAGAAACAAGTCGGGGCGGGGGGGTGGTGGTAGAGATGACTTTAATTTGGTTTGGAAAGTTTCTTAGTTTCTGTTTGGTTTGCATCCCATATAGTTTGGCCTAAAAACTTGCAACATGTTTGACACAGTCATACAGGAACTCTGTGCGAAGCCTGCTCACGTTCCCAGCCACAGGGCTGCCTCCCAAAGGATGCTGTTGTACGGGAACTGCCATCAGATGTCAGGGGCTACAGCAAACAGTGCTGTGCTGGGGATGAAGCTGGTCCCTAGTGCTCACTGCCAGGTTTTCTTTTTTTTTTTTTTTTTTATTTAACTTGGGTAACAATGACATTTCCTGCCTGATAGCTGTTCAGATATTAAATGTCACGTCTGCCTAATACTTTCATTCTTAACTATGACAAGTTTTCCCAGCACTTCTAAAAGAGACAGTTGTGATACATTTCATTCCTTGCTGAATGATAGTCAGAAACCCAAATTTGTTCTGTAACCCATTATTATTATCACTAATTGTTGTTATTAGTAAGCCTTGTAGAGGAGTTACTTGGAACAGTAGCACAACAATTATCCCCACCGTGGGAAAGGTCAGGATTTTCAGATGCCACCATTTGGAGCCTGCAACCTATTCCTCTGTGTGTCAGTTGCAGGTTTTCTTTTCCGAAGTCACACTGAAGGGCGATTTCCAGGGACATGCCTCTGCTCTCTTTTGCTGCCTTTAATCTGTCCTCTCCTTACAATGCCTCTCTGTCCAAAGGAAAGCTGTCGAGCCCTTGGCTGAAGTTGGCAATGCAGTGAACAATGCAGGCATTTGAAAACTAGAAAGCTTAAAGCTCGTGTTCTGGTGACCAGAGATGTGGATGGAAAGATCAAAGAGGAGGAACACACAACTTTAGAGGGTGTTAGTGGGCTCTGGTGTCTTAGGAAGCCAAGAGAAGACAGGCTCGGTGCCTGTGATGCACAGAGCATCGCTGTTGGAACAGAGAGAATATCTGTGCTGCAAAAATGTATATAGAAAGGCATGAGGAGCTTGCAGCTGTGCTTAGCCTGCCTCTTATTGAGGTTGTCCCGGCAATTACCTGCCTTTCTGTAGTAAGTCCTAATGAGGTAAGGGAGTGGGAAAAAGGACACAAGTAGATCAACGCTAAGTAGAAGGGAAAATGCATATGGCAATGGCTTACTAAAGATAAAGGTGAGGGGTCTCTGGCAATCAGACTTCTGGTGGCCCTATGCAGAGAGTCTGGCCCTAAAAACTTGAAAGTGGGGCTCAGCTGAGAGCAAAGTAATTATGTGCAAGCTTCAGGTGATATTTCTCATTGGCTTAGTAAACCCAGATCTGCAGATCTGCTTGGCTGATTGAAAATTTGGCCTTAGTTTAAAAAAAAAAAAAAGCCTGAAGCTCTGTGCAGGTATGTAAGAATGTACCCAAGAATGTAGAAGCACACCTTTGTGGACTTAATCAGGTAGATATTTGCCAAATTTTCCAGAGCAGTTTGTATGTTCAGAAGAAAATCACCACTAAAAAGCACAAAGTATACTTTATGGAAGCTCAGTGTCCAGGCCATTTTACAGAATTCAGGTTTTTACTCTGCCTCAGTTTGGTTAAAAAGCCTGAAGGATGAGCCATTTTTAAGTATTTCACAAGACCTGTGAGTCATGCAAAATCCTATCACATTTTTCCCTCTGGTTGAAATCACAGAAGTTACAAATGGTAAAAGAGCTATTAAATCACAGATAATGTTGCATGATGGGTTGGTAATAATAAATAAATAAACCTCCCTAGTTTTTATTCTAGTTTATAATTCCCTGGGCATGAATTCAACAGGTAAGAGCAAAGTATCGCAGCTCACCCTCAACAGGGAGTGGCATGCAGCTGGATCCCTTGGAGAGTCGCTATTCCTTCTCTTGGTTTCTTTACTGCTCCAGGCAAACAGAGATTTTAATACCACTCCTTTATCTAGCACAGTTAATTTCCCCACCCTGTACCAGCTCAACTTCTCTGGCAGGTATGTTGGGGGATGGTGGACACAAGCTTTCATCTGCTCCCAAGTCTTCAGCTAACAAAATTGCCCATTTGTGATCCCACAGAACCTGCTCTGGCAGGCAGGTAAGAGGTGACAGTGTCTGTGTACTTGGCTCTACCAGGGCTGTTACTTCTGTAGTGTTAGAATACCTATATCCCCTAGATATTCTTATTACTACAATGAATCCTGCTTGGAACTACTGCTGGGATCTGTAGGTAAGTGCTTGACTGGCCTTTCAATGTTTTTTCCTGTGTTTATTTCTTATTTCACTGCAGTTGTTGAAATCCTTCTCTTTTTAGTTTCTTTCCTCTGAAATGCTGTGGTCAGACTTCCTAGACTTTGTGCTCTTTGTTGGCCAGGAATTTCTGAAGACCGAGAAGGAATTGAAGGAAGGCACTAGGCACAGGGTCTTACACGACCATGACCCATAAAAGCATTTAATGGGGGGGAAAGTATCCCCTTCTATTTCAGTCACATTTTTGGAGCACGTATTGGAGGTCAGAAACTGCGTTTGGCAGAAATTCAAGTGACTTAAAATAAAAGTAAATTCAAATAACAGGAAAAATGTGCCTTTTTTACAGTATTTTGTGGAAAAAAAATTAAGAGGAAAATTATTTTTCATTGTTTATGTGGTTGAAATCTATGTGATTAAACTGGTTTTTTTTTTTACCTGAGGGAAAATAGCATAGCTCAGCAATTCTGTGGCATAGAGGGGAATAGTTCTGCTTTTCAACAAACCTGAACGTTCTTGCTATTAAATAGATTTCTAATGACTCCTCCTTGCTACTTTCTTCAGGTGCCCATTTTCACACTTTTTTTTTCCCCCCACAGTCATTTCATCCTTTTTCTAACCAGTTCCTGCTGGAGAAAAAAAGAATGGAAAAAAAGAAAAGAAACCCAAATCACCGTAAGTTAAAACTGTGCACAGTGTTTTCAGTGACATCCCTCAGAGCTAGATCACTGCCACCAGCCGTACAATGGACAGAGGGAACCCCAAACCCTGGTCCTCAGTTACGTGGTGGGGAGAAAGCAGTGCTCACCAAGCATGGCTGATGAGGTCCTCTTCTAGCATCTTCTAGCAGTCGATCTAGAGCCTAATCCACTTCTCTCTGCAATGTAAGGGGAGATGGTTAGCAGCAGCCTTGGGCATTCAGCTTCTTCCTTATTCCCCACCACTGTGTAGGATCTGCCATCTGATATTCCCTTTAGCAGTACATGTAAAAGGTCAATAACACCCCTGAAACATCCTTCTATGTAAAATGAAACGTGTCCTGCTTTCAGATGGTTGCAAAATTCCACATATTGTAAATAACTGAGATACTAATTTATTGTAAAATACCTTTTGTGTATGTTAACTTAATAAGCTAGGTCTTGTCAATGCTAAAAATAACTCTTAATATATAAAAGCCTTATGGAATGAGCAAAATTGCTCATTCCCACAAAAAGTTTCATCTGTTGTGAAAAACATCTGATCATGTGACATCTCTAGCTCTGTTTCTTGCGGAGTAACACCAGACCTACTTACCCCTCCTCCTGCAGGTAGCGGCTCTAGTGAGCGATTGTAATGTCTTGTATGGTGAGGATGCTGATGTAAGACCTCTGAAAACAGGTAGATTTATTGATTTTAAAAAATTAACTCAAAGTAAATACCTTCAAAGGAAAATTTTAATCTAAATGATTAAAGTTTAGCTAGATCAAAGCATCTCAAAACAGGGTTTCATTACAGGAACTGTTAGGTAAGAGATGAAGCGCTCGGTTAGTACTCTCAGCTAGTACTCATGACCTTAAGATGGATCAGCACCTTAAGAAGATAATATATTGTTCTGTCTTTGAAAAGCTGTCAGCTAATTTTGAAAATGAAAAGGCCTGTACAGTGATTATTGGAGTGAACCGTGCAGCTACCCACATATCACTCAAAGGTGACCATGTCTTTTTCTGCTTCGTTTCTTAGCAAACCCCTTGGAGGAGGTTCTGCACATATTTTAGTTGTGTTCAATACCTGTACGTGACCTTTCTCCCTGATGTCAAACTTGCACAGAGAAAAGCAAGCTTCAGGCTTTGGTTTTGTCTGTCTGTTGCTAAAGCCTGGGTCTCACATGTCTGTGTTGGTCACCAGCTGCTTTCTGACAGATCACAAGGCTAGTCTCTGTTCCAGCTCATCCAGCTGTCACTGGTGCTCTCTGAGGCACCACCACCTGGGTCATATAGCAGGAGAGGACCAATTTTGCTGCTCTACCTCAAGGAAGCAGCTAGAAGAAGAAGATGTTCGTGCTTTTTACTCTAGATCCAGTGGAGGTGGCCATGAGACTGGTCAGAGCTGTTGGAGCTGGTGATGCTGTGATGCATGCTTCCAGCTGCCTCAGAGGGGTTTGCTTTGACTCAAGGACATGAGGTGACCAGTTGCCTTTGTGGATCAGAGGAAGAAAAGTTGTGGTTCGTTTGTGTGCCAGTAGCACAAGGATAACCCAAGCATGGGTTGGAACCCCATTGTGCTGGATCCAGTTGACAAGACAACCCCAGTTTTAGAAGATGGGAGTATGCAAAATCCCCCTTTCCTAAGGAGAGTGACTTGTAGGCATTGTGGCAGGACTGCCTTAAAAGACAGCAAGATGCCTGCTTTATACCTTTGGGCAGATGTTTTCCCCACGTGATGAGCACTCTCTCTGAAATTCAAAATGCATGCTTCTTGGTTATTGTGCAGTGGATTTGCCCTGTGCTGGCACTGGACTGGGAATCCTGCAGATCAAAAGATTTATGGAGCTGTACAGCTGAGATGTTTCTGCTTTCACTGTCAATTAGAAAAAAAAAAAAATCTAAATGGAAGATGAGAACCTGCTGGCTTTAGGTTCAGATGCAAGTAGTTATAGGTAGGTACTTTCTCAAAGATGAGTAGATGGTTGGGCCACTTCAGGAAAGCTGCAGCAAACAAGTCATTCAAAAATAACTTTTTGAGGGTGTGGAAAGTGGGTGAAAAGAAATAGCTAATGAAAAAGGGAAAATGCTGATGAAAAGAAGTGTTTTATCTGATATCAGAAACTGTTGACTTTCATTCTGATCCTGTTGTTTTTTCTGTATATAGCTTTTAGAGTGCCCTTAAGTCTTCTCAAAAGGTTATTAGTTTTCCAGTGGCATTAGAAAGGCTGAAATTATATTTGCAATGAGGGTAAGTGACTCTCTTGAGGTTTTGGCACCTGCAGGTCCAGATTAACTGGAAATGCAGGCATTTAGTAAATCTGAAAATCAGTGCCTCTCAGCCCTGCATGCTCCAGAGAAGCCAACCTAAGTTTTGTGAGTAGGACCAGAGCAGGAACACAGTATTTGCAAAACAAGGGACATACATCTAGAAAAATTAAGCCACACAGAATGAATGCCAGCTTATAAGGTGGTGGCCTCTGTTCTTTTTGTCCAGGCTATCTCATCCATGGAAGTCAGGGAAGCCCTGCTTTTGGTTGCATCAATGGGAACAGCAAGACTACCCTTTCTGGAATTAGTTTTGGCTGACCAGAGATGTAATTCTTAAAAATTTTGGTAATTTAAAATCACCTCAGGGTTCCAGTTCCCAAAGTAAAGGAGCTCCGTTCAAGGCCTGGAGTTGATTAAAGCAGTGACTGCTAATCCAGAACAGATTCTTGAGATGTTCCATGAGTAGGGAGGTGACTTCAACCATGATGAGGTGAAAGGCCAGGGAGGACCTGGCAATCAAAAACCAGCACGGGGACAAAAGGATAATACCAACAAGGTATGTGTATATACATACTCCCATATACACAGCTATATCTCA
The DNA here is from genome assembly GCF_963921805.1 of Phalacrocorax carbo. Lineage (NCBI taxonomy): Eukaryota > Metazoa > Chordata > Aves > Suliformes > Phalacrocoracidae > Phalacrocorax > Phalacrocorax carbo. Next base: position 35,439,897 of record NC_087517.1, on the reverse strand, counting down.
ATTGTACAGAAATGTTCCCTGCCTCGCCAGCAGTTACTAACTCACTGTTTTCCTTCCAGAAAGAAAACCCTTGACAGACTTGAAGTGATGAGTAACAACTCCACTTTCTTCAATTCCAGCTGCCACACAGCTATGTATGTTGGTTCCTCGTTGGCCCAGCAAATGTGAATGTCTTAACCTTTTCTTGTTGCCCCACGTCTGCTCTATCACTTATTGGTTGCTCGCTGTTGTGGTATGATGGGGTCATCTTCTCTCAGCAGACACTGCAATTGTTTTTACAGGAAGAAAGAAAATACTCTACTGATAAACAGTGGTACATGGCTAGGGAAAAATGTCAGCACTTAAACCCGAGTCTTACTTTTCCCTCTGAGTTGTCATTGCTGGATGCTCTGCCCTTCCTTACAAGTGGGTTTGAGGAGGTGGTTGTTTTGGCTGGAATTGGAGAAGCACAGGTGGTACCACCAGCTGTAAATTGGAGGAGGCACTTCCTGATTATGACCACTGCCTACACACAGATCACTGCCAAGAGTGGAGCTGGAAGGCACAGAAGCCTTCTCCATACTTGGAAAAAGGGCCTGGAGGATAATTATTGCTCCGCTCTCCTGCAGGCTTTCACCTGTAGGCTTCAGGCTTCTTTGCAAGCGCTTGGCTTCCCAAAATGCTGTGATGTGGATAACCCTCATCCATCATTGAGAGATGGATAAACTGAAGCACTGAGTATTTAAATTCATGCATCTAACATTTAGGCACTCGGGTCCATATAAAGGCACCAGGAACTCAGGAGATGCAAGTGCATGGCACGTTTGAAAGCCAGCTTATTTTTTTAAGGGACTTCAGCATGGGTTCAGATGCCTGAAAATGAGTAGTGAATAACTCCTTGATTTCTGCGAGGTCAAGATTTTACCTGCTGGCTTTAAATGTCAATGGCAAGAGGCTTGCACCAAGCTGCAGAGCGAGCATGCACCGGGCTCTCCTGTGACTAGTTTGGGATGTTGCTCTTGGGGGATGTTTTTGGAGGGCACTGCTGGCTACTGGTGTAGGCAGGACTATCCGCCTCTCAACTTCAGGCACACATTGCCATTTGCAGTTATGCATTTTTATCGCCAGGTTACAATTTTTAAATTATTGTCTGGTGCTCATGTCTCCACCTTCGCATAATGGAGGCCTCTGTTTCTGGCCCTGACTTGTCTTGTCTTCAGGAAATTTGGGGTGCCTTGTCTCCTCATTTGCTCAGAAACCTTTCCCTGGGATGATCCCTTGGCTCATTGCCACCTCATGGTCTTGGTTTTCATCTTCTGTCCTAAATGTGGGTCCACTGCACGGTGAGCAGCAAGCGAGGGAAAGGCGTCAGAGGGTTAACCCACTACCTCGTGCTCTTCACCCACGCACATGAGGAGAGAGCCAGATTAAAAGATTAAAGTTACAAACTGAAAACCCCCTCGGGCTACTGATGAGATCTGAGCGCCTGGCTGCGAAGCCAAACTCCCACTGCGGAGGTGCAGTGCCGCGCACGCTGTCGCTCACGCCGGAGCTGCCGACTCCCGCCATCCCTTCCTTCTGCTGGCTCCAGCTATTTTTAGAGACTCAGAATTAAATAATAAACCAGTTTGGCCCTGAAGGAGGGTCCTGAGCACTGCCTCGGCCGTACCCAGGGGCTCAGGGGAATGGTTTTATGCTCCCCCTCTTTGCACTCCTGAGCTTTTGGGGTTTGCAGCCTCCACTGGCACTGCGTTTGCTTGTGTTGCAGCCACTGGGTTGCTTCGGTTGGGATGAGGGCCCAGGCTGGTGTGGGAGAGGTGGCAATCGGCAGCTGCAGGTGGTGATAACCACACGGGAAGGGTCGCAAGTCCTTTGATGCGTTCCTGACCCTTCATAGAGCTCTCATACAAGCCTTACCCTAGCAAACCTACTGCTAGAGACACTTGCAGTTAGTGTATTTTTCTCGCTTCCCCGCCCCGTATCTTCATCACGACTGGGCAAAGGATGGCCTCTTTGGCTTTATGGCTGAAAGGCACAGAAGTAAAACTGTGTCCCAAACGCACAAGAACTATTGCTGTGCTTGTGTCTGTGTTTTTCTAATTTGACCAAACCAGTGAGTCTGAGCCAAGATCCATCATCATCATCATCATGGTACTTGGCACACTGAGCTCTCAAAAGTAAATTTTTTCCCCATTTGGTAGGGGCTTTTTTGTGTTGATGTTGTTTTTACATTTTTTGGGGAGCTTTTTATCAGAAATAGGCCATTTCAAAGCAAAAAGTTCAGCCCTGCTATTTTGAAAATGTTGAAATGGTATATTTCGACAACTCAGCAGTTATTGATCCTCCTATTCCCTGTGCTTTTCAGATGAAGCTCTTTGTCAGATGCGGGCTGGACATGTGAAGTTCTTCCAGGGCTCCATGTTTCATTGCATTTCCCAGCCACTGGATGTTTTGCCAACCTCTTCCCAAGTGCTTAAGTGACACTGGAGTGGAGTGAGTACCAGTACCTTCTTGCCCTTGCAAGCAAAGTTGTGGTGGTGTGTGTGTGGTGGCCAGAGAAGAAGCTGCTAGTTCGACTATCAGCTGCCGGTCGTGCAGCCCTTTCCCACCTTTGGCTATGTAAGCATGCATCGCTCAGGCCTGGGCCTCAAGGAGGGCCAGCAGCAGGACCTGTGTTTCCTGAGGGACTGACATGGGCGTGGCTAACATACTGTGCAGGCACAACTCTAAAATGGATTAATTTCCAGGTGCATGCCTGTTTTGACAAAGTCTAAATGAGAAGTTTTAGCAAAGTATTGTTTTGTGAACCAGATGCCTGCACAGGTCTTTGTGATGAATCTGTATCCTCCAACTGATTATAATTAGCACACTATTTAAGAGGATTAATCTATTCAAATGACTAGATTAAATTCTTTCATCTTCAGGGAACAAGAGGTGAGGCTACGATGATTTTAAACAGTTGCTCCTGGCCATAAAATCTATTCATTTGAAAATCAATAGAAAGATATCACTTGCTGCACTGATGAGATAATTTCCTCTGCTACTCAGCCCTGACCCTGTTCTCCTGGTTTTCACCCTCCTGTCAAGTTTAAATGGGTTTTGGGGTTTGTTTTTTTTTTTTTTTTTTTTTTTGTCGGTTGGTTTGGGGTTTTTTTGGTTGGTTTTTGTTTATTTGTTTCTTTTTTTTTCCCCTGGAAGCTCAGCTCTACCCCATCCTGCAGACCTTTTCGGGGGCGGGGGGGGATATCGTCCTTCTCATTTGAAGCCACTTTCTGATTTATGCGCACCAAGCATGCAAACTCTTCTTCAAAACTCTTTTCCCAACCATGCATTCAGTCAGGTGTTGTAGCTGCCAAAAATACATCCTGCTCCATATTTGTTCTTTGTTGCATTGGATGAATTTACAGGTATAGTGTTTTGAAGACTGTAAACTTTCTGGGACATGGTCTCTAATAAGTGCTGTTGTCTGTTCAGCAAGTCCTGCCTGTTGCACAACCGTATGAGTATTTATGGCGCTAAATAATAATCCATGCCTCTGACCCAGCACTCTTCATCAGCAGATCTAGAATTACTTCACTGAGGAAGCAGTCAAATCATTATCCTAATTTCCAGATGGGAAACCTGAGGTGCTGCAAGGTGAAATAACTTGCCCAACGTCAGCAGAGGAGAGCTAGAAATGTAGTGCAGCTGCCTCTGGCCCCGGCTGCACGGTCCAGCCACTAGACCCTGCAGCCTCCTCAACAACAGCTAATAGAATTTGTGTTTGTGCAATGCATTTTTCTCTTCTCCATTAACAGCGAACAATTTGAGCATTTTGTTCACAGGCATTAATAGCCTCCCTGAGAAATATGTTTCAACATGCATTTTCAACAGTACTTCTGCATCTGTTGCGCCCCAGCTAGCAGCTGTGACCTGCTAGAAGGAGGCAGACTGGGGCGAGGGGGAGAGGTGGCACTTACGCCCCTGCGCTCCGCTCCTCCTCCTCCGCCACCCCTCCGCTCCTCCGGTAGCAGTCGGAGAGGCTGGGGACCGACCACTGAGACGTTCTGCGTGGAGCTCCTCAGGGAGCTGTAGCAGCTGCTGTGTTGGCAGCCTTGGAGTTGCCTCTGGGTCTGACTTGCCGTCTTGTCTCCTTGAATATAATTGCTCACTGCTGATTTTTTTCTTTTTTCTTTCCCTTTGGTTCCGTGGCACTCGTATCCTACCCAGATTCCTCATCAATCTTGCAATCTGGGGAGTCTGAGGAAATAGAGAACTGATCATCTGCAGATTTCTTCTGTATGTAATGAAAGTGTCCCTATGCCATGTGGGATTTCAATCTTTTCTTGTTTAATCAGAACATCAGAGAGTCAGACTGTACTGGTGAGGTCTGTGCGCTGAGCAGGGAAGGAAGGAGCTGCTTCTGCGGAGATACCTGGTCCTGGCTTTGTAGAGGTTACAGCACATCTATCACTTCACCTTTCTAACCCTGTGCTTTACCTCCCCACGCCCCACGCTGCTCAGCCTTGCAAATTTTCTATAGCAGAGCACGTTACCTCTCTCGCAGAGCCCGCTGGGGCAGGACTGCTTGAACAGCAATGGCTACAGGGAGTCCTTGAGGAGCGGCAGAACGTGTCTGCCTGGAAATCTGCACATGCTGTGGAGGAGCCCGTTTCTCGTTCTTTGGAGGTCCTGAGGAACCAAATCACTTCACGGAATTGGCCAGAATTTTAATTATGTTCAAACCCAGGTACCTTAGCATGGTCGTAGAAAAAAACACGTGAAGAAGGTTGGGCTGGTTTATTTGGGTGCAAGGGTGCGTGTGCTCTTTGTGCATTACACTGAATGTTCATCACAAGCTTTTCAGCACTCTGTAGGGCTTGTGTCATGAGAAGATCAGACTAGATAGTCCTCATGCTAGATAAGGGTCTTAAAATTGGGCATTTATTCCCTAGCTTGCAAACATTTTTAGGAAAAAAAGGAGGTCTAAAATAGAGGTTGTCTTCTGAGCTGAAGATCTGCTACACCCATCACTGGATCCGCCTGATTTATTTACTTTCTTTGCGCTACAATTTCTTGCTTTCACCTACACACTCTCCGTACACTACAACCATTTCAAAATCAAAATATAAAACCATGAAAACAGCTATAAAATTACCAGAACTCTTTCCATCCCTCCCCTCCCATTTGTGCAGGGCAGACATCATCTGAAGGAGACTTCTACCTCCAGACATCATGACGTTTGGCAGAAGGATCAGACTCAGCACTGGTTTGTCCTCTGTGGGATGTAAGTGGAAGCGGTACCTGGACAGGAAAGTATTTGATTTTTTAATGATAGGACAGTGCTAAAAAACAGTGTAATAACACTTCCTTGCTTTTTGCTGGGGAAGTCTCTATTTGTCTCATCGTCTGCCTCTGGCTTTTTGCCCGGCGTTCTCAGATCTACTGGTGAAGGGAGACAGCAGAGCACAGTCCCAGCACAGAATCACACTGGGTGGACGTCAGAGGTGTCCTGGGAACTTCTTGCAGGAGAAGGGATTTGTATTGAGCATCCCTGGTGAAGATTTGACTCCCCATCTCGACATGCACCATCCCGGCTCCTTTGCTTCATACAAGCGGCTGCATTTCTGTTGCACTGTATGCACAGTATACAAATCATTTAGGATGAAAAGTCTATAGAAGTGTGATACTAATAATATTTTACAGCTTTAATTACCATGATTGTAGTGCCTAAAGGCGTATGCAAAAACACTTTGAGTGGGAGGAGAGAAGGCAGTGCTGTGAACATTTTTGTGGTTTTGCTGGGCAATGCACAATTGAGTTTTCTCATGGGAACCACAGCATGCCAGGGAGAAAAGCTGCCTCTACCTCCTCATCTGCTCCACCAGGATACCAGATCACACCCCAAAGCCAAGGAGACAACCACAGTCACTCCAGTTTCAGGCAAAAGCTGGGCTGACCGTGCCTCTGCTTCGCTGAGGGTCTCAGGTGCAGGTGCTGCCCGTTTCTGCAGGCAACAGGTATTTTTCCTTGGGCAATATCCCTCCTGTACAATCAGGGGCAGTTTCGCCTGTGGGATGATTTTAGGATTGGGCAATTGCTGATTTGTGGCACGGGTTTGCCAGCAGCCTGAAGAGCAGCGTGCCTGATTCTTGGTCAGGGTGTACAATGCAGATGGAGCCCTCGCTCCCGTCAGCCACCCACCCCTCCGTGCCGTGCCTGTGGGGGCGGGGGGTAGGCGAGGGGACGGGCAGAGGGGCCTTGTGTGGCTGCGTGAGCCCTCCAGTGCCTGCCTCGCCACCTTCCAGCACCCTTCCCCACGGGAGGCTGCACGGCAGCGTCAGTAGGCCTAACGCAAGGCGACTAGCTCCATGGTCATGACTAATTGAAAAATAGGAAAATACCACATGCAGGAATGCAAGTTTTTAGGGTTTGGGTGTTACAAAATAAAAACAGTAAGAAATATAGATTCTTGCATTTCCCTAGCTACAGAATGCAGTCCTGCACCTTTGTAGAACTTTTTTTTTACACAGAAACTTTGTTTCTAGATCATGTATTAGTTTTTAGATGTATTTACGTAGCTTCTGTGACAGTGATTTGCCATAGGTTCATTATTAAGATGCTACAAAGCCTCCTTCTATTTGAAAAACTGACAGAGAAATTCAGTTTTATCTGGATGTGGCTACCCAAGAGTCAGTCTGTGACCCAGCTTCCCGGACAGTCCCTGCTCAGCCAAACAGCTGCGAGTTGTAACAAAGCTTTCTGATAGCCAAGGTGGTGACTGGAAGGCAATGAAACCTGAAAGGAAATCCTGTGTGATAGGTATTCCCGGCTATGAGAAGAGTCGGATGTTGCCTACAAGACAGGCGTATTTTATTGAGGCTTTTTCCCCTCACTAATTTTTTTCCCCCATTTAATCCTTTTTTATCTATTGTTATCTGCACTAAATACGATTTACATTATTAAACACTCCTATTTTAATCAACTCTCCATCAGTTAAATACATGGTATCATTTCTCCTCTCTTGATTTGACACTTTGTATTTTGCAGGGATTTTTGTACCGCTGTATTTTGCACAGACTTCTAAACCTAAAATAAGAAATTCTAATAAAGTCCCAGTATTTAGATTAGATATTAGGAACAATTTCTTTACTGAAAGAGTGGCCAAGCATTGGAACAGGCTGCCCAGAGGGGTGGTGGAGTCACCATCCCTGGAGGTGTTCAGAAAATGTGTAGACATGGCACTTTGGGGCATGGTTTAGGAGGCCTGGGTGTGTTGGGCTGACGGTTGGACTTGATGATCCTCAAGGTCTTTTGCAACCTGAATGATTGAATGATTCTATCTTAGAAAAGGGCCCAAGTTTTGACTGTAGCCTCACCAAGACTCCTGTGAGGATCAAGAATGTGATCCCCCATCATTGTATTACGTGTTGTCCATCAAGTTTTTACAAAGAAGAAATATCTACCCCTGGGTAATCGAACAGCTAATGGCCATTAGCTCATAAAGCTGTACACGAGGATCCTCAACATCGCTACCTGAAGTACCCCGAGCTGTCGCCGTTAGCTGGTATCACTGCTGCACCCCAGAAGAATGGAAGGCAGCTCACTCAAGTTCTGGTGGACAAAATAGGAAGATTGACTTTGTGTCTGCTCGGTGCTTTGAGTTGTGCCGCTTGCTGTACTACCCAAACGCATCTCACGGGCCGCCGTTCCTCACCAGGTGTAAGGACGGCCTTCCTCCTGGGGGACATATGCCTAACGGCCGGCGCGCGGCCGTGCTGAGAGGGGCTGTGGGAGCGGGGGTGGCCAGCTTTCCAGGCGTGGGGCAGGTCAAGACCTTTAGGTGGTAACACCAAACCACAGCTGCAGAGCCTCCCTTTCCCACACACCTCACGCTCCATTAATGACGGGACCGGTGCCCAGGGCTGGTGTGTTCGGGGTGCGCTGGGATGGGAGACGAGGAAGAAGGTGGTGTTTGCCCCGGAGACGTGACATGTAGTGTCCCGCAACCCGGGTGATGGGGGACTCAGGCCGGCAAGCCTTCCTCCTGGCAGGTCCCCCGGCCCAGGCGGTAGCTGGTGGGACGGTGTCACCCTCCCTGCAGAGCCCGGCCGGCGGGACAGCGGTGTCACGCGCTGAGGAACCCCCGCACCCCACGGGGAGGGCAGCCCCGGGCACCTCCCGCTGCTTCTGCCGTTACCCAGTCCGTTAGCGGAGCGTTGTTTTATCGAGCCCGTGCTTTGCCAGAGCAGCCTCCACGACGCGTGGGGCTCACCGTGCAGCTCGCTTCCCACTCCCGCCACCGCCGCGCCCCCGCTCCCCGCCTCCAACACCCCCCCGCCATACCTCCGGGCTCCTGCCCGGAGGCCGGCGGCGGCCCAGCCGCTCGGTCCGGGCTGTCAGGGAGCACCGGCGGGAGCACCCTGCGCCTGCCCCCGCCCGCCACGCACCTCCGCACGGCCCCGCACCGGCCCCGGGGGAAGGCGGCGGCGGCAGCTCCCCCCCGCCGCGAGAGCGGAAAGTTTGCGACCGCGTTTCTCCACGGGGGCCGCCCGCCTCCTCCGGGCGGGGGCGGGGAGGGCCAGGCCCCGGTGCTGGGGGTGCGGATGCCGCCCCCGCGCGGCGGCGGCCCCCGCCAGGCGCTGCGTCACGCGGCGACCGCGCGTGGGCGGGCGGCGGAGCGCGCGCGGGATCTCCCCATGTGACCGCGCGGGAGGGGGCGGCGTGTGTGTGTGTGTGGTGTGCGGGGCGGGGGCCGGGGCCGGGGCCGGCGGCGGGGCGGGGGCGCCGCAGGCCGCTCCCTCCCTCCTTCCCTCCCTCCTTCCCGCTCGGCCTCCGCGCACCGGCAGGCGCGGCCGCGGCGAGGCGAGGTGTGCGGGGAGCGGAGGGGCGGCCGGGCGCCCCCCACCCTCCCCCCCCCCACCCCGGCGGCGGCGGCGGCAGCAGCGAGGCGGTGGCGGGGACCGGCTCGCCCACCCGCCCCGTCGATGGGAAAGGAGGAGCCTGGGCCGGCGGCGCGCAGGCGGGGGGGGCGCTGGCAGGAACTTCGGCGGGGCTGAGTCTGCGGCGCCGGGACGGCACCGAGGGAAGCCCCGGGCAGCCGGCGGCGGCGGCGGCGGCAGCCTACTGCAGAGTACGTGCGGGCCGGCGGGCCGGGGAGTGGGGGCAGTCTGGCCCCGGCCCCGCGGGGGACGGCCGGAAGGAGCGGGCGGGCCGTGCGTGGGTGATTCCCGGAGAAAACCAGCGCGGAGTGGGGGGGGATGGGGAAGGCGGGAGTGGGCGGAAAGTACAGAAACGTCCCCGCCGTGCCTGTTGCCGCGGGGGGGCGGCGGGGCGGGACGGACGGGTCGGGACCGGACGGGACGGGCGGGGGCGGCGCCCCGGCGGCGGGCCGCGCAGGGGTACCGGCGGGGGGGGCGGTGCCGTGGTACCGGCCGCAGCCCCTCCCCGGGCACTGTGGTGCCGTACCCCTCCGCGGCCTCCCGACCCGTCTCGTTCCCCCCCCACGCGCGGTGGTTCACCCCCTTCTCCCGCCCCGCCGCCATCGGCGGGATGTGACAAGCTGTCCGGACCCGGTGGCCGCCGTCCGCGACGGGCTGGGCCGGGGGGTCGCCCCGCCGCGCAGCCCTTGCGGGGGAGAGTCCGAGGGGCGTCGGGGCCGCTCCTGAGGCGGGCTGCGGGCTTGCAGCCGGGGTCGCAGCCCTCCCGCGCCCTCGGCGCCCTTCCCCGGGGCCGGCCGGCATGGTGGGCGGCGGGTGACCGGGCTCGGGCGGGACGCTGGCACCGGGCGGGTGGGAGTCCTCAACTGTTCGGGCTCTTTTCTTTATCCTTCACGCGATTTCTTTCTTTTTTTTTTTTTTTTTTCACATTGCAAGTTTCATATTAGTTGCGGCGAGATACACATCTGTATTTGAATGTGAAACTCGCTTAATAGGTTGTATTTTGGCACATCTCAGAGCTAGACAAGACTATTTAATTTGCTAAGTCTCGCTTCTGCAGCTACGTGTAATTTTCTTCTCCTGTTAAAAGTCCTTTGGAAACGCTGCAAAAATGTAATGAATATGCAAAGCAGCCAGCTCTCACATCCAAATCCGGTTTGTCTTTAGAGACTTTTCAAAACGCCCAAAGTGATCAAGATATATTATGAAATAATCACTTTTGCCTAAAATACAGGAATGTGATGTTTCACGCTTTCTCCTTGTGTGTCTTCCTAATTTAATTGGTGACAGCTCAAATATAATTCACCTGAAATAAAAATCTCCAAAAATCAGTTAGGGTTGCTCAATTGTTCTGACTTCTAGTGCAGCCTTAAAAAGCAGGAAAACTGCTAGCAAAGTCCTTGCCCCGTGCTTGCATCCCACAACTCCCAAGTTTTCCTTCTCCCGATACTTCACCCACATCCACCACCTGCTTACTGCAGCCATGTATCTTCCTGCCACCTCTGGGAAGTGCGCGGCTTTGAACTTGGACCAGGCAGCATGGGAAGGAACGGGTGTTTTCCTGTAGTTAAAGACATTGAACTGGGCTGCTGCTACTGCTGGTTGTCTTGATAGAGCAAGCTGGTTGCGGGAACAGGTTGTGATTCCTGTGCTGATTGTTTACAAATATTGAGTAGTGCTGTGTGGTGTCTCTGTGGTTTCTGTTTTCCTTTTTCCTACGAGTTGTGTTTGTGGTCAGAGTTAAGGTGACATCCAGCATTTGGAGAGCAGGGCATGGCGCATGGGGTGATAGGCGGTGGATGTGAATGAGGTAATGTGGCAACAGGAATGCATGGTAGCGGGTTGCAAAGACTGAGTGAAAAATCTAACTTGTGATTTCCTGGTTCTTCTGTGGCTGTAACAGTATGCAGCCTCGCATGTATTTTAAACAGCCTTTCTGTTACAGGGAATTTCCTAGCTTCTTTGATTGTTCTGTATGTGAAAATGTAAAAGACAGCTGCTTATCCCTGTGTGTTCTCACACTCCTTGCTGGTATGGACGATGAGCAATGAAGGGGGAGAAGAAGCAGCTCAGTTGCCATCGCTGAGTTCATTTATTCCTGCAGACCTTCCCATGCCAGCTTGGCGTTCCCATCTTTTGCCCTGAAAGGGTTTGCAGTTGGCCATACCTAAGAAGGTGTGCTTGCTTGCTCCTAAGGCAGCAGATCGTTCTGGCTAGCATCTTAGGGTTTGCCAGAGGACGTTACCAGGCTGTTACCATGACCCAGCTTTGTTTGGGATCACAGATTAGAAAGCCCAAGACTTAGCGAGCAGGCTGTGGAAGAGGGGTGATGCAGACAGTGCCCCAGGGTCTCACCCGAGGTGCTCTCCCTCCCTCCTCTCCGAGGAGCATACACAAGTCTCCTGGCCGTGAGCTTGCCCCATGTCTTCTCGTTGCGTAACCTCTTCTCGTGCTCACCCTTTGCCCCAACAGCATGGTCCCTGCTGCCCTAAGAAATGAGAACAGCAGTAGTGGAAAGCAGTACTTGACATCTCTTAAGTGCAATTTAAAGGTCACCTGAAAGAAGTGTGGCACTGAGACTTGAGTGGGTGTGCTAAGGCTTTGCCGTAGCTGGATAGGTGAGCAGAGCCAGGCAGCAACAGTGATGCCGTGTGTCCTTTGGGTTAACGGTTTCTTCTGATTCCAGTAGTGCTGCGCTGCTTTCTCAGCAAACTTTGTTTGTTGCTTGTCCTCTTCCTGAGGACGACCAGCTTACCTGCTTTCCCGGCTTTGTAGGCTGTGAGCTGAGCCGAAACAGTGGAGCCGACTGGTAATGTCTGGAAAAGCAGTGTAGCTGACAGTGTGGTGAGGGAGCCTTCCCCTTGTAAAAGTTTAGAAATACTTGGGATGTCACTGAGGTGAGTGCAGAAGGAACTTGGTTCAATGAGAGGAGAAAAGAGGTCAAAAGGAAGAGTGTTTGAAAATGTCTTTTCTGCAGAAATTGGTAGCAATCTTAAATGGAAAATTTGTGTGGCCATCTCAGGAGTTACTGTACAAAATTTAGAAAACAGAATTGGTCTTTAAAGTACAAAACAAAGGGAATTCAGTCTTGCTTTAAATGCAAATCTCAATGCAGTCTGAACTGTGGACTCGCTACTGACGCCTCCATAGTACACATTAATCCAGTTTTACCTGTCATGAGGAGATTTGTTGATAAGAAGCCTCTAGGTAAAAGCTGCTTGTGGACTGTTGCTGCTCTTCCAGCCTGTGGGCTGGAAAAATGAGCTCCATGCCTTGCCTGGAGCTCTTGGGCTGTGTACAATTTCACTGCCGCTGTCCTCCCAAGATTCAATTTAGCTCTCTGCACAAAGTCCATTTATGTAGATTTATGTAGATTTTGTGCTAAGATGGATGACTTTCAGAGCTAACATGTATCCTTGGAACAGTTAGAGACGTTAATTTGTGTTACTGATGGTAGAAAGTCCACATCATTTGAAATGAGAGGGTAGGAGCAGTTTACTGAAATGCCACTAGACCATAAGCTGTTAGTTTTGTTTGTCTTGTCAAAGTTTGTATGGAATGGGAGGATTTTTCTAAGAGCTTCTGTGAAGCAATGACAATTTTGAAAATACTGAATAATGTACTGTTTAAAGGATTACCTTAAGTGATTTTCCTCATTTTCCATGTTGCTGCTCACATCTTTCAGTGTAGACAGTATTTAATTGTTTTTCTGCAATTAACTGTTATCTTTGAAGGCTAAGCTCTATTTCCAAAATATGTAGCTCTTAAATTTTTCCAATTTCACTCTCAGTTCCAAAGTGTGCAGTTTATTAGTTCTTGAGCTCATCAGCAACTCCTTGACGTGGCTGCACAGATCTGAAGGGCCATTGCTGTCCCTTCCATTTTACAAATGCAAGCATACAAAGAACGATATGTGCAGTTTCTTCCCCCCGCCCCCCCCCCCCCCGAGCTTTTCTTCCCGAAGAAATTGTTTGTAGGTATCCTGTTGCTGCCACATGCATTTTTGTAAAGTTTCTGTTGGCCTCCTAATTTTATTTTGCTCCGGTAGAGTTTAATCAAAGTTTTGTAGCAAAAGCCTGATTTTCAGATGCCTCCTGAATAGATGTTGAGTTCCATTTGTTAAATCTATATGTTTATTTTGAGTTGCTGAAGAAAAAGTGCATATTAAAAAAAAAAGGGGGGGGGGGCAAAAGTCTGTATTGTAAAACTAATTTCTGCCTTTGATTACCAGTCTCCCAACGCCCCAAAGGATACATATATTCTTTAATCGGAGTTTTGGGTGGGAGGTGGGTTGCGCGTGATTAAAATAGTTTTCCCCCCAGTGTGTGCAAATTGTTCTGTATGTGTGGATTTTTAGGTTACGACTGTGTGGTTTTAAAGTGCAATCTGATAGCAGAGCCAGAGCAGTGTTAGTAGACAAGCTCCATGTTTTAGTTCTGTTACTTTCCCAACCAACTATAAATTACATGCTTTAGACCTTATTGATTGGTGGTTTAGCTTAATACAGTAATACTGGAAATTGCCTGCTTGTAGTTGTGAAAGCCGTCGTAGAGTGAAGAGGTGTGTGTGTGTGTGTGATCTTGGAATTCTCTGAAGAGTTTATTATTTGTGGGATAACTGTGGATAATGGGTTTTATGAAGTTGGAACTTGTGCAAATGGTTTTTCTGCAGCCATAAGCATAGAATACTGCTGCAATTTGTCTGTTGGGAGCCCTTAGAGCGCAATTGCTGTATTGCTGAATGGTATTTCGTGGCATAAGTACTGGTGACATGCAGGCCTGTTAGCAAATGGAATGGGCAGGTGAATTCAGAATAACATTTTTAAACTATATGTGTTGGAAACTATCGGTATTTTTGCTTTGTCTACAGATGTTGCTGCCATAATTAAGGTCAGCAGAGGCATTAGATCCTTTTTATGTGAAATGGGGAAAACTGTAGAAGCACTTGGTTCTAAAACACCATTTTACTGATCCAGCTTCATTAATTCTCTGGGGTTCTGTGAAGCACTTTTCTTCTTTCCTTTCCTTTTACAGTCCTCCACACTGCTGTGGGGGGAAATAATTTGAGAATTAACTGATGAGCGGTTTTTCTTTGGAGGATCAAGCATTCAGCAATTCTTCAGAGTGTTTTGTGGTTGTTTTGGTCTGAAGATATAAAAGAGAGTCAAGTAGAAGCAGTGAGCAATATTGAATGACGTTCTTGGGAACAAACATGAAGTGGGAATGCTGAAAAGAAGCTGGCTTCGTGTTTGAATCACCTTTTTTGTAGATGCATCACAACTATTTGCTGACTTGTTTTTTCACAAATGTTTCCATTAAGTTAACTGGTCAAAAAATAGAGCTATTGCCCCTTTTTTCATTTCCATGTGTGCTCTTATAATGAGAGAAAGACATCCTGTCCTCTGAGTTGACAGCCTTAGGGAAGAGTGTGCGGTGGGGGGAATGCACTTGGACATCAGCGCTCTGGTGCTCATCTTATCTCTGTTTTTACTGTTTGCAGGTTCTGTCATCCGTGATGGCGTCAGCTCTACCCAGAACCCTTGGGGAATTGCAGCTGTATCGAATACTACAAAAAGCAAATCTCTTATTCTACTTCGATGCCTTCATTCAGCAGGGTGGCGATGATGTCCAGCAGCTCTGTGAAGCAGGTGAAGAGGAGTTTTTGGAGATAATGGCTCTCGTAGGCATGGCTAGCAAGCCCCTTCATGTCCGAAGGTTGCAGAAGGCTTTGAGGGACTGGGTCACAAACCCCGGTCTTTTTAACCAGCCTCTCACCTCCTTACCGGTCAGCAGCATTCCAATATATAAGCTGCCGGAAGGGTCTCCTGCGTGGCTGGGGATATCCTGCAGCAGTTATGAAAGGAACAGCAGCACCAGAGAGCCTCACCTGAAGATTCCAAAATGTGCTGCCACGACGTGTGTGCAAAGCGTGGGCGCAAGCAAATCTGATGTGGTGGGGAACTTATCACTGCAGAGCGGCAGTGAACCGAGACTCTGGCAAGGGCACCACACCACAGAGAGCGAACATAGTCTTTCCCCAGCTGACCTCGGCTCTCCAGCTTCACCAAAGGAAAACAGTGAGACCCTGGATGCTGCCGCTGCTCTGTCAGTTGCTGAATGTGTAGAACGTATGGTTCCCTCCCTGCCCAAAAGTGACTCAAATGAAGTCAAGGAGTTACTGAAAACAAATAAGAAACTGGCAAAGATGATTGGTCACATCTTTGAGATGAGTGATGAGGACCCTCACAAAGAGGAGGAGATCAGGAAGTACAGTGCAATATATGGCAGATTTGACTCGAAAAGAAAGGATGGCAAGCATCTCACCCTCCACGAGGTAAAATACCTGAGTGACAGTTGGCTTCCTCCCCTATTCCTATGACTTTTATTAGATGCTGTTCATGGTACACTTCTTGTACGGGCACTTCTCACTGGGTGATGAGAGTTGTGTGTCTTACAGGAGCCGTAGGCTGTCCTGCCCTGGGCTAGAAATCTCAGGTGCAATGGAAGTACCCTTTTTTGGCTTTTTTGGGAGGGTGTGTGCATGTGTGACTTCAACTTGGTGTCATCAGATTACTCGGTCACTGGTGTGGCCTGTCAGAGGGTTTAAACAGGTTGGCACTGAAATAGCAAGCCAGTATTGCACTGAGCATGGCCCTTGGGATTCTAGGCTTTTGGCACATTTTTAAAGCAGTCCTGTCGTGCTATTCCCTTGCAGCTTTGAGAGTAGACTGGTTGTTTGGAAGATTAGTAACTAAAATTGCTTGTGTCTGGTAACAGGATCACCTGGCTTGGTTAAAACCCTCTGCTGTCTTCCCCTCACCTTGAGACCTAGCTCTGTAGCTTATGCCCTTGAGGTAAAAAGGGCTCTGCTGATGCGGTCTCTAAACCTGGTGGGGTGGGATGTTTTGTGTCTGAATTGGGATGAAGCTTAATTTTACAACCTGTGGGGTTTTTTGGGCACGGTGGTCTTAAGCCGTCAAGCGACATTCACACTGTGTGAGGAGGAAGGGAAAGGACTGTCTCCAGTATTGATGGATGGCTGTTATTTGAAGGTTTGTCCTTTTAATACCTGCGTAGCATCTGTTCCCTCTTGTCCTTAAAAGTCCGTATGGGCCTCCTTTGCTTCTCTTCTGGTATTCTTGAGGCTCACACTGCATATGTTGTAATGCAATAGGTGTGTCTGTACGGCGAATAGTTCCCTAGCGCCAAAGTACAGTATGAGAGGAGAACAAACATTAATTCAAGGCAGTGCCAAAATGCTGTTGATATGAATGCTGCATCAGCATTTTCACGGTTAACAGTGATTGCAAAATTTCAGTTGGATTTAAAATTTGGCATGTAAGGCTTAGCTCCCAAAAGGAAAGGCAATGTTTATGTTACAGGAGTGCCAAAAAACTGTACTGGCTTTAGCCTTTTTTCGCTTCAAGGAGTAGTTTTGTAGGTGTGTGATCCATAGCGTAAGACTAGGTTCTCTTTATGCTTCTGAGTAGAAGGGCAGAAGGAAAAAAGGCGTGTTTCTTTACATTTTTGTTTATGTATGTATATTTACAAGGCAACTGCACATCACCAGCAGTTACTTCAGTAGGGCTTTTACTACAGACTGGGGAGACGCTTCTGAGGCAACTCATCAGTAGTCACCCACATTTCTACCACACAGTTTTAGCTGTGCATCTTTCACTTAGGTGCTTTGTGGCTTTATGTTGAACACTTATAAACTATGAATTCATCCAGTGTGCAAGAACAGATCTTCTCTTACTCCTCTGACCTTGTGGAAGTCTGTCCCGTAACAGAACAAGTTGCATATGAGATGAAGGCAGGGTTTGAAAGGATTAATTGTGCAGATGGCCTGTGTAAGTTGCTGCAGAGTCAGGATTTGGAGAAAGGGGGTTCTCCCCATCTGAGGATGGAGGCAGTCAAGGTGTGCAGCTGTGTGCTTTCACAGTCTCTCTCTGGGGTAGCAGCTGCAGAACATACTCTGAAGTCTGGGCAGACTTCTCATAGGATGGTTTCCCGGCATCCAGCAGTGTAATGGGAGGTGGGTGCTGGGGGCAGCTTGTGTCAGGCATGTGGTGGGCTCAGGAGTGGCTCTGTGAATCTGGAGGAGTGAATAGTGGGGTGGTGGTTGGAAGGAGCAGGGTAGCGAAGAACTGGAAGAAAGGATGACTGCTCTGCCTTGTTAAGTTTGTGTTTTGGTTTTTTTTTTTAGTACTGCACTACAGATCTCTACTATATCACTGTTAAACCATGTTTAAAAATGGAATGAGAGCATGGTTTGGCTTTAGGAAATATTTCTATCACTATTATGATTTAGGGCACAAGATCAAAGGACTATGTGGTTGACTTATGCCTCACTTACGCATGTGGGGCCTCGCTGAACTTGATGGGAACTGCACACATGCAAGCAAGAAGAATTTGCTTATAATTGGGTTACTGTTTGCTTAAAGAGGCCGGGTTTCACAAAGTTTTGTCCTGAACAGTTTTCTCTCCATTTCCATTTTAAAGCAGGAAATATACAAATAGGAGCAATGAGACCATTCTTTTTTTTAAAATCTGCTAAACCAGATTTTGCCTTTTGTAAACTCAACTTCAATGGATTTTTGTTTTTGATGGCTTAAACAATTTGCTGCTCAGAAGTGAGGATCTTAAACAACCAGGGAGGTAAGTTTCTGCTTGTCCAGAGACTGTTTTTCTGCACGTGTTAACACATTCCAAGGCTGTCATTCTGCCTCACAGTTCAAGGTTTCTCCTTGCAGCTGGCAGTGAACAGCTGAATAAACTTTGCTGTGAATTTAAAAAACTTAAGTAGTGGTTAGCTTCTTAATGTAAAGCAGGGTGTATCTGGCTCCTCAAGCAGAGTGGAGTTGTGTGCAAATTAAACTCAAACTTGATGGAATTATTAGTGGTGAATTAGATTATTGTCAGTTTCATTATGAACACAAGAGTGTCTCAGAGGGCTTGAGCATTAGAGGCCAGTGAGAGCAGTAGACACTCAGCTGGTTTCGAAGTGTGTGCTCTTGGTAGGATTATCTGAGTAAGGCACTGATCTAGCATAAAATCTGATGCAGAATCTTTCAAAGACGTTCCAAAACTAATAAACATACTGTCCTTAATCCATCCCATTGTCTTGGTATTACACAGCTTTTTCAAGCACAGAGAGCACTTTAAAGTTGGTCTGGAGGAGGGATGAGTATGAGGCATGCTCTTGAACTTGGTGACCCATGCATATTTGAGTCAGGTTTATAATTTGCGTGTTAATATTTCAGTGCTTGTCTAGGTACCTATAAAACCGAAAAAAAAGTCCTATCTAATAGTGTGAGAAACAGGTATAAGAAATGCAAGTCATACATTTTGTCTAGCTCAGGCTCTTCCTTTTCTTTTGCTGACTCACCAAACCAGCAGGGCTTGGTATTTAATCATGTGTTTTTTAGTGGGGGAAACTATGAACCCCATCGAATAGGAATATACCCATCTGTTTCCATATAGCCTGTGTGGTTATGCGCTGCTCCATATGATTAAGTCTTCCAGCAAACAGAATCTTTCTTTTTAGGCATGCAACACTTTCTTTCTGCAGGATTATGCCTCCTGAAAAGGCAGGAAGCCGTAATGCACTTCAATTCAGTAAGTCTGGATGTGACCTGAAAGAAGAAACCAGATAAAACAAACATACATACATTTGGCTTTTCTCATATATTAGGATAAACAGCATTTGCCTACAACTACCCAAAGCATTTTCAGTCATTTCAGCTTTTTGCAACCTTTCAACACTTTGAGAGATAAAAACCATCTCAAATTATTTTGTAAGCGTTAGCCATATTATTCATCCTCGGCAAAGTAGTAGCTATCGCTGTTACAGAAATTAATGCCTGCTTTGATGGTAATTTTTTAAATTAGTGTGGTATTAATCTTTTATTTTTGTATCCATTCCCCTCCCCCAATGCTTTTTCTGAAAAGACAGACATTGTAGAACAACTGTTCCTGTGTAAGGGGTAATATTTTTTAATTTTAGTACACTGTATTGTAGGAACATAGTAACCTAGGGATGTTTCACAGATTAAACCTAAACTTCCCACCTTTGTACATCTGATCTGTGTGAGATTTTTTTTGTCTGTACGGAGACTGAAGGGTCCGGTAACATATCTAGTTCGCCTGTTAATGTTTGCATGCCGATTAGCATTCAGGTGTCACAGGAAATGCCCTACTCAGATTAGAGGCTTTTATGCTAAACACAGGAAAAAATGCATATGAAATATTAGGAACAGCAATTCTATGTTGGGTTTTACTAGAAATACTGCGCAGGCACAGGCCACTGAGAGAATCTCAGCTCTTCTGATACATGGTTTTGTTTTTTCAATGTCCCTGGAGAGCAAGTGTCATCCAAATTAGGGAAAAAAAAATACTTTGCCTTAATGCAACATCAAGCACAGCAGTGAAGGACAGCATGGTTTTGTGTTGTTCACCTCTTATGACAGCTTCCATCCTTCAGGGATGGAGCGTGGGGTGTTTCGGGTGAGTTGCTGGCCTCTGCGATTTAGTTCACGAGTAACGTTCTGCAGTGTGGTAGACAGAGGGGTAAAGGAGCCAGTTCCTTAGCCTTCTCCCAGGAGACACCATTTAACTGCAGACCTGCTGGTCTGGCCTCAGCTTGCCTTCTGTCCACTTCCATGAAAAGGACTTCTTGTACGAGCAGTGTTTTCGGTGTCTGAGGTCACACATGTGCGGTCCTGCCCATCCTTAGCCGCATAACCCTGTGCGCTGAACTGCAGCTGTTCTTTGCACTGCCAGATCAAGGGTTGGGGGTGGCACATCTCAATCCGTCATGAAAATGCTGATTTTGCTGTGGAAAACCTAGCTGCTTTGTAATATTCAGCAGTCTGAGACAGATAGAGAACATACTGTTGACAGTGGCAGCAAAGCAGCCATGCTCATTTGCGGGAAGCCAAGGCCATTCAAAGCAGCTTAATTTCTAGAAATGAAGGGCAGAAGAGTTGTGGGCACTTTGGAAAAAAAACACTTGTAGTATTCTGGTGGCCTCTTGCTGTTATGCCTCATTACAAGTGCTGGCTGTTCTTCAGATGAGGAAGAAGTAAAAATGTCTCTTCAGCCCCTGCGTACTGTGGAAGGAGCAGGGAAGCTCCTCTCCAGCATCTCAGTTTCAGTGTCTCTAGTGCTGATAATTTTGTTGTTTGTCCATACTGTTGACCATCAGCTTTTCAGACAGCAGTATTGTTAAGCTGTTATAATTCGTGACAGTATCACCACTTTCTATAGGCTTCTGAAGAGCATTGTGAAACCATTTTAAGGCTTCCCCCCCTCCCCTCCCTTTATGAAAGTATTGCCAGCAGCAGAGGCACTAGAAATGTGTCCCAGCAGGCTCAGGAAAACATCCTTGAAACAAGTTACATTTGATTCATGTCTGAAGATAGTCTTCACAAACACGAGGGTGAGAAACATAGCTAAAAAAAGTTTAATCCTTTCTTAAACCATCACCTTCTACAGAATTTATGCTGTATTCACCAGGGAAAGCCATCTGTACCCACACTGTCAGGGGTTTTGTGGTTTGTTTTTTTGGTGGTGTTTTTTTTTTTTTGTCCCCACGTCCTGGGCATATTGCGTTTATAAAAATAGTATTCCCTGTAAGCCAGGCTTCGGGAGCCAAACACTGTGAATGTTCAGAGCTACTGTTTTATACTGAGATTTAATTAATGCTGGGATGAGGCACAAGTGGTGCACATTGAGAGAGTCTTACGATAACGTTTTACTTTAAAGGACACTAAATGCATCAACTACATCTATATCTTTTCTCTTCCCAGAGGCTTACCTGGCTTAGTAAGGGTATAAATAAACTGAAGAAACCCTCCAGGGTTTAGCGTACAATTATAGGTAATTTTACTTGCAATTGAAATTTTTTATTATTTCAGACAAATAGATACTTTTACAAGCACAACGGGTGAAAGTATGCAAAATCATGAATCCCTGTTTTTGTGTTTAATTTCCAGCTAACAGTTAATGAAGCAGCCGCTCAGCTGTGCGTAAAAGATAACGCGTTGCTGACCAGGAGAGATGAACTCTTCGCACTAGCTCGGCAAATCTCTCGAGAGGTTACATACAAGTATACTTACAGGACTACCAAGTAAGGTTTTAATTAACTCAAAGGACCTTTACTTTCAGGGAAATGATCAGTCTGATAGCATTTCCTTTGAAGCACTAGAGACACTTTCTTCTTGCTCTTTAGTCAGCAAAGTGCTCTTCTGAGGTTGGGTAGGAAAATCCTATTTAAGATGTGAAGCTTTCAAACTGCTAAGATTTAGCTGTCTTGAACTACCTTTTTACTTGCTCTCTACTTTTCCAGATTTAGTGATGATAGTTCACGTTGAGAGGCATATGAGATGCTGGCATTTCAAGAATTTGAGGCATTTGTGTATTTCAAGGTTAATGTAAATAGGCAGAATAGCCAAAGCTGCTTATTGTATCAGTTTTTTTTTTTTCATATACAGATTTGGCTCGTTAGTTTCCAGGGAATTAAAAAGATAAGGTCACAGGGAGTGGCTTACAAACTTGCTTTAAAGGAACTGAAGCCGAGTCCTAATTTCAGTTGTTGCTGTTCTGTTAAATGAACTGCTGTTATTAAACAGTAACAAAGGCTTAACAGCTTGTAAGTACCAATAAAATTTTAGAATTAATAATATGAATGATAATGTTGATACCTTCTATAAATTGTTTTTAAATGTTAACTCCCTCGTGTAATGCAATATCCTTTCAAAATACATTTTCCCACACTTCTAGGATCTTTTTATGGTTTTCCTTCGCTCCCCTTTCTTCCATAGTGATTAATGTAAATATTTGTCCATTCTGGATAAGCAGTGCCACAGACATTTCTGTAATTCTCTGTGCCCAGGTAGCTTGCTTTTCCGTTCAGAAGAAGAGTGTATGAGTCTCTTGACATTTTTGAAAACAACACAAGGTGCTTGTGTTCCTTTATACTTGAGTGACATTGACTGCCATGTCCAAGTGAATTGGAGGCTTTTTCTGTGCATCTCACTTGTTCTTGCGTGATTTTTTTTTTTTTCCTTGACTCTGTTTTTCATTATTTTTTCTGACGGTCACGGTTAATGTGCTGTTTACTGATAGTGCATGTGTCTTCTCTTCTAGATCTAAATGTGGAGAAAGGGATGAGCTGTCACCAAAGAGAATCAAAATAGAGGTACAGTATTGTGACTCCTGAAATTGACCTATGCATGCTAAAATTTGCTTTTGTTTTGAAGGGATCTGTCGTAAGGAAATTTGTCAGAAAAACATTTGACGGAGTTGATGGGTGTGAGAGAAAGGGGGGAAGAACATCACCACTGTCTCTGCAAATGTAAATGCTTGAGGGAGAAACCTGTAGGAGCAGGGGTAAAGAGCAGGATTTGCTTAACAGTAAAGTTACTCTCAGTGTTTTGCATTCTGAGTGAGTAGGAGGGGGAGGAATGGGCCTGACTGACTTCCTGTGGTGGAATAAGCTCAAGTGCTATAGGAAATATCTCCCCATAGGGCCTCCTGCTTTTAAGTCAGTGTGAGGTGGGGTTTGCTTAATTCACTTGAGTCAGCTTTTGATCATGTCCAGAATTCAGAGTTCTGGGGAAGGACTGGTGGCAAAATACTAGCCATCTCTGACTATGCCACAAATGATTGTACCTGTAGATACTAATTTACAGTCCTTGTAATTAGTTTTCTGTAAAAAGCACGTGTATACGGCTGATGTATACACCTGCACAGATATTGTGTAGGGAGATGCTGAGACTTGCTGCTGCTCTCCTACTGAGAAATATATATATTAGTTTACATTTTTCTTCAGTTACCGCTGCTGGAAAGTAAATTTTAGGCCTTTTTAAAAAAAGCCCCTATGTATCCCAATATACCTCATAAGTATAACAGATCTTCCTTTTTAATTTATTTTTAAAACAAATTACTGTTTCACTGTTACGTGGGTATCTAATTCATCCTTAGTGTTGTGTGTTTTTTGTATTGTGCTGCCTACCCCAAAAGGTGTAGGTTAAATGTGCACTAGAATGTAAGCTAGGCCTGAGCTAGATTTGTACGTGACACAGATATGCAATGTATTCTTAACGGTAGAGGAAAGTTGCAGCATATTCTGGAATGCGTTTCTCATATGTAACTCATTTTGTGATGCACTGTATGTAAGGCTTTCATTTTTTTTTTCAGTAGTGCCATGCTGCAAAGGCTTTTCCTTGTTAGGCAACCCCTGGTGAGAGGTGTTAGTTTTCAAAAGGCAGTTATGAATAGATATAGAAGACTTACTCTTGTTTATTTGTTAAGTTCCATCAGTCTGTGTACAGTTGTAGCTTGAGTTTACATGATGCAAAACATACATGTGCATTGAGGCTTTACTCATGTCATTTACATGTGTTAGGATTTGCTTTGACCTGTGCTTGCTTGTTCTTCAATCCACAAAAAAGAGCAGGGAAAAGCTGCATTAAATGACTATCCACTTTCAGAATGATCTGCCTTGACCAACATGTTGCAGGGTGGTTGCTTGAGTCTCCCCTCTTTTGTCCAGTCTAGTCAGAATTTAGAAGAGCTGGTGGGAGCTGCCACTCCTGTGCTTGAAATAGTATTTCACTGACTATTAGATTTCAGCATTAGGAAGTTTTTTCCTTCATTCAGTAATAATTAATGATGAGCAAGTATCTAAAATGACACACTGTAAGGGAGGTGCTTTATTTCCCAGAGGATCTTCATTGAAAGAAAAAGTAGAATTAAAATCCTG
Source organism: Phalacrocorax carbo (assembly GCF_963921805.1). Taxonomy (NCBI): domain Eukaryota; kingdom Metazoa; phylum Chordata; class Aves; order Suliformes; family Phalacrocoracidae; genus Phalacrocorax; species Phalacrocorax carbo. The sequence goes on along the minus strand of NC_087517.1, from coordinate 35,416,234 downwards.
AAAAATACAGGTTGAAACTTTAGGCTTTTTGGAGAGCAGGAAATTTGGACAGCTTTAGGGGATGTGCAGGCTCTTATTTTCTGCATGGTGAAATCTTAAGAGTCTGGAAGGCCTGCTTTCTTTAGACACTTCAGTAATTCTGAGAAAGGATGTTTACTTGATTTTCTTTTTATCTAAAATTACCAGTCGTATTTTAAAATGCTTGTGAAGATTTCATGTCCTAACTGTACAAATTACTATTTCAGAAATAGGACATTTTTCCAAAATAAGTGAAAATTAAACTAAATTAAATTATCTTTCATTTGATAGCATAGCATTATTAATTATGACATGACCAGTGTTGTTATCAGCATAAATGTCTTTCTCCCTTGCAAGTTTGGGAGTCTTCTAAGGAGTAAACCATTACTTTAGTTCTGAGGTACACTGTAAATCCTGTACTTTTCTTGAAATAAATTAAAAGATGCAGTATTACACAGTAGAACACTTCTATATGTGGTGTTTTGGGTTCTTGGGGCTTGCATTTTAAGGGAAAAAAGGTCCTTTTTTAGTAGTATGTTAGGGATTATGGAGGGGTTGTTTGTTTTTAGAAAGGTTGATGTAAAAATGAAAATGGTAGCAAATGATGCAGATTTTTCCTTCTGTATAAGAATTCCTTATCCTGTTTTTAAAGTTGTAATGCTTCATTGTGGCTCTATTAGGTTGCTGTAATGCTAGTATCATGCAGAGGATCTGAACATGGGTCATTTTTTTGTTGCTGTTGTAACTAGCTCTGGGTTTTTTGTGTGTTTTGTGGGTTTTTTTGGTTTTTGTTTTGTTTTGTAAAGGTCATTTTGCCTTTCTGTTTTAAGGCTGAACTCTGTGTTTTGATTCACCATTCCTTAACCCATTAGTCATTAATGTCTCCGCAAAGCATGGTCTAAAATACTAGCGCTTGAATTTGGAAAGACTTTGCACCCTGTTTGCATAGTGTAAAAGATTACTTAAAGATGAGTTAATTTCCTGAAATATAATAACACTTCAAAAAACCTCCAGAGAGACTCTGAAGGTCATCCTTGAGCAGAGCTAGCAGAGCTGTGTGTGCAAGCTGCTGCAACACTGCCGGGTTACAGCCACCATTGTAAATTTATCCTCTTCATGAATATGAAACTCGCACAAGCATTACAAAGAAACAATATGCCATGAATTACATCAAATTACCTGTAAAAGCCTTTCTCTTCCCCTGTGAGCTCTCCCCCTTATTTGTAGAGTGGGTGGGTGAGCTTGTGGGAGTGCAGTGTAGAGAGGAGAAGGGAAAAAATTCCAGGCAGATGACAGACTAAAGGTGTGGAGGGAGTGAAAAAGGGAATGGAGTGAATTGGGATTTGGAATCAGATTATAAAAAAGGCGTTGTAGTTCCTAAATCTGCTCTGGACAAAAAGCCAGACAGGCAAACAGGGATGGAAACACTGCATTCTCCAGCAGAGCAAGGATCTCTCCTGCCTAGGTGTCGTGGGGCAGGGGCACCCCTTATTTATGTCATCTTCCATGACTCAGTACCAGCACCGCTGAAAGCAATGAGCTGTTGTGGCACCAGCTTAGAAAGCAAAACAAGTCACAGGTATATCACGCAGAAATCATGGAGGGAGAGGCTACTCATCACTGCTGCTGCTGCTCTCCATGGGGCTGACGACGTTCCCCTTCGGAGTCAGTGTGAACAGCCAAGAGAGCAAAGAAAGAGGGTTTTAAAAATATTCCTGCTGTCAGTGGTATAAAGGAATTGTTCTGTGTGTCAGTGTCTCCGTTCAGCTGAACGAGGGGGGTGGGGAGAGCTTGCAAAAGCTAGTTTCACAAAGCTTGGTGGGAGTCGGGGCACAGGCAGGAAGACCTGAGCGGAGGCTGTGAGGAAGCGCCTTCCCTTGGTGCTGGTATAGGTGGAGCGAGAGGAGAGAAAAGGCCCAACTCCACCATTGCTGAGAAGGTTGAAAAGAAAACCAGTCGAAGTGTGGGATTTGTGTTTTTCATGAAAACAGCAAAAGCAGTAGAAGCTACTGTTTGCATTGGAAAAATGTCATTAGAGGGAGCGAAAAAGCACATGTGGGACTGAGAACATCTGCTGCACGAAGGCGCTTGAAAAATAACTGAGCAGCAGCACGGCAAAACAAAAATGCTGTACTGCATGCAGCAGGCCCTCCTGACCACAGAGGGAAGAGGAACCACCAGGCATTCGTGGTACAGAGCAGGTCGTTGCCTGGCCCAGCCTGCTCATCGTCAGCCCTTAGCGATGGGGCTGCGAGGGATGGGCTCCAGGAAGGTGATCCATAACTGCATCGTCATCCCAGAGTTATCTGTATGACTGGCAGGTGGCAGTCATAGCAGTGGGCAGCCGGCCCCATGTTTGGGAAGCAGCTTTTGGTTTTGTATTGGCAAGTTATCACAGATACATTAGAAAGAGCCATGTTACCTGTTCTGTTGCAAAAATAGGATCCTGAGTGGTAGGGTGTTGTGTATTCAGTTTCTCATCTTCCTACACGTAATTGTTCTCTCCCAAACAAATTCAGGTCTAACTATGAAAATGGTCAGTGCTCACGGAAATGCACTGCTAAGCCTTTGTTTCTAGAGGATGAGGTTTCGTGGCAATTTACCCGGTTACAAAATTTTGCATACCTATCATGTTTATTTTTTCCCTGGGGCAGTGTGTTGGGTGGATAAAAGCAATATGCAGTGTTCAGACAGGTGGTTTGGTTTGGTTTGGTGTCCCCCCCCAAGTATAAGGAATAGCTTTAGTGGCATTAGGTTGCACTGAGGGTCTAGCCAGCTGATGTGGGTCTGTCCACCGCTCTGCAAGTAAGTGGGCAGCCTGCCAATGGCACAGACCTTGTAGTCCTTCCCCTGTGGTTTTTCTGAAAGTTGGCTTTTCTTGTTCTTGGGCAGTAACCCATTTCTGCAGCTATTGTCAAAAATGTTATTGTTTACGTGCATGTGCCTCTAGAATCCACAAGGAAAATATACCTAATTTGGTGTACTTTTGATACCTGTGTCTACAGATCCTCAGTGACAGATGTCACTGTTTTCTGGTTTGGGTCTGTCTTAAGATCTCTAGCTTCCTCTCACATTTTAACAGTCACCTTATACTGTGCTTCTGTAAATATTTCTGGATGTTCCTCTATTTCACATGAGCTTTCCTGTTATAATGCTGAGCAGGGTAAATTTCTCATCTTGAACCTTTGCTTCGATGATTAATTTATTTTAATGGGGTTTGGCAGGCTTTCACAGGAACTTTATTTGCTTTATTGGTACATATGCAAGCTGCAAAAGAGACTTTCATGTCATAAGCATTTGAGACTGAAAGAATTATTGAATCATGATTTCCCATAGTATATGAAGTCTTTGCTACCCTACTTTTAAAATGGTGATATTTAATTTTGTGATACTAGTATAGGTTTTGTGTGAAATAAGTTGCATTTTGGGAGGCTTTGCTCAGTTTCTGAAGGTTAGTATATCCAGCTGCTGTGCCTTATTCTTGACTAGATATAAACTTGATCTCTTAAGAATCTCCAAAGCTGCTGTATGTAACGAGTGACAGAAACATAGGCCTAAATCTGCCTGGCAAGGCTGAATGTAAACTAGTTTAATGTCAGTGAAAACAGCAGTCTGGATTCACCTGAAACTGTGAGAGATGAAATATGATTGTCTCTGTATGCCATTTTAGATGTATAGGAGCTGTAGAGGGACTGTGTGTGTTTTATGCACAAATTTAAATGAAGTGGCTAGCACGAGCGTGTAAATTGCAGTCCAGAATTTTCACAGAAGTTCAGGAATGTGGTGGGTTTGGGGTTTTTTTCCCCTTCTGAGTGCACAGAGAGCATGCAGAAAAATCAATAATATGTCCCTCTTGGTGTTTGGTTTCTTCTTATGCTCCATAGGATAGTTATCCTGATTTCCAGGATGCAGTCCAGACGCTCTATCAGCAAGACAAAATGCCACTTGCTTTGGCTAAAGGAAAGAGTGAAGACTCAACAGCTCTTAATTCTCAGGTAAACCAACTACACCACACTGAATAATAGAGGATCTGTCTTTGTACATTGATTTTTTTGATGTATTGTCTTGATGACTAAAGTAATTACCACCAATTTTCAAAGGCTACCTAGCTTAGCTGTGATTGCATCACTCGTAATTTGGGTTTACCTTCTGAAACTGTTCTGGCACAGTGCTACAGCTTCACCCTTGTTAGTTCCAAGGAGGCAAGACCTAGTGTCGTAGGCTTGAAAATACATGATTGCCTGTTGGGAGCAAGTAGGGTACTACTGGTACAGTACATGCTGTGTTACTTGTGCTATTAGCTATAAATGGAAAGTTCAAGTTACTGAGTCTAGAGGAATAGAGTAGGCAGTCTTGGAGTCCTCAGTTCTGACATTTCTTGTAAGAAGAAAGGCCAGTATATTTAGGAAATAGTGAACCTCTGGATCCGAGAGGAAGAATTTGCCTTTCTAAATAGCATGTAGCCTTGTGGAAGTGCAGTGTTTTCGAGTATCCAGAAAGCTTTTTATAAATGAAGGCAGGTTTCAGATTCTTTCTTTATCTTTTCTGTAGCGTATCCCAGCCTTGAGGCAAAATACACATCTCCTACTGCCAGTTGTTGCCAAGGAGGGATTTCATGCTAAGTTACAACAAATTTATTTTGTATAGCTGATTTGGGCAAATGTAATCACTGAATTTTCACGTAAGATTACATTTAGGAGTTACACTCCTGTGTTTTGAGACTAGATGTGTTACCCTGTCTTTTACCACCTTCTATTGCAAAATAATGTACAGTCATAAAATCTGTTCATTGTGATACATGAAAAAGCAATTATGCTACATGTTCTGATGTCACATAATGATTAAATGAACTTGATTTTTGCAAGCTTATTTTCATCTTGTACATGCTTTAAAGTTTTCATTGGTCTCTGCTACTAACAATGGGCTAGAGATTTATTTTAAGCTTAAATGTATCTACAACTCTGCAGGTTTTTCTGTGGTGATCAGAAGCATCATTGCAGTTTAAAATTCTGGTTTTATCCCAGTTAAAAACAAAAATGGCATGAGTGAGAAACGTTCTATTTCTTTTAAAAATTATTTTAGAGTTCAAAAGGTGTAACAGGAGTGGCAGAATAGCAAAGTTAAAGCACACTTGAAAGTAAACTATTTGAAAATAGTTTCTTCTTTTACCTACCTTCCAAGATCAAGCTTGAGCTATCAGTGTCTTCTGCAGAACCTGATGAGCTCTAAGCCAGAGTAAGTAAATATTTGTCATGTCATTACCCTGCTGTCAGGGTCATCTCTGTGCTGGACAAGCTCAGATTTATGCTGGTCTGTTATGTTGTCATTGTATATGTAAATTGTTGAACTATGCTGAGTAAGCAGAGTTTTGTGGGAAGTCAGGGCTTTCGTCATCTCCCAAGAAAACTTAAGTGCTCTGCAATTAATAGGCCTCTGTACCAGATGAAACAATTATAGCATTACCTGAAAAAGAAATGAAATTTTTCCTATCAGTTGTAGATGTTAAGCTTGTACGGTTTCTGTTCTTATGTTCATTGTGGCTCTTCTCAATCAACTTTCTTGACTTGTGATTTTCTTTTTATTTTTGCAAGATGCTTATTTACATTCTCAAGAACAAGATTATATTGAAAGTTAGAATTCTCTTGGCATTAAAGTCAATGACAAACATTCAGACGCCATTTCCTCCCACGTTGCACTGCATTCTTTAGTTTCACTCTCTAGAGGTGTATAGGTCTTGTTCTTCTTCTAGACAGACATTTCACACCTTTATCCCCCACAAACATACTGTCATCCTACACTTTCAGAATGGCAGATTTTTAAGCTTGTGTAGTGCTGTTTCCTAAAATAAAGATTCCAAGATGTCTGGTGAAATCTTGGCATAAGTTTTTAGCAGATGTTGCCATTGCTCTTGGAATACTTTGTGAAGACATACGTTTGAATAGAGCTAACTGGATAATTAAGACATTATTTTTTGCTTTTCTTGAGATTCTCTTCACGTAACCTGCAGTCCTAAAGTGCAGAAAGTGCTTTTTGTGCGTTTTCGAAGAACAGAGTTTAACGTTGCCTTTCTGCATGGATGAACTACAGCAGCTTGCATTTTAAGTATTCTTGAGTGACTCAGATGTACAGTATGAAAATCTACATGGATGCAAAAATATTTTGTTTGCTTGGTAGTTTTGAAGAAACTGTAAAGTACACATCTGTACATATGAGTCAACAAAAACCTTTATCTAGGCTGTTAGTCTTATCTGATATTGGTTTCTTCCCTGTGTTTTGCCTCGCTATATGTATGTGTATATATATAGAATTTTTTTTTTGCTTTATTTGCAGTCAGAAAAGGTAATGGCAAAACAGATGGAGTTTCTTTGCAACCAGGCTGCATTAGAGAGACGTCTTTCCACAGGGTGTTACAGACAGAACTCAGAGGAGCACAGCCCCAATGGCATGTCATTAGATAATGCTGATGGACAAGGTATGGTAGCTTCCAGGCATGGCGTTGCTGCCAGCAAATACATCTGGTGTTATGCAACCTTTCGTCAGTGGTATTATTTATCTAGTATAGAACGCTGAGCACTGAATGGACGAGACAAGATTTCTGCCCTGAAGTGTTTACAGTCTAAATAATGCAATCAGATATACAGTCATGTTCTGCTCTCTTGCTCTAATGTATTTGGGCAAACTGCTTTCCCTAAGGATAATGTGGGGAGGGAAGAAGGTAGGGTGCACTACTATGACTGAGGGCAGAACGTGGCTCTAGCTTCATCCCAAGTTCTGAAAATAGAGCAGAATGTTGCCTTTAATTTGTGTTCTTGCTTGGTAGAAATCAAAAGTAAAGCAGATAATGTAGTTGGTACCCTTTTTTGTTTACCTGTTTGTGCAGCCTAGGAACAAAACCTGAGGAGCTTGGCTTAGAACTAAGCAGATTCTAATGATGTTCTTAGTAGCTTGTTATTCTTCAAAAAGCTTACAGCTTTATGGTTCTCTCTTTGATTTACCAACTGGCTATTCCTTAGCTTGAATTAATTTTAGGAGTGTTTGTTTTGTTTGAGTGCTTTCTGTTTGGATTTCTTTTTTTACTGTTGTGAAATGAGACAAAATGTTATAAACACAAAAAATACAACCAGAAGTTCTTCTATCTGTTTTTTAAGAGCTACTTTGTTTGGGGAGGGAACAGAAGCGGTAGAGGGAGAAACTAAGGGAATCGATATAAGTAAGCGTTAAAACATAAGTTTTTGTGTGTATTGGTCAAGCGATGCCGTACACAAGTATACAGGAAGAATTAGGTGTGTGGCACCTCTGCTTCACAGTGAAAGCTTCGCTACACCATTTATCCATTGTGCAGGAGGAGTGGGAATTTCTAGGATCTCAAAGGGGGGTTTGAGCAGAATAAGGGAGACTTTTTTGGGTGGGGGAACATGATGGGACAGGACACAGGACAGGGGTCTGGCTGAGTATCCCTTTCTAACAGTGCCTGTGGAATAGTCTGCGAAGTGGCATATTTACATAAGCCTTGTTTTGCTAGAAATCTTCCCTGAGCAGCCAGAATTTAGGATGCACTTCTGCTGATAGAATTAGTATGTCTTTGAGTCACTACCTGTATTTTAATATTGCTTTGCTTTTAATGCATCAGTGTTTCACTGTGAACAACTTCCAGGTGAAAGACCGCTGAATCTCCGAATGTCAAACCTGCCAAGTAGACAGTTGCAGCACATTTCACTTGATGGAGAGCAGCATGTTGGAAAACCTCTGTGCAGTGATTTGATCCGCCTTTACCCCAGTGGTGAGGCAAAGTCCCAGTCCTCAGGTTAGTGCTGTCCGTTTTAAATTACCCACCATTTCTTACAAAGCCTGTGATGAACTTAATAACAGATGATGTCTCTGAGTGAAGAAGCGAGTAGCTCAGCCTGGCATGCCTTCTGTGTAACCTAATCAAGGCTTTGGACAAAACTTCAAGAGGAGTGTTACTTGCTAATCTAGAATCAGATTGAGGAGTATTTGGGAAAAGCTTAGAGGATGTAGTAACTAGGTTCAGATAAACAAGTTCTGGCATGTGTCTGTCCTCAGAGAGCAGTATTCACCCAAACTACTGCTGTTATAAACTTACGTTGCTGTCACTGTAATGCAGTTTTATTATAACATGGCTTCACTTTGTATAAAGGAATCAGACTTTTTTTATAAAAAGACTTTTTTATTCTGAGAACCTAGCACTGTATTTGTACTGTGAACCAAATAGTGCAGTACATCTTTTGAACTGGGTTTCCCATTCACTGACTCTTGCTCACTGGCAATCTTGTAATGTACCTCTGGCACTGGGAGAAACGCATTCTAAGTTTTGATAGAAGACAGCAAGAATCCGTTGTGAAATCTATATGGGTGGTTTTGGTTTAATACTCGGCGCACTGAGATAAAGCCAGGAATTCTTGAGACTCTTGCAACTTTAGGAATCATAACAAAATCCCACCTGAGTTTGGAAGATGCAATGGGAAAGAGGTTATTTGAAAGACAAGATGCAAAAGTAGTTCTTTTGAAGGCTGGGCAGAATCTTCCATCTTCTACTTTGGTATATTGTAATCTTAGCTCACCCTTTTTGCCGTTTGTCCCAATCCCAGTGATATTCACTTAGTGAAATTTCTAGTTGGGGATTTTTACCAGTTCCCTTTCAAAATGCAAGTGAAGAGTGCAGCTCCACTAAGTCCTGCTCCCAGAGCGAACTGAAGTAAATCTGTGGTGATTGCTGTTGTCATCACTGCAGTGTAACTGAGGTGGTTCTAACACAGCTGTGTTAAAGCCCAGTAGGAGGAGGCAGAATTTATTGCTTCAAGTGTTAGTATCCATACGATTCATGGACCTTTTTTTTGAACTAAGAACATAATATATTTGTTCACAGGCAGTGTTTTTAACATCTCTTTTTCTTTCTTTCTTAATGCAGAAGGCCTTGGTATTTTAAAGGATTTTCCTCATTCGGCTTTTAACAACATAGAAAGGAAGGTCATAAAAACAGAACCTGAAGACACAAGATAGTCATTCTGCTCTGGAAAACGGTATCATAGTAAAGAATGAAACTTCACAAGAGAAAAAAAACCAGCCTTAATAACCAGTGTTGCCTCATTCAAATAAGAGATTTCAGTAGCCAAAGCCTAAGAACTGGTACAGTAATCTGTGGAAACAGGAAAGCAAGAGACACTGCAAACTAAAACAGTAATACAGGTGGATAAACATTCCTGTAAAAGTGGTTTTATAACGTGGGAAGAGTCACAAATTAATATTGTGGGTCTTCATTATTTAAGAATGTATTATGTATTTGTATAACTTATCAAAGTAAATCTAGATGTCGGGACGTGTATTGAGTCCAGTAGATGTGGCTACAGTTCATTTTACTTGAAATTTCAATGTCTACTTTAAGTGTACCTAGCGTAGATATGGTTGTTAAACATTTGAATTAAAAATCCTTGGACAATTAGGAATGCGAACCTTGTGACACAATTAACAGCAAGTTTGCAACAATATTTGTAGAAAAAAAGGAAAATGCATAAAATATTTCATGGTTTAAAATGTTATGTGGATATAGCATTTGATAGACCTAGACCCTGATTCTGTATTATAGCGGACATACTTGACACTTAACTATCGTTGCATCACTTTCAATGGTTTCAGCAGCCTTTGTGTAACACACTCACAGCATAATACCTACCTACAGTTCAGGAGCGTAGAAAATGCCAGTTAGAGTATGGAAGAGTCCATATGATAGGCTACCATTTCATTGGGAAAAACTGGTTTGATACACTGTAAAGTTGCTAAAATCTCATTTGGTAGGAAACCCGAGAGACCAAGTAGCATAGGCAGGGCTGCAAAAATTGTGATTCAGACCATTATAACTTTTTGGACTCCTGCGGATCTTTGGAGGAAAAAAAAAAGCATCCTAGGTGTGGCAAAGATGAAATATGATGCAGGATTAATGCATCAGTGTAAAAGGTTGCACTTGATATCCAGAAACCATAAGATCTTTTGGAGGAGAGAGACAAGGAGTTGCGTCTTTAGCATGTGACTCCTTATTAAGTGCTGTCCAGCCCACATGATTCTATGAATATACCGTATACTGCATACAGTATGCCAATACGTTTCTTTATATCTGTGATTAATTAACATCTGTATTCTTTATTTATTTTGACAGTTTTTATTTTTTGTACATTTTCACTTTTGCAGATGTCATTTTATCTAAGGAGAAATAGTCGGCGTATAACTTTGGAATTTACCATGGTGTGTTTGTGTGCATCCATTTTCCCTCTGTGCAGCTCCCTCAATAAGAGTTGCGTTCCTGCAGTCAAAACAGTTATATGCCTCAGTTTCTGAATACAGTTTTTGCCTACAGTGTGTTCTGGAGGGGAAGGGGAGGGTGGAAGAAAGTAAGTTGCCGTGCCAGTGGGTAAACTTCCATATTCAGGTGTGCACTTCACGTCTGCAGTTCGCTCTGTGTCATAGATGTGTATTAACGATTCAGTCACAGTCTATGTTGTACTGAAACGGTCAGCAAAATGTGAGCTGAAATGTCTACACTGCAGTCTCTTATCACTGTAAACATATCTAATTATTTTATCACTTTTGATTTGTGGAACAAAGCTTTATAGTAGAAACACCAGTAAACAACTTTTTTATACTATTAAAATGTTTGTTTTTTTAAAAAAATGTTTCTTGAACTGTATGGTACTGTTTCACTTACTGAAGTATCTTACTTTAAGCAACGGAGTTTGCAGCTTTGCTGTTAGAAATAAGAGATTGAATGTGTAGTTATATTTCCTCTTTCCTGTTGTGTGAGCTAGTAATACGGATAAGATATTTCTTCAGTTTGTAACGTTAGCCGGTGCCCTGGTTAGTATCTGAGTAGCTTTCATGAGACGTGTATGGAACTTGTTAAAGGACAGCTTAAGGTTTGAACTGTACAGCTCAAGTGATAGAAGGTACCAAGCAACAAGACTTTAGCAATGCAGGAAATGTTCTGGCTTTTCAACATCTGGCATGATCAAAAGTTGTGTGTGGATCACGGAAGAAGCTCTTAAGCTTGCTGGTCTCTTCAATTAAAGTGAGAGGAAGGAAAAAGAACTTGATAAGCAGCACGCTGTTTCAATTGAGTCCAGAATTTATTTTGTAAACACTAATGTATTAAATTTGCTATAAATTAAAGTATATAACAGTTATATTTTTGAGTTGTAAATACAGTACTTTGTGTCCTGACCAGTTGGTTATCTCCAGAATGATATTTCAGTTTCTAGTCCAACGGACCATTTCAGTCTCAATAAGCTGGAAGCAATTTTTTTACTGTTTTTTTTTTGTTTGGTTGGTTTTTGTTTTTTTTTTTTAACCTGGGGGGAGGTGGGAGGTACATTCCAAGATTGCACATACACTTTGTAATAGCAAGTATTCAAGCATTGGTCTTTCCATGACAAAGGTCTTGGTGGACTGCAATTTGGCTAGCCTCTGGAGTTGCAGGTGAAGGCTTGGCCCTCATCTACTCTTGAAGGGTTGCTAGGTTCAGGGTACTCTGGATCAAAGGCCAGCCCTGCAACTGATGCCTGTTCTTATTCACATGTTTATATTGTTGCTTACAAAATAAAACTCACCGTGAGAACTCTTTTGTTTCCCCAGGGTTTTTCCTTTTTTTTTTTTTTCCTTTATTGTGTTTTCTGAAAGGAGATGTTAATTTTCTGGGGATAGGGGAGGAGGGAGTAGCTTGCGCTGCAGCTCTCGCTGGAGGAAGCCTTTTCCTGCTCTTGTGGCTGAATCCTTATTTATGGGTGGCCTTCTTACCTGCGCACCTGCAGGGCTTCAGGGGGCCAAGGCAAAGAGGGAGAAGCTAAAACCCAGGAAGGGTCTGCAGCATGGCAGTCTTATTTAACGCCCTCTCCGCCTCCTGCACTCTTGCTTCTATGGGTGCCTATATTTGCAGAAGAATGCAAACAGAGCAGATCTGCTGGGAGGTGATACTAGGCAATTGGAAATGGTCTTTGGGAATTGAGGAGACAAAGCAGCCCTGCCCAGCCATGTGGCTGCCCTCTGCAGTTGCCTTGGTGAGCCACTGATGGTCCACAGCTGAAGCATCGTTGAAGGACAGAAACTAAATGGGAGGTGAGGTATAAAAAGGGAAGAGAAAGAGACAAGGGAGCAAAAATATCAAAGAGAAGCTGGGTGGAAACCTGCCAAAGGCCTTCAGAAGCATCCAGGTTGCTGAGATGGCACAGAAGTCAGGTGTGATTCAAAGCAGAGGGGAAAATCCACTCAGCCTGGTGGGGTCAGAGCAGGGTACAACCCCCCTGCCTTCTCCCAGCCCAGAGGACAGTAAATGTGGGAAATTGGAGCCAATGGCTTAATGTTTGCCAGTTTTTGTCTGCACTTTCAGTGTGATCTTGCCCTGTTCTGGGAGAGGAAATAGGGTGAGGAAGGGAGGAGCTAGTCACTGTTGTCTTGAAGGTGCAAGGATGGGACAGAACATGACACAAGTTATTGATCTTCCAGACTGCACACAAGTATAATTGGGAAACCTTTAGGTATTTATTTTTAACTTGATCTGGGCTGAGCAGCGACTGGCTGAAGTTCAATAAAAACACCATGATGCTGGACAGGCACAGTCCTACCACGGCCTACAGGCTTATGTCAGGCCTACCAGGTTCAGTGTCTCACCGAGGTGCTGTGAAGCTTAACGCTGTGAGGTCCTCAGTTGGAAAGCACTGTTGGATTAAACAACTGTTACAGAAGGGTCATTAATTTGAAATCTCAGGAGGTCCTGTTTCTCATGCAGCCAAAAAAACTTGGGTTTAAATTTTTATTGCTGGCTACCTGCCAAAAGCTCCTGCGTCATTTTTTCTAAATAAGCGATTTATATGAGGTTGAGCAGAGAAGGCATTCGCTCATGGCCACGCCCTTACTGACGGCAATGGCTTTGCCCATGACAACAGCTGCAGAGCTAATTTCCTCCACATTTTTCTTCTTGAAATACAGAAAACGTACACAAACACCATGTTCAGACATGGTGATGAAGCATCTTCCAGTGGCCCCTAGTTAAAGCACAAATGCTTGTTACTGCAGTAATTGGGATTTGGTAACACTTTGGCTTGGATCTGGGCTCCTGAGATGGTGGGGTGAGCGCATTGTGCTCAGGGCACCCTGCTCGCTGCTGAAAAAGCAGCAGCATCTCTAGCACCTTCATGCTGGCTGCAGGCAGGCTGGGCTGCGGTTTTGGTGTGCCAGCTGGCAGGAGGGGGGGTTGTCTGCTCCCCCAGGCATGTCTCTGCTGGGTCAAGGAGGGGTTGTGCTGCTTCCCAGGTTTGAGCTGGGTTGCGCTGTGGAGCTCACTGGCTGTCTCCTTAAGCAAGAAAATGAGAAATGCCATGAGGCTCTTTTCTGCTGTACAGAAGGGTTGAAAAGATGTTGTGCTGCAGTGATTCAGTGGGGAAAGGATAAATCCCTCACATACACCTACACACCACCACGAGAAAGAACTCCGTGGGCAGAGAAGGAGCAGAACATGAAATATGAATTTCCTCGAGCTGCTCAGGAGGGATGGATTTCCAGAGCCCTTCCTCCGGTGGCTCTGTGCTCCCCCTGCCCCACCACCCAGCTGTGCCAGGATGAAGATCTGCCCCTGCCCAGGGAAGGCCCCCAGGTAGGGCTACTCGCCCTGCCCCATCACTTGCACCTGCAGCCTTTGTGAAGGGCGAGTCCCCTTCTCACGTGGTTTTGGGCTGCTGTTCCCACCCAAGGAGATGGGTCAAGGCTGGTTGCCCATCTCTCTGTAAGCTGGCAGCATCTCCAGGGTTGAGGGATGCAGTGGAGGTGGCTTCCACTATTGAAAAGCTTGAGAAACCCTAACATAGGCTCCTGTGAGTCTCTGGGTAATCAGATGGTGCCCCAGACAGCTGCTCACCCCAACCCGCCCTCCCCAGCCAAATCTGTGATGCTCCTGACTACCTGTTCTTTGGGTAAGTCCACAAAGAATACTGCTCTTGGGGGGTGGGGGGCTGTAGTTGGAGGCACTGAAAGGGTTGATGAATGCTTTTGCCCATTTAACAAAATACTCGGAGGTCTTTACAGTGTGTTCATCTGAGACGTGCACCATCTGTGACGGTCTCTGATGAAGTAGGGGCTGTGCAGATCATGGTGCACATGTGGAGGCCCCCGGAGGAGCCATTGCAGCAAAGGTAGTTGCTGCTGGTTTGGTTAGATTTAATTTACATTGCAAGGGGTTTTATTCAATTTTGTTTGCTTTCTTAAATATTTTATATTACTTCTCAGTAAATTTGAATTCCTCCTATATCTTTAGAGTGTGTGTATATGCAGTTAATTTCCTATTACCTTGGGGATTTTAGACAGCCTCATTCTCAGAGCTATTTAGAAAATTATTTAATCACCTTGGAAAATCCTATGTAGCCAAAAAATCTTGTGTTTACATATTACTCGGTAGTAAATTGGTGGTGCAAAACATAGCAGTACTGGGTTGTAAAACTGCATATAAACCTCCATTAAAACCCAGTGCCAAAATAAAAAAAAGAATTAACTCTTTGCATGTAGTGACAGGAATGCAAACCGATTTTTTCATCACAAGGTTGGGCAGGAATTTCCGAGGTTTCTGCGGAGCCAAGTAACCCCACAGATTCAGGGTAGCTCATCGGTGACACACCGAATTAGGATGTGATCATATTTACGCATTTTGAAACCCCATAATGACTCACCCATATGCCATTAAAAGTTTGCACTTTGTAAATGTGTGTTTGACTGCTGAAAAGGGGCCGCGTTGAACGCCCACGGGATCTCGGGAAGGCAGCCCCTCCTCCCACCGCCACCTCTGACGGGCAGGGCACGGAGGTGCAGGCACTGGGATGCTGCTCGGCGGCGGCGGGTACCTGCCTGTGCCCTCAGCCCTCCTCCTGCTAGTCCCCAAAGAGGGATTTGCACGGCCGCAAGGTCACTACCCAAGGGGCCCTTAGGTTCAGCATCGCTGTGCCATAAAAAATAACACGAGATGGTCCCCTCCTTAATACAGAAATATGGGGGACACATTATGTTTCTCGAGAACCTGTTGAAGTCATTTGCCTCTGTGCTTGGCAGGGCAGTTTACTGACCCAGTGTGTGCGTAAGAACTGCCTTATTTTTAAGGGACAAAATCCAGCCTTTTCCCTGTACACAAAATGAAACTCCCCAGGTGTCTGGTGAGCCCCTGGCTGACCCTGGGGGGGGGGTCGTGGTCCCGGCCGGCCTGGAGGTGACACGGCCGAGGGCTCCAGCTGGTTTCGGTGGAGCAGTGTCGGCCTCACGCCTGCACGGCAGCCTTGGGATCCGCCTCATGCTCATTCAGGAGCTTCAGCTTCGCCGCCACACGTAGACTGATCTCAGCAGCATCCCTCTCGTATCTCCCCTCCCTGGCTTGCTTCCAGCCTCTCCCGCATGCACCCGGTTATTACTGTAGCATCCAGCATGTTTTACTTCATATTCATCTCTTTTGCACATACCGGCCCACTCACATATTAGATCCGAATCCTTTTTTCTTTTTTTTTTTTTTTTTTTTTTGGCTTGTTGCTTGACAAAGCGGTGAGGCACGACACGCCGTGTGTTGTGGCACATCCTGACAGGTCTTGGCACACGGCATGGTACGGCACAGAGCTGCCATCTCCACTGTGCCCTGGCTGCCTTGCTGGCCAGCCCCACCGGCTCTCAGCAGCAGCCCACCTTCGGGGAAGCAGAGGAAAGCATTGGATGCTGCGGATGGTGATGGCACCAAAGGTGTCTTGGCTTTCAATATATGTCTCGTGCAAAAGCAGGGAGTAAGGCATGGAAAACCACATTCGTTTGCTATGCCTGAAGCCTTACAGTGGTTGTATTAGATATTATTTTGGCTTTTCTTTCTCACGTACGGCAGTGGCCACGTTATCTGCAGATGATTTGATAGGGCTGGCTGGGGCTGTGTAGGATTCCCTGATGTATTGCTAGCATTGAAAGGTGAAATTCCGGAAATAGCGCAAATACAGAGTTTTCAAATGATTTTGGTGTGGTAAGCATGTGGCCAGTTTTAAAGGGCTATCACTGTACTTCTCAGAAAGACAAGAAAAGCTTTTAAAGCTTGATAAGAACAATGAATCATAAGCGGGAGGGAAAGCGGCTCATAGCTTCTTGCCGAGGGGTTATCATGAATGGCTGGTGAAGGCAGTACTTCAGTGCACTGCTTCAGTGGAGATGGCATCTCTGCGGCTGGGTTTTTCTCTTTTTTTTGTGTCTCCTGAAAACTTGCTTCTCTGGTTGCTGATTTTCCTCTCCTGGAGTGACCCACTCAAAAGGCTAAAAAGTACTTCTGCTGGCTGGTGGAGCCTGGGATTTATTTAAATTTGCAGAGGAAAAAAGTTGGAGTGATATTCAAAGTGGCCATTTTAAAGTATGCATCCATTGTAGATCTCTGATGTAACTATAGATATTTCAATTATAAGATAAAGAGTCATGTCAGTGCTTGAAACCAAGTTTAAATCTCATCCTTGTGCAAACCACTTTCTTTTGCTGTCCAAAACAATCCCCCGGGTGCCCACAGAGCGAGGTCCCATCTCATTCCCAAAGACCATTATTTTTTTCTTCCCTCAAACAGAGATTAGCAGGCTAGAAGAGCAGCAGACACTGTGTGAATCACTTTGCTGGCTCCCCGCTTACCTGGAGCCATTTAATTTCACCCTCTGCTGTACCAAGCATCAGCTGGACAGTGCTCGGTCTCCAGGTGGGAGCTTGCTGGGGTGGCTTTCATTTTTTTTCTAGCCATTTCTATGCATTTGGGGGAAATCAAAGAGGTTTGGTGTGAACTCCACAGCTGAGATAGAGCCGGCAAAGCAGGTGGCAAGCCTGTGTTCAGTGCAAGGAGGAAAAAAACCCTACAAACCAAACTGAAAGGCTTTTAATTAAAACAAAAGATTAGATCAACAAAGTATTACAACAGGTGGTTAAATCCTGCGGCTAAACGGCCCGTGCTTTGTTCTCCAACTCTAATGTATGAAGAGAAACTTTCTACACGGCAAAACAAGGGATCCTGAATACATGGCATTAAAAGTTTATTACCAGTAACACAGCAAAATTGGCACCCGCGGTTCACAGGAAGAAAGCAGAGACATGTAAATATAGGGCTTACATCTATGGGGCCTCTTGAAGGATGTCAAAAGTTTGCATTCCCATGGGATGGAAAGAGACTGATTTGGTTTGCTCCTCGCTGCGGCTGTGTGAGGAGCTGCTGGCACCCCTGTGCACCCAGGAGGGGTGCGCTGCTGGCAGGGGACAGCAGGGGGATGTGGGTCTGAGGCCGACAGTTTTGCTAGTGGTCTGACCCTGGCGAGCAGTGAGGCTGGGCGAAGCCATCCACCCTGCCCCCCACAGCTACACACCCTGTTGATTAAATTAGTGTAGAGTATTTTGCTCCTCATGTGCTGTGATATTTGCAAAGCACTTTGAAACATGTGTTGTGGGCAAGGACTTCTGGGTAGCTCTGCAGCCATGCTGAGGAAGAGGTAGGATGCTTCACCTGCTGCTGCTTACCCTGCTCCCAACCCCACGAGGTGCTGCTAAACCACCTACCAGAGATGCCTTG